>NW_020884890.1:9658342-9775493 GCF_003945725.1 Corapipo altera
CCTCACCGCGTTGAGCGGGGCGGCGAAGGGGAGCTTCTTGACTTAACCGGGCTTTTTATTTTCAAATAGGATTTGGTTTGGTTATTTTTTTACCAGACGGGGTAAAAAAAAAAAAAAAAATAAAAAATTCAGGCAGTTCTTACTGCCTTTCTTCCTGTTCGCTTTGTAGCAGTTTGGATTTTCCTTCTCTTTTCCCCCCTCTCACTCGCCCCTGACGGACATGCCGAGGCACCGCCGCTCGAAACGCTCGCGTTACATCCATTTGTGCGCACCGAAGTATCGGCTCTTCTGCTTCTGCAAGGAGCCTCCGCTAAAGTCCCTTCTCCTCCCAGCACGGATAACACCAGCAAACGGCAACGGGACCTCGCTGCCTCCCTGCCCCACCGGCTGGTGGCACTCCCCTGACCAGCCTCCTCCAGGCGCCACCCACGCTCTCCCCTCATCTGCTACACCAAGGCCTGTATGTTCGCTCCGTGGCGCAAAGAGGTTTTCCCTGCCCGGAGCGTTGCTGGGTGCTACAGAAGAAGGAGCACCCATTTGGCACCCTGCATTTCAGCCCCAACAAACCCCCTTCCTGGTGTGAGGGCACCAGCTGCTGCTCACACCCTTTGCTTCTTATCTCCTCCTGCCAGCTTGTCTCTCACCCTCCCGCTCCCACGGTTGGCATAGTGCGGGTGGCTGCATGACACCCCCGGGATCGGTTTGCCCACTGATGGGCAGGAGGGGACCTGCTCCACCCGAGTTGTGAGCTTTCCTCACAGCAGACAGCAGATCAGATGGTATCTACCTCTCCCTTCTCCAGTGCACCAGCACCTTTGTCACTTGTCACTTGTTCTTGTTGAGCACAGCTCACACTCCTCCTCCTGGGTGAGTCACCGTCTGCTTAGCTCCTGGACTGCCCTGGCTGCTGCAATTCCAGCCCTATGGACAGGAGAGGCACACTGGCCATCACTAGGTACTCCACAGTAAGCAGAGCTGCTGCACCAAAACCAGGTGTTTGGGAGCAGGAATCACCTCCACTGGGAAAAGGAAGAGGAGCTATGTCAACCCCTGGAGGCCTGGACGGACAGGGAAGTCCAGCTTATCCCACTGCCGCCTGAAAGTTGGAGCAAAGCAAGGCTATCGCACACGGATGTATGGACAACTACTAGTTCTCTCACGTGAGAAGCGTCATTTAAAACTCTTCATGAAGTACGCTGACTTGAATTATGCTTTATTTTGATGGCACTGATCATGGCAGAAGGTCTGGTGAGAGCTCTGAAATGGATCTGTCACTGGGTAGGGCAACCTGCTTCCCAAGTTGCGGGCAGACAGTGTAGTGTTAGCTGTGGTTCCTGTGCCTCCTTTAGGAGAAACCACTGCAGTGTATTGTTGGACATTGAGAATCTTAACTGTGGTTAGTATTGTCTGAAGCACAGCTTTGGAACTTTTTTTTAACACTATCATTTAAATCAAAAGGAAACCAGAAGACTGAGTCATAATCCTCAAATTGGTGTATGGCCATTTGCTTGAAACGGAATGGGCTACTGAATGAATCAACATGACAAAGGATTGTACTTCACTGCCTTTGTTGGGCAAGATGCGGACTAAAGAGAGTGCCACCAACACAAGGAGTGAAGATCCAGTCTATCTACCAAAGAACAAAAAAGGAACAAGACATATTATTGATATTAATATATATTCCTGTTAATAGTTAATAGTTAATAGCCTAGATATGCTAACTTCTGTATTAAAATGATTACTTATTTATTCTGTGGAAGACTTTTTTGCACAATTGACACCAGTAATTATTGTGTATAAAATGTTTATACAGTCCAATTTACTGTTTCATCTATTTCAGATTAAATAACTTTCCTTGATTGCAACTAAATCCTTTATACTGGCTGTATGATTGTACATAGATAATTTTACAGAACAAATAAGCCTTGAGAAGAGCCACAACTGAGCTGCAGAGGTTGGACAATGGGGAGAAGATGAACAATCTAACCAGAGTAACTTCCTTTGTGCTTTGAGATTACCTGTAAAAAATGTGCTGAAATCTATGACAATCTATTTTCATTAGTTTAACTTTCAGCCTGCAAGTATATGGACATGCTTTTAACATTAGGTCTGTGTCTGGGGGCTTCCAAACACATTCCAGCTACTTTCCTACATTTGTGCACCCAGCAAGATGTGGTGGATCTAAAAATGCTGAGACCATGTCTTCTACTTAAAGAGAGCAGAAGGAGAAAGGGATCCAAAGGCACAGTATCAAAGCATTCTCCAGGAATGGAACATGGTAGTCAGAAAAAGATGGTTTTTCAATATTGTTAATTAGTGTTGTCATCTTGTACCTGGTAATCTACATGTTCCTAAAACCTGGACATCTCAGATGGACAAATTTCTTCTAGGAAAAGGCAGACCTGTGGCAGCTGACCCCAGAGGAATGCACACATGTATTCCCAGCTGCGCTCTGTCCCTTTGGCCAGCTCTCCAGGGTGTTTGTGCTGGCAGCAGGCAAGTCTGTGTGCTTCAGGAAGGGTGCAGAAGGTAACAGGAAGTTGTGGGACAGCCTGCCTCAAGGAAGGTCTCCTCACAGTTCCCATTCCACATACAAACTGTTTGTATCCTCACAGTTCCCATTCCACATACAAACTGTTTGTATTTCTTCCAGATCTTTTGGTAAAAAAACCCAATTATATCTCATTTCAAAACTGTTTCAAGCCATTTTCTGCTTCTTCATGAAACAAATGAATAGTGATAGAAATTTTTCAAATTCTGGATGACCAGTGCCTTTAGTAATGCTTATAAAAACACACATGTTCATTAATTTCAGTGAAGCATACTCTATCATAATGTTTGATGAATCAGCAGATACTTCTACACTAGTTGAAAGTATTCCCACTCAGGTTTCGCTTCAGGTTAGCAATGAAATTGCTGTAAGGGGAAAAATGTAAGACAGGTGTGTTTGGTAATATTTATGAAGAGCAGTAGGAAGAAAGCAGTCATAACTTTGTGTGTTGCCACCAGTGATCCCTCCAGACAGCTCACCAAAAGACAAAAACAGCCGTAAAAGAACTCTGCCTTGCTACAAAGAGAATCACCACAATCAGCAACGTTCCTGGTGGGAAAGCATAACGGTGCTTGAATCAAAGCATTTGACAGATCTAAATGTTACACCATGTGGTAAGGGACAACCTATTCACTTACCAGTAAGGAAGGCATATAAAGTTTTATATGTGTTAAGCACAACCAAATTTAAATGTTCAAATTACCTTAACTTTAGAAATGTGTTTTGATTAACTGTTGAAGTATCATATTTTTTCATTTGTTTCGATCAATGTCTCAAGAAGGAAAACGATGAAATAAAATAGCACCTTAATTTGCAGTGCATGGGATTTTCTTGCACAGCCTGCCCAGTTGATATGCTCCTTGCATTAAAGCTTTCAGGCTGATATGCCTTATAAAGACTGCTAGCTGAGCCAAAAAAAGCTTATCTGATCTTTGAATCAACAAGTACAGGCTCAAGTGTATTCATATGCAATAGCACAACTGCTATCTGCTTCAATACAGAGGCTGATTTAAGGCAGCTTTATACTATACAAGTTTAAAAGACACTTTTTTAATACAACCATAATTTTTAAAAATAATAACCTTAAAACCAACAAAGTGTCTTTCAGCATTAATTAATTTTTTTTGTTTATTACGTAATATATTGTTAACTCCATAATTTGAGGTGGTGTAACTCAGGCACACAGGGATTACACAGCTTTTGCACAGGGAGTCTTCCGTAGGAGCAAAAAAAGATCCTACTATTTGTCTTCTAACCTGTCTGCTAGATTCCATCTGTCCTTTTGTACACTTAGCTACATAAAAATATTTTTTTCCAAACCAAATATATTGGAATGATGCATCAGAAAGTATCCAGAGGTGTTAATTCTCAGTGCAGGCTTTGGCCAAAACTTACCTTTGATGTAAGTTCCCACTAGCTTCTACCTCACTTGCATCTGTCGGCATCAGCACTGAATTGGACTTCTCGTCTCTGTCAACTTCATGTTTTGAAAATCAGCTATTTTTGGTGTGGCTCTATCTGAAATACCAGAATTAAAGTGTGGTTAATATCCTGGTTTAAATGCTCAAGGGCCAGATCCAACATTCCAAGTGGCAAAGTGAATGCAACTTTTGTTTCCACAGGACTCACTATACATATTGACATTTCTTCTTCTTCTTTCTGCATGCAAATTTGGTCCCAAGTAGAAGACCAGGGAAGTGGGGGACAGCTTTCTCCCAAGCCATGTCAGGCTTTACTCCCAAGCTAATTAACTGTGGTTTGACTCTGGATCATTATGTTTACAGGTTTTAAACTGCAGAACTAACCCCATTTACTGCAATCTGGACAGATTGAAGCACTGGCCTGCAGTGGCTGGGCTACATCCATCTTAAACTACTGCTGTTCAGTACTGGTCCAGAGGAGGAGCCATTATTTCTGTGTTTCCCAGCCCCAATCTGAGAGATTAATTTATAATTAGTTCCTCTGTGGGAGTTGTCACTAACCAAGAAGCTAATGTGCATATACAGTGTATGAGATGTGTTGTATACTCACATGTTCATAGCTTCACCCATGTTTCAGCTTCCTTTTAAAAAGGAGTGTTTCACAGACATGAGGATCATAAAAACCTGTGTGTATACCATCTCGTTCTGCCTTACTGATACTTTTCTTACACGGTTTCTCATACTTTTACACAGCTAAGATTTTTATCTGCAGTGATATCTGTCACAGCATCTATCATTTGTGAGGTGTGGCAAGCACGCTTTTGCAATGAGGGCTTCATATGTGTACATGCTGGAGAACGATGATGCTAAACTACGGGCTGATGTTTTGAGGGCACTGTGTTGAAATGACAGCAACATGTATAGTCAGATCTGCAGCACGTCGCTAACTACCAAATCGTCTTTTCCACAGGTGTGTGTCACTGCTACTGCACCCACTTCACTGGGTGTGTCAGCCTCCTGAAGGCGTGTAGCTGTTTGTAGGGATGATCTTGCACCTTTGCTTCTGCGCTAGTAATGGCCTGAAATGTAGGGCATAGTCCCCTGCAGAAGCCGCTTATAGCAATATAGTTAGGTGGAAGGGCGTTGATTGAGCAAGTTGAGTGCTATTATGCTGTCTCTGGCTGTAACTGTGTGAGTATGGGTGGTAACAATGGTGCTGGCCATACCCTTTATCTGTATGGTGTGTGCAGGATGAAATTGTGGTAAAGGAGTTACATAAAGGCTGTGTCAGCCTCTCGGCCTCTGAACTGGTGCGACCTGGTGCACGCTCCACCTTTCACTCCGCCAGGGGGGTATTCTGTAGATCTGTACACTCTTGATGGACAACCTGAGTGCCAGTCCTCATTATAGGCTTGTGTTGACTTATCCTCGGAAGATCATGTGGAAGTATTTGCCACAGGGTTAAACATTTTATAAACAGTAAGTTAGCCATATAGCCCTACTGAGATAAGCTGGCAGTATTACCTTCACTTTATGTATGGTAAAACCAAGCCCAGAGAAAAGTGATACCAGTTCCAGCTCTTTGGAATGGAAGAGAGCAAAAATTTTGGGATCTCCCCCAGGTTGGCTAAGTCTTGGCCACTCAATGTTATAAACCCGTGGTTCACTGGTCTTTCCAATGCCGTATTCAGACATGATCAATTAGAGCATGAGCCTATTTGGAATGAACCTGAAAATCCACTAGGTAGTTATAGGCAAGATTGATACATATAAAACGTAGCATTTCCTACACTGTATAGTGAAATTCCAAGTTTCTTACAAAGCATATGAGAATTTTCTTTTAAGTTTTCATGCCGTGACTGCTTTAAAGCTTTCAGTTGGCAGGGTTCTCAATAGAAAATTTTATAGCAGTAATGTGTATGTGTGTGTGTATAACGTGATGATATTTGAAGAGAACAAAAAGGAAAGGAGCAGAAAATGATAACACAACATATGAATATTTAGTTTTTGAAATCAGAAAAAGAGTCATTGCTTTGTAAAGGACCTTGCTAGTGTCATCTATAACCTCCCGTCCACACTTGGCCCAAGTTGCCATGCATCCATTTCTCCCTCCTGTATATAGGCAGGGAAATCCCCAGGGAGGACTGCTGTGTAGGTGTGCTAGGCTTCCTGCTGGGATTTGCGCTGCCCATTACAGGGTGTTGTGGCACTGGGCCTGGTGTTAGCCTCTGAGCCATCCATTCTTAGCTCAAGAGGCAATTAATACTCAGGAAGATTTTACCAGGATTACAAAGCTCTGGTGGGAATGAAGTCACCTGTGCCCAAGGTAAGAGTCGCAGCTCTACATGGCAGATAAATGGACTCCCAAAAGAGAAGGTGAGACCTTAAACTGTCATGTTTTTTTAAAAGACCACTATTGGATAAGAGTAGGTGCACAAACTATGCTCATTTTATTCTGTGTGCACATCTTATCAACTCCGCATCTAGCCACAAATTTTTATTTTGCCTGAGGTCTTGTCTCAAAATCTTATGTCTTACCTGTGTAATAGAGCAAAATGCGTAAAACCAAAACCTGGGAAGCCTGACACTGGAAAAGGATCTATCTGTTAGATGCAGTATTAAAGTATGCCTAAATGACAAAGACCATCCAAATAGTGTAATACCTGCCCCAAACTCACAGGAACAGAGGTGCTCATGGACACAGAAGAATAAATCTGTATCTAAATTACTTCAAGAATTCACGAACCAACAGTTGGAACAGATCCTCAGCTTGTATAAATGAACAGGACTCTCTGGAATTCAGCAGAGTCTTTACAAACAACTATGTTGTGTTGTTTACATCAACAGAAATATACTACTCGCCTTTTCACTGAGAAAGTGGCAAATGTGAGGGAGGCCAAAGATGTTGCACTAAAAAAGCACAGTATAATAGTTATATTAACATATTCTGAGAATCAATTTAATAATAAATGTCAAGATAATTTTTTTAAAAATTAGCTTGCTGAATAATAAAATTTGGTTTTATTTATGCCTAGCTTATTCTAATAAGAAAAGCACTGGGCTTTTTTGGTCTAGACATAGTTAGTGATCGGATTTCAAGATGGAAAGCAAAAGAGGGGAGTAGCAATATCAACTCTGAACTGCAAAAGAGAGGACTTCAGAGGGATTCTTGGTGTGCTAGTTCCCAGGAGCTCCTTCTTTGAAAGACAAAGGAGCCCAGGAGAGTGAGTCTCAAAGCACAAGAAGAATCACAGGACACAGTGCACGGGTAAGGAGGCCAGACTAGCTAAATGGGGAACTCCTGCAGGGCTTAGATGGAAAAAGGAAGCCTATGGGAGATGGAAGAATGGATAGGCTGCTCAGAAGGAATACAGAAGGAATGCCCAAGTCTGCAGTAATTGAATTAGGAAATCTGAAGTTTAGCGAGAGTAAAAATTGGTGAAGGAAGGGCTTCTCTTGGAAGAAAAATAGAAAGAGGAAGACTAAGGCCAAGTGGACAGGAAAGCTAGTGATGAAGGAGACAGAAAGGCCAAGGTTTTTATTCCCCAGTTTTTACTAGCAACATCTGTTCTCAGGCTTCCCATGTGTTTGGTGGAATGCAACCAATGTCAGGGGAAGACTGAGTTAGGGATTTCTTAAGCAACTTAAATACAGAGCCAAGCAGGATGCATGGCTGATATCACTGCAAGGCTGTTCTCTATCTCTTCAAGAGGCTGCAGTGATCAGAAGTTCCCAATGACTGCAGAAGCAAATGCCACACCCATCTTCCAGAAGGACAAGGAGGAAGAGCTGGGGAGATAGAGACCAACTGGCTTTATTTTCATTCTTGTGAAGGTTATGGAGCAAATCCTCATGTAAGCCATTTCTAGGCACATAAGGGAAAAAAAAGTGACTGTGAAAAAAAATAATATGAATTTACCAAGTCCAAGTTGTGCTTGACCAACCTAATTGCATTCTACAATGTAATGACTGGATTTGAAGATGAGGGCAGAGCAGTGGATGTCCTTTACCTTCACTTTGGCAGGCTTTTGGCTCTGGTCTTACAGAATATTTGGGGCTAGAGAGATAGGACTAGCTGGGTGAATTATGGTGAGTAAAAAAAAGGCTGGAGCAAAAGGCATTTGTATTGGGACCAGTATTGTTTAACATCTTCATTCATGGCTTTGCCATTGGAACAGCATGTGTCTGCCACAAGCTCACTGATGATATCCAGCTGCAGGGAGCAGTCTTTGTACTGGATGATATGTCTGCGGTTGGAGTCACCTTGACAAGCTGGAGAAATGGGCTGACAAACATTTTATGAAATTCATCAAGGGAAAATAGGCATCTGGGATAGAATAACACCATGCAACAGTACAGGTATATATACAACATATATGGTATACAGTAGCATTCATTATACCAGCATGCTCCAGAAAGGGTATCTGTAGGTACAAGGCTAGCTCCAGGGCTGTATTCAAACTCCACAGAGACTATTTAACTACAGAAAGGAAATCATACTTCTAATTTTTTTACAGTTTTACACAGTACAATATTGGTACCTAAATAAAAATGCCTTATAGGACAGTACCTGATTGTAAGAGGACCTATTTCCTCTCTTTCACTGACATGGGGATAAGCGCATGCATAACACAGTTCCAGCCCAGAACTGCTCAGTGGCTGCAGTACAGAAGACACGGTCCTCAGACCTGCTGGTTATTGTGTCAAGAAACAGATGAAACATCTATCTTGGTTGCTGTCATCATCTCTGCTTTCTTGTCAGCCCAGACTGGCTGCCTATCAAATGACCTCCACATAAGTTGCTGCAGCAATGAAAAAGAAAAGTTGTATCTTTTATCTCTGTAACATACAAGAGTTTCCATTTCTCTTCTATTTTGAATTAAGTACTTATGAGAACCTAATAATTTTTCTCATCTGAATTTCCCGTTGCAGCTTTTATACTCTCTCAGCCCTACTGTACAGATCAGTCTACTGTCAGTAATCTCTTCTCTTTGTAGGTATTCATATGTCTTCATTTAGTAACTTCTTGATTTTTTTATTAGATTGCAAATCAGAATAGTCTTATTTTGATGGTTATTATTGGGCATATTCCAGATGTTTTATCATTCACCAAAGTTTTTGCAAGTTTTTAGTATTTTTGTAGAAATGTAAATGCCAGATATGTCTACAATATTTCAGTAATGATCTTAGTACATACAGCAGTTACCCTATATGTTCTATCACTTGACTACTTGTTAATCCACATAATTTAATCAATTTTTGCACCTCTAATTTTTTTCATAAACTCATGTAATTCAGGTGCTTACCGAATTCAGGTGCTTATTTATATACTAGTACTATTACCTTTATCAGTCAGACTTTTGATCTTCAAATAGTAAGCCTATCTAACAAAATCTGTATTTCATAATACCAGGTTGCTGGACATGAATTGCTTACTGTTATGGTTTAGGAATGGTATTCTCCAATTCAGTGCCCCCACCGGGACTCTCCCAAACCAGATACTGCTTGCTTGCAGCAGTTTAGGAAGGATGTTGAGGTGCTAGAGTGTGTCCAAGGAAGGACAAGGAGGCTGGTGAGGGGGATGGAGCACAAGCCCCATGAGGAGAGGCTGAGGGAGCTGGAGGTGGTTAGCCTGCAGAAGAGGAGGCTCAGGGAAGATCTCATCACTCTCTACAACTGCCTGAAAGGAGGTTGTAGTCAGGTGGGTGTTGGTCTCTTCTACCAGGCAACCAGCGGTAGGACAAGATGTCACAGTCTTAAGCTGTGTCAAGGGAGGTTTAGATTGGACATTAGGAAGAAGTTATTTATGGAGAGAGTGATCAGACATTGGAATGGGCTGTCCAGGGAGGTGGTGGAGTCAAATTGTATTCTGTTCCATGTGTATTGCATTTAATGTGTCAGAAGTGTCAGAAAAGGTTTTGTATGGCAACTAAAAATGAAATCTATTCCTAGCAGTATTTTGGTTTTGTTTTTTTCGTGATATGTGCAAATGTATCCTAGAACACAGGTTACACTGTGATGTGTCCTGAGTTATACTTCTAGTATATGGTATCTCACAGTACATCATAGAGGACTTATGATCAGTTAATATTTATAATACTAAATTTGCTCAAATTCATGAATGATACAGATAAGACATACTGTAAAGGAATATTTTGAATGTACAAGTGTGATGATAACCACAAATATGCTACTGTATAGGAATAACAGTAGTAACACTACAGCAGGAATATCCCCTATGGTCATCACAGGAGTGTTTGCAAGGTTGTTTTATTTAGAGAATCAAACAAGCAACTTTTATTGCCACTTGGGTTCAAATTCCCTACGAATGTATAGAGTGTTTTGTTGCATGACATTATCAAACATGTTAGAATAGCTTGCAGTATATCCAAAAATGTGACTATTCTGTATGTCTAACACAAGTATAAATGGAATTTCATCCGTGTGTAGAATACATCCATTGTATAATAACTATGTATTATAGGAGATTTAGGAAAATATTAATTGCAAATAATAATAGTTTATCTGTAATGCCATAGCAACTAGAAACTACCTTTATGCCTAGAAATCACTTACACCTACAGCAGAACACAGCCCTTGCCATAAAGGCCTTGCAACATAGGCTTGGATAAAAATATCTTATAGGCAAGTCAGATTTTGGCAGTTTCAAAACACTCTGACATGCCTGTATGAAAAATGCTTTGGCCATGGGAGGGAAGGCTAGGGAAAATGACCTCTGGGCCATGCTCTGGATAGAGGCTGCCATGAAATTATTCCTGTATAGGTATAGTGAGCTAAATCAAAGATTCACTGATCTTACTGATGTTTAAATAGGTACCTGAGGTGATGCCACCTCCTTCAGCTCTTCCTACTCCTCCTCTCCTTTTTCCAAACGTGATCTCAGCTTTGATGTTAAGTTTAAATAGATTCTTGCTGCGTATTCAGTTTCTGGGGTTAGGGCTTGCCATGCATTCAATGAAGAAACCTGAGCTCATGCCTGCAGGACTTGGAGTTTCCAGAGTTTCCAGGTGATTCTCCTGCGTCTTGTCTGTACACTTAATAGCACAGTGTAGCAACAACCCACATGTACAATCATAAAGCTGGGTACACACTTGTATGACTTTTATGAGGCTGTCCAACTTGATTTAAAGGGTATGGTAGGTGCAGAAGAGGTGATATTTTAGCCCTATCATTCTTATGAATAAGTAATAAATAGTAGCAGTTGACTGATCAAAGTGGTAAGTCTGTGCTTAGTGTCACTTTCCTTTGCACACCTGCATATTTTCTATGAACTACTCCAGGTTTCACAGCCAGTGGGGAGAGACACTTGCAGAGGAAGATGTGTTCTACTGCCCTAGATAAGGAAGAGGTATTCTACCACCCTTAGATAAAAAAAGTCATTGCCTAAGGTTTTCTGTGTCTATCAATAATATACAGAGTCTAGAACAGTGACTAGAAGGTGTTAGGTGACTACTCTTATGTATTGTTTAAGTAAACTTCACCCATTCTGAGATGGTTTATTCTCTATGTACATACAAGCAGAATGTGCTGTCCCAATATGAATAATAAGAATATTTTTCATGTATCTATCTCATTCACCCCAGGATATCCTCTGTTTATAAACATCAATTAGTGTGGCTTTATAACAATCTCATGAGGAAAGAATTGCCCCCAATTTAGAGATGAAGAAATGCAGCCATAGCACGTTTAAATAAGTTGTCCCAGGTTGCACAGAAAACCACTGGCATAAATGTAAATACCAGAGGATGTCTCACAATCATAGCCCAAAGATAAGGTAATCATAAGGTGTGGTTCCCCAATCAATACAAACAGTGTAATATGGTGCTCGCTTCCGCCCTATTCACAGTAAATAGGTTGAGGTGTGGTGTGCACAAGGTAATTCCTGATGAGTTCACATCAGTGATACACTAAGCTTGGTATAGATATAGCCAGACCAAGGACAGAACGACAGGGCAAGGGTCAAATACCTGTTCCACATACTTGAAATATTTTTGTGTCTGTATGATTCATTTATTTTGATTCTGCAGAATCCAATCTTTCAGCAAAGACACACAATTTGACAGCAGCTCTGACGAGAAGGACTAGGGAGTACTGGTGGATGAGAGGCTGGACATGAGTTGACAAGGTGCACTTGCAGCCTGGGAAACCAACCGTATCCTGGGCTGCATCAAAAAAGTGTTACCAACTGGTCAAGGGAGGTGATTCTGTCTACTTCCTTCTCAAGAGCCCCCACCTGTGTCTAGCCCTGGGGTCCTCAGCACAGGAGCGGGTCCAGAGGAGAGTCATAAAAATGATCAAAGGGATGGAGCACCTCTCCTATAAAGACAGGCTGAGAGTGTTTGGGTTACAGTCCCTTGGCAAGGTTTCAGAACAGCTGGGAACAAAACTAGTTGGTTCAGGCTGAAAGAGGACTGGGAGCATTTTAGGAGTTTGCTAGTGTAGCTGATTTCATTTCAGGATCATGAACATTCTCTGCTGCCAACTTATTATTGGGAACATAGGTATCTACTAATGCAAGGTTTTGTTCACACCTTCAGTGGGCTTCATGTTACTACTCCTGAGCTTGTCTTCAATACGGATTTGCTGTATATTTTTCCCCACACCACTCCTCTCCCCTCCTAGGTTCATTCTCCTACTGCCATTCTTGTCCAGCACTTCTTATTTGCCTGTATGAACCTACTGTCATCAGTGTGTTTATCACCAGAGCTGCAGGACAAATCCTGTGCAGTTAACTCTCTCCTTTGCCATATGGAAGCAGCAAACACACGGGTACTTCAAATGTCGCTAAATTAGTCTCAAAGTATTATTCACACAATTCCCTTCATGTTTTTATTCTCCCTGCTTTTTTTAGCCTGTCACTCTTCCATGTACTGGATAACTTCCTAACGAGTTGACATTTGCACAATGTTTCACTTTCTATTTCCATATGTCCCTCTCCATTTGCTACACAGTTCATCAGTTATGCCATGCAACAAAATGCCAAGTCACCTTTCCTGCTGCTATCTGGGTCATGAACTAAAAGGTGTTCTGCTGAACACTACAAGCGCTGGACTAAGTAAGAGCTGTGGACATGTCTTAGAGAATGTATGGCTGGAAAAAGGTCCACTGATCCTTTTTGCTGTTGTCATGGGTGAGTTGTAATAGAACAGCAAGACACTCCTGAATTTCGTTGCAGTATCCAGCTTTACACACTGGATTTACTACTGTTTTACAGCTATGGATTGTATTTATCTTTGTGTAAAGATGGAAGAAGGAGCATCTCTCTTGCACCACTTCTTTTTTTTCCCTATCCCTGGTAAACTATGTAGGATGGAAGAGAAGTGATTTAAGCATACAAGTAGAGGCGTAGAGGCTCTTTTAATCTGTCAATTAGTTAGCTCAGTTGGTTAAAGCATGGTGCTAATAATGCCAAGTGGGTTCAATCCATATATGGGCCATTTACTTAAGAGCTGGTCTTGATGATCCTTGTGGGTCCCTTCCAACTCAGCATATTCTGTGAAGATCAGTCTTTGTAATCAGCAGAAATATAAGAGATATAGGTGTACTAAGGAAGAGTACCCACCTCTTCTGATATTTTTGTAGCTCTAACCTAGCAGCAGACTGAGACAGATTAACTAATGCTGAAGAATTGTCCCAAATGGATAGACTGTGGAACTCAGTACAGTTACAGTCTTTGGCTTTTGCCATTTCTCAGCAAGCTTTTTCTGACTGAGCGGTGTGGAAAGACATGTGAAACAATTTGCTTTTTGGAATTCCTGTCATAGTTCAGTTTCTTTTCATGCTTGTCTAAATTTTCCCTGTAGCTGTCAAGGGACACCTCAGACCACTTCATACTGGGGGAATTGCAGTGGTCAACCAGGGGCTAGTGACTGCTTGTTTTCAATGGCAACCTCCATAACACATGTTGCAGTTCATAATACACTATTGAGTCACAACAGTGAGTAATGAAGAAATCTCCTTTGCATTAACAGATGAAATTATGCTTATCTTTCCATAGTTTGCCTGTTTTCAGTTCCCGTTACTAATGTGTTCCAGGGCCTACTGAGTATGAAGCAATAGTGAAACCATTTCTGGTAACACAATCATGATGCCAGACTATGTTTTATTATTATTTTCCCTAGCAAATCCTCCTTACATTTTCCCAGTTATTAAAGGTTTTTACTAACTAATAGAGAAAAATAAATTCTTAACAGAGAACTGTTTGTTTATTTTGGCCCAGACTGCTTCAGAGCAGACTTCCAAATGCATATTATTCCAAATAGGAATAGATGCATGTCATGTTGATAACAAATCCTAACTAGGCTTTATTTGCCTAGAAAAGAAGAAGACATTTTCCACTGCTTCTCTTAAAAATATTTTCTGTTGTTCAGCATAAACTTCTGGTTTTGCATATATATTTGATTTTGTTGATATATTGTCTAGCTACTCTTAAACTCTGATAATGTGCTTGGAAGTTAAAGGACAAACATGTTTTTCCAGCCAAAACTTTTCTTATAGGTACAGTCTATAAAACCAAAAGTCTCTGATGCACAACATCAAATCAGTCCCTAACAGGAGAGTGGATATGCATACCACACACGACCCACGGTTGCCTGGCATTCCTTCATTCCTAAGCCACGTCACCCTACAATAAGGGATGTGGGAGCAGGATGCATCCCTCATTTTCCCTGATTGCCTCCCCTTAGCCTTAGAGGGAGGAGATGGGATTTCTGTTTCTGTGTGCCAGATTTACAAGCTGAGTATGTATGGGGATAATGTATGCAATCAGAACCTGCCATTATCTTCTCAGATAATGAGAAGATAACATGGGTAGTGTGTAAATGCTTGCTATGTAAGCTGCAGAATACTGCAAAGACATGGCCAGGACGGAACCCAGGTATTTCCCTACACATTGACATTTTCACTTCACCCTGCACATTCTTCCATCATCCTGCAGTCACCAGGCACCATGCTAGGAGTAGGTCAATGGGGTTCCTTGCAGCAACTGTAAAATCACATGCTTTATGATTACCTTGTCAGTAAGGGAGTAAAGTTTCTGTTGTCCCAAAAGGAAAACATCATACTTCTTTAACAATGTGACAATATATACTGATACTTCTTATATCCCTGAAGGTGTTCAAGACCAGGTTGGATGGGGCTCTGAGAAACCTAGTCTAGTGGAAGGTGTCCCTGCCCAAGGCAGGGAGTTGGAATTAGATGATCTTCCAAGCCCCCATCCAAGCCAAACCATTATATTCTGCAATCCTATGATATGTACACATACTCATGTTGAGTACCACTTGAGAATGATGGAATAGAAGTCTCAGCACTTCACTTTCTATGTGTTCATTTGATAGGCAAATAACATGTGTTTGAGTACCACCGATGACCTTATTGACTCTTGGAAAGTCCTATTCCAGACAGCTGCTATTTCAGGGATATTTGAAGAATTTTCCCATAACCAGAAGTATAATTTCAAGGCCTGACTTTGTATGTGTGGCATCTGACCCCTAGGGAAAAGGAGCACACCACATTTGTAGATCCTCATGGTCAGAAAGGAAAAACAAAAGTCAGAGAGTCTGCAAAAACTTACCTCCCAGACTTCATGGTGGTACATTTTTATAGAGAAGTTTCCCTGCCCTGGAGCTAAGTTTCTCACTTCCTATGCAAATTAGTTATCATGAACAGTTCGTTTTTCCAGACTTTTCTGGAAATGGTTCAGAGGGGTTTGGGGGAATCTTTGGTGGTCTTAATCCCCGCGTTGCGTTGGCCTTTGGTCAACAGTCCATGCCTGCTTCTCGACCTCATTCCTGTGCTTCTGTTGGACTGTGTTGTGCTTAACTCCAAGAGCCAGAAGAAGGATGTTTGTCCCAGAAAAGTGCTGCCCTACCTCCGTATGGCCCCTTGTCCAGCCACATCCCATTCCTTCTCACAGAATGTTCTTATCAACAACTCTTGGCTCGCTTCATAGCTATCTGGCTATCAGTATTTGAGACATACACATTAGCCCCTTATCTTCTTAGGCTTTTAGAATATAGTGCTACTCTAACAAAGTCATTAAAAAAAGAACAGGAGTGAAACATGTGGCAGTAGAGCTGCACCTGGATGCAAATAAGAAGACAAATGCGGGTAAGGAAATGGATGGACGTTTCTGCTTGGGAAAAATGATAAGAAGTCAGAGAGAATAAGAGTATAATTTTATAACGTGGACTTGGAAAGGAATTGTCTCAAAGAGGATGAGATTGTTTCAGAAGACATATGAATATAGTACTTCCAAAATAGTGCCAAGTGATAGAGGCCTCAGATATGTGTGTCATGGAAAGCTGATGAGAATTCAGTGTGGAAAAAGGAAAAAAAAGATGAACTAATGGTGAAGTTATTGGACCAGGCCTCAGGATTCCATGTGTTATTATAGGCATCTATATATTTTTTACCTTAAGGAAAAGGTGTGCTATTATACTTCCATTACGATGACTTTGAGAATCTTGTTAAATCACCAAAACATTTGCAATGGGGGTCTCATTGATGTTGAGTCTTTTCAGCATTATTCAACTGTGACAGGAGCTCGGCCCTTTTGAACTGTTCCACCATCAGAGAGGAAGTACACAGGTAAATCCAATTGTAGCTTCTCTTATGAGTGCACTACAACCACCTTTCTTAGAAGTATGTTAAAAAGGGACCATAGGTGAATATTCAGTTTATTCCTTTGGAACTGTTCTGGAGTTCTGGAATTCTACAGTTCTGTAATGTAGCTTACTTTTTTCTTTCTTATTGCTTCTTATGAAAAAAATTTTGATAAATACGTTATTCCACAAAAAGCTGTGTAAGTCTTGCAACAATTATGTGTTTTCCATTCAACAGAAAGGTCATACCTGAGAGAACTACCTCTTAGAAGTCTCATTTTAAAGCTATCTTTAGCAAATTCACCATTTAAACAGATAGACCAGAGAAGACATGGGACTAAGATGCATAGTGGTGAAAATGGGTTGTGATGCAAAAAAGAGTTCCCCAAAATAGTCGTGTCATATGAATTACACCTCCTATACAGCAATGCAACCCAGTCACTCAGCATATGGCAAGTCATTTAGGAAGAAAAATGTAACTAATAAACATGACAATGCATTTTATAGTTCTGGGAAGTTTATTTACAACAAAATCAATCCCATAGTCAATGTTGCATTTTTTAAAATGTAGAGCAATGTACATACACAAATAATTATTACATGATGACAAAAAATGGATGTAATTTCATGGTAACTTCATTTGTACAAAAATTATATTGAAACACTGATGAGTAGGAGTTTCAAAATGTTCAGTGTTTAGTGGGATCTCTTCTCCTTCTGATAAAATGAACTCATGTTTTACTAGATTGATTTTTCTGATCTATCTTTCATGCTCGACATGTTTTTAGTTCCCATCTAATCGTGCTGTTCGTGCCTTGACAGCAACCAGAGATAATACCTCCACCTGACTGGTATTCTTCAGATATACAGCATCAACCATGCCCATCAGCACAGATAGTACTTCTTGAAGTCTGACATTGGTTTTGGCCTCAAACTCACTGTCAGGACCTTTGTAATTAATTATTTCATAGTTTTAAGTCAGACAGGACTGTGAAATTTACATCTGTGCTGATATATCACCACTAATGCATTTCATTGTATCACCTTTGCATTGAGACAAATAAACTTTTGACAAAAACATTCTTTCAGAGTAAATTTGATTCAAAGATGACAAATCCTTTTGAAAGCTTTACTTCAGTGCTTGTGCTCAGTGCTGTGCTTTGTCTGCAGTTCCATCTTCCAGACACTAGTTCCTTGGAACTTTTTCCCACTAGAGACCACTGTAACAGCCACTTTTTGCTCCCAGCAACAATAGAAACAGCAACCAAGTTATGTCTCAAACATATTTTTTCCCCTCTTTAAATAACTGGAAAGGAATTTCGTTCAGGTATGAGGTGTTTTTGTGACTTTTTTTAAAATTAAAGACTCATTTTTTGAGATGAGGATTCTTTGCTCTTGACTAATATGAGACTCAACAGCACCATGTGAAAGTAAAATCATGTCTGAGCTCCTATTCACTAACCACCTGATTTTTATACATGAGAATTGAATAATTTGCTTTTGCAATACCATCATAGTTTTAAGTTTGCTGTCCTGAAAATCCATATAAATCTCAGAGTTTTCCAAGATACATCAAGGTTCTGTAGCAAAGAAGACTTTCTTTTGGTGGAGAAGGATCCTGTTAGGGACTATTTAAATAAACTGGAGAAACACATTGGACCTGATGGGATGCACCCACAAATACTGGCCAATGTCATTGCAAAGACACTCTATTATCTTTGGAAGGTAATGGCAACGGAGCAGGTAACTGAGAACTGTAAGCGAGCCAATGTCAATCCAATCTTCAAAAGGGTTGTGATCCTGCTTTTTCCTTGTTCCTTGGGTCTGGAACTTCATCATCCCATGGATGCTGCAGCTAAGCCTGCCCTCAACTTTCCCTTGTTTGACTATCAGATCCAGCAGAGCATATCCCTTCATTGGCTCTTTGACCAACTGTGCCAGGAAATTGAAATCAGTGCACTCCAGAAATCTCCTGGATTGCCTTCTCCCTCCAGGAGGTATTGTGATGGTTCAAGAACAGAACAGCAAGTTCGACAACAGATGGACGGCAGTAATCTAGAGATCTGAAGTTCCCATTTGTCAGCTACTCATCAGTATCTCCCTATGTGTCTACTCTCACCTTGTGGTAAAAGTGAGCTCACTAAGAAGTGATCTATTTACCATGTTCTTTGGAGATTAAACCAGACAGTAATGCATGGTAACACAGGCAATTATGCTAAATTCAGATCCTACCTTAACCCACAGTAACTAGCTGATACATTAATCTCTTCAATTTACCTTTGTGGTATTAATATGTGACCACATATGGATTCTTATCAAAAGACATGCAAGATAAAGACTAGGGCAAACCCAAATCTGATGTTATTGGTTGCCCTGCCAGTCTTCTGGACAGCTAGTATAAAGCATTGTGGTATTTTTAGACATGGGAATTCAGATTCCAGTTGAACAATCAACATGGAGTATAATGTTTCATATGTGAGAAAATTTTGCTATGTCTGTCTAATGTTGAGTGAGAACTAGGCACATTTTTTTAAGGTGGTTTGTGGTTTTTTTGGTGAAGAAATGCAATAAATCAGGAACTCAGATACCATGCACTTTCCTTTGTATCACTCATTGATAGGTCAGATTAATTGCTAATTCTAACATATCCCAGTCACTTCCTCTGCACACTTTTCCTCTAGCTCAGTCCTTGATCTCTGCTGCTACCTTGTTGAACACTCAGGCCATCTTCAATGGGTTCAGTACTTTCTAAACACCCACTGGGATCAAAGATATTAATGGCTTAAAGTTTCCAACATAATTCTTCAAACAGTGTTAAACTTGAAGGGTTCCTGGCTGGATTCTCTATTTGGAAGACAGCCCTTGTATTGCTTCTTGGCTTTATGGGACCTTCCTTTTTGACAATCAAGATATTTCATTTCATCATAATTAAATTCCCTTCTTGCTACTGCAGTCGGGAACAAGCTTTTCAAACTAGTTTTCATGCAGAGTCTACATAAACATACACTGGGGTACCACATAGCTACAGCAGCATAAGGAACCTCTTCAGCAAGAGTGAGGCTAGAGTGCCAATGTCCCACCAAGTGATTACTGTAGTCAAAAATCAAGTTTAGGCCCACACAGGTAGGGTCTAAATGTGACTGTACTCCAGTTTGAAGGATTTAGTATCAGCTGTGTTAAGACAAGGGTCTTAAGGGCCATAAGTGCCTATGGTCTTAAAGTGCCATAATTTTGAATTTCAACTTCTAAGGGCATAAAGTAATAAACTGGATAACCGTTTCTCCACTAGACAGCATCAGAAATGTGCAGTGCCATGATGATCCCCCTTCCATCACTCTTGCATTTTTCTCCCTGGGGACAAATCCTCTTGTAATGCACTCTAAGTATGGAATAACTGTTTATTCACGTCTTTGCTTTTAAAAATAAGTTTTGTTTTGTCTTGTCTTACCTCTGGGTATTTATTTCACGCACAGTGAAAACAAGTGTTGCTGCAAGATTACCACAAGTAGGTCAGCCCTTGCACTGAGCCCGGGGTTACCTTGGCAAGTAACCACGGGAAACCTCTTGGTAGCATAATCCACTGCCTCCACTGGCCTGTCCACATGTTCACCCATAAAAGGGGTGGACAGCAGCATTGGTAAGTACCCCTGTGTGGGCTGTCCTCTGGCTAGATCAGTTAACCACAGTGCTGACAATCATAACATCCGCAGTAGTCAGGGTTATACAGTGAATACAAAATACACTGGTTACTGGCCCACACTGTACTGCCATGTCTTGACTGCTATGTTACCTCTGCTCACTGGACTAAACCTAACTCCTACATGTCTATTCATGCTGCTCACACACACAGTGGAAAGCAGGGTGGACAAAGCCTTCTAATAGTTTGTTGGGTTTTTTTATCAGTATTGTGTGTCTGGACGTTTGCTAATTGATAATTTCAACTCTCGTACCTTTGATTAAATCACTCTTGGTGGTTGGTTCCTTTGCGCCGTTAATCTACGGGTTAGTTTTTGAGTAATTTCCTTCCTGAAGAAACCTTGGGAGGAGGTGTTGCTGCAGTGAGTTAACAAAAGTACTGTCTGCTACTGAAACTATGGTTCCTTTCCTAATTTTCTGCTTCATCCCATCAATTAGAGAAGTGCACAGCTCAGCCTGCAAGATCTGATTCCCAGGGAAATAACCTGATTTTTCATTATCAACCACCTTTCAAACCTGTCAGGACACAAAAGAGGAACTGGCTCTGTACAAAATTATCATCATCTCTTAAATTAGTCAGATTCTTATGGAGAAAGCAACACCTTCTATCAAGCAGTAGTCTGTACCATGCTATATATTATAGGTATTCCTTAAAGAGATGCTATTTGGGTACCAGAAGTAACAGTGACAGCATGGAGAACCATGTAGGATAGTGCATGGCTTCTCAGCACAACAGTTCTCAGTGTGGGAGCCCATGTTGTTCTCTGTTCCTGCTCTTGGACTGCTTTCAATAACCAGGTTAGCTCATTTAACATGAGTTAAATTAAGAGCTCTAACAAGGATGTCCTGAGGTGGATCTTTTGGCACTCATGCTGGTATTTACAGCTGTGATAAAAATCAGTTACATATTTATTGCTAGTAATAAGATCTTAAAATGTACCTCATGTTTGGCAGGCTTAGATCCGTTTTTTCTCTTCTAAATATCTCCCGAGGCTCCGTCCTGGGCGATCTGCCTAGTAACAACTTTCACTCACTTTGCTTTGCTGTGTCATCTTGAATCACATTTTCAGCTAAAAAAGTCAGTTCTTTTTGTGGGACAACATCACAATTTTAGCCCTTTTTAATAACTTAGTACTGAGGACTAGACTGGCAGTGCTGCTAAGTCCTTAAGACCATTGCTTTGGAAAGACACCTAGAGACTTGCATTCAGCAGTACATCCTGAGAACTGGATGTCAGATCACAGTCACTTTTTTGTCTGAAAGAGATAATTTAAACAATCAGTGACTGAGTAATATTCTGTGGTAAAACTGTGCTCATAGCAGGAAGCTGCATTGCAAATACCATAAATTGTTGCCTTTAATGATAGCAATTATAAGAAAATTTAATCAAATTCATCATTTCAAAGAAGGGACAGATTGAAGAAAGGGACTGAAATGTGTAGCTCCTGGAGCGTTACAGAGAAGACCACCCACAGCCCTCTCAAGAGAGGAGGATACCTTCCTGTTCTTTCTCTTACTTAGTGTTCAGTCTCTTCTCCCAATTAACAAGTGATAGGACAATAGGAAACAGTCTCAAGTTGCACCAGAGGAGGTTTATATTGAATACTGAGGAAAATTTCTTTACCAAAAGGGTGGTCAGGCATTGGAACAGACTGCCAGGGAAGTAGTGGTGTCACCATCCCTGGATGTATTTGAAAGGCATGTAGATATGGCTTAGGGACATGGTTTAATGGTGGACTTGGTAGTGCTGGTAATGGTTGGACTCAATGATCTTAAAGGTCTTTTCCAACCTAAACAATTTACGATTCTATGACTTTTTCCTTCAGCTTCAATTTTGATTTCCTTCATGCTTTACAGAAACAACATTTCAATCAATTTTGAGTCTGTTCTAAAACTTCAGTTTGCTTCTCTTTGGCTGAAGTTTAAGAACTGTTTTTTAATTCCATCAATTGAAACAATTCCTCATATTTCAAATCATGCCATTCTTCACTGTTTACATGGTCTCACAAAAATAAAAAAGCTCTTTACTTCTGTGTACTGGAAGGTATCCCAAAATCAGCCAAAGAAACATTCACTTCCCTTAAACACTTATCTTCAATTGACCAAAGTTTTCTTTTTTCATTAAAAAGAAAAGAAGCCATAATTTAAAACCTATCACATTTTAAAAACTTGCAGAGCAAATATTAGTGATTTTCTTGAAACATTAAAAATCAAACCACAAAATTCAGCTCCAGGGAATTACTGACTCTTTTGAAGAAAATAAATTGAGGGAAATAATTTCATAGCAGAGACAATGAAAGAAAAGAGTTTCTACACTGTGCCTTTTGTGGAGAGTGTTGATGATATTATTTGTCTGTACTGGTGATTAAAAAACTATCTATGTAACTTCAGTCTAAGTAGTATCCACAAGCAGGTATTTTTCTAAGACTGCAACAGACGGTTTGTATCTCGGGTTCTATCTTTCTCCCTGGCAAAGTCTGATTAATCCCTATTTCCTATATGATTGGAAACAACAGGCTTTTCTTTCTCAACACTACTGATGGATAGTAATTACAATGTACATCCAAAGAGTGCTCAAGACAATTAACAACATGATGCAACACAAAGTTGACCTATCTGTATCGTACTAGAATCTGTTGCTACTGCATGTAATTTTAAATATCAGTCCATCTGAATGTTATGGTAGGATACATTCTTACTTCTTGTCTGGCTTCATAAATAAAATTAATTGAATTTTGTCCCTATGCAATTTTTTACTAACTCCCTAAATTTTTAAATGTTTTTCTAAACTCTTTCCAATTCGTAAATAAGTTTGTGATAACATAATAACTTTGTGATGAGGTGGTGATCAGGAGCTGCCATATGCTTTTGATGCAATCTGTCCAAGGCTGCAAAGAAAAAGAAGATCAGAAAATCTGAATCTGATCTCTCTGCTAATTCTGGCAGCAAAGATATTTGAAATCATGTCCCTGCCATCCTGGCTGAAATGTCATGCTTCTTCATTAGCAGATCATTAATTTCTTGTATTGTTGTGGTTTGTGCATGCTCAGAGTTCATCTAACATAGGAAAATCTCCTGGCGAAATAAGCAGATGAATGCTTTGTGTCATTGGAGTCTTCCACTAATGCTGAATGTGAGACAAATGTCAAATGCTGCATGTTATTATAATCTGAGTTGTTTTCTCATTATTATCAGCAAAACCAGTGAAAACTGTCAAGGTGGAAAATAATTTACCCATTTCCAGGGATAGGAGATGATTTTGAGAGTAATTGGCCTTGAATGTTTTGATCATGCTTCTGAGAAAAGGGGTGAATCAGTCTGAAATACTTCATCCCATGGCCTCAGATCACTTTCCCTGTAGCAAAGTGCATCAAAAAGAAAATGTATTTGAGGTGCATTACCTCAGTAGAGCATCCTGCTTTCACTGGGATTAAAGAAGTGCATTGCATTCTTTATCTCCATTATGAAAGTGATGACCACCAACAAAAGAGGGAGAAATCAGGTAAGGGGTGAAAAGCAAGATTCATGAGAACTCTGTCAGAGTTCAATTGCTTAAAATGGCAATTGCTTTGGGGGAGAGTTATGACATATTAAGCCCTTGTGTCACATCACCTATACTTCCCTTGCAGCCTTACTGATTGCCTACTTAGTTCTTAGTTCTTTTTGAATGCTTACAGGTTTGTTTGTTGTTTTTTTTTTTTATAACTTTGTTTTCTATTCTGGTTTTATTTTGTATTTTTCTAAGGTTGTTTTATTTTACTTATATTCCAACTCCTCCCATTCACTTACCAATTTCACTACTATTTTATTTACTTCCGTCTTAAGGTCATTAATGAAGATAGGTCAGAAGTGCAATCTCTGTGGCATAATGATACATTGTTTGGATGCATTGATAATTCAGAGGGTGGAGTATTAATGATTGGATACTTAAATAAATTTTGAACCCTACTTCGTCTAGTCATGAGGTGACACTTTGTTCCAGTACAAATATATTATTATTATTATTATTATACATGCAATAATAACAGTAACTGAATTTACATATTTATAATACTATCTTTCACATGAGGAACTGTAATAATTAGAAATTCATTACTATCATCATTTTTCATGGATAAAGAAGAAGAAGAAGAAGAAGAAGAAAAAAAAGCAAAGCTCTAAACCCTAGCTACATCTCAGTAACACAGCGGAAGACATAAAGAAAACACAAGCCTTTTCCCTACTAGCTTTTTGTCAGTTGAAAAGGAATGCTAGGAAAAGAAGCAGCTGGCAAGTAACAGGTGGAATAGGGTTATAATTACCCCTGAGGGGCAGAGCAAATATTCCTATATGTTGGATTTGTTGTCTGAAGACTCTGTTTAAGCTTGTTGGACCTTGATTGTGCCTTCTTGGATGTAGTTATCCTCAAAGACTTTCCAGTTCTCTAATTCTCTAATTCTACTCTTTTTCCCAGTAGATGATTTTGGGAAAATCAACCCTTCTGTTGTTGTTGGTTTTGTTTATTTGGTTTAGAATTTTTTTCTGTTACTAAATATCACAGTAACATTGGCTTATGAAGCTGCATATGAAATTAGTCTGATAAGAAATGACTTCTTGGCTAAATATTTAGAAGTCACTTCATGTCCTTCTGGATAAGAGTATCATTTAGGTTACCCAAATCTAGATCTTGACATCACTTTTTCAGGACAAAATTCACAATTATATGGAGTATCTTTTCTTGCTTTCACTGGTTGTGGTACAGTAGTTACCAAAGGAGACTTTTAACAGTTTCAGTGATCTCAGGAGTTAACAAAGTCTGTGGAGCACCATGACCAACATTTTATAGATCTCCCAGCCTTCTAAAGATCCCACACAGTCACATGGACTCAGGAATTAGCAGATACCTTTTCTCTATTTTCTCTGTAGGGTCCTACGATCTGGCAGTAAACAAAAGTGGTTTGGTATTAGTCTTTTTTTTTAGATGCTGAAACAAGAAGTGTCTGATATCATAACATGTAGGTCATATTACAGCTATAATGTTGATTGCTGTTTAGGTGTCTATTACAGCTCTTTTGAAAGGTACATGTTAAAATGACTGATACACATTATTGCGTTATGGCCGCCTGCTCACTGAAACACTCTAATAATGCAGTGAACAATGGTAATATGTTGTAATAATAACTTTAAGCCCTGATCTGGTATTGCAAACAAATGCATCTTTCACTCATGCACATACTTAAATTTACTACTTCGAGCTGCCCAAACTACTTTTACTCGGTCTTTCTGATATTTTAAGCATTTTCTCCAAAACCTAACAATAGCAAAGTCTCAATTCAGTCATTTATGAGGAGTGATGTTAAGAATAGATGTTGAACAAACTCAAGTCTCGGATTTCTTAAACTGGATGGCATTCACAGGTTATATCCCCCTGACCGCACCCCTTATTTTCATTAAAAAGTAAATTGCAGGGCTTTCTAAGGGAGAGGCAAAAATAGGTTCAAGTTTCTCTGACCGCACTTCAGCTAATCACATAGAAACCACATGCAGTCTAAAGGCTGGGCAGAGGAACTCTGTGCACTTTCCAGGCAGGTGTCAGAGGACTTTCCCAGTACAATTGTGTCTTTTCTGAACTGGACTCCTTCCATGTCCAACTGGACTAGAATGTGGGCAGAAAAGATTGTGACTATTTGATAATTGGCCTAAACTGACTGCTTCTGCCAAAGCTTTAATCACAGAAGTAGCAGTCAGCATTATTGGCAGTTTTAGAAGTCAAAAGTCTGATTTAAAGTTTCACTAAGGAACTGAGTACCAGCCAGTGTAGCAAGTTTAAAAGGTTTTATTAATAGTTAATACATACTATCTAACATTTTTAGAAATATTCAAGAATGCACTAATATAAAGTGTAGTGCAGTAGATATGGGAACTGTACTATGCTTAGTTGCATAAAATAGACTCTCAAAAAGAAATTTCTGACAGATATATATAAAAAATATGTTGTCTTCTGTTCTTTTTACGTGGACATCCAACAGAGCCTACGGAGCCAGCATGACCCAAAGCTGTGAACCTGCACAAGTGCCTTTTTACAATTTCTCAACTCTGTTCTTTTCTAGTTATTTCCAGCCCACATAAATTTGTAACTTAGTTTGGTCATATACGAAATAAGCTGCTGAACAACACCAGCTGGATCTGATGAAATCAGTGTGTACAGCTGGGTATTATCCTCCTACTGGAGGTACCACAACTCTCATATCATCACGGATTTCCTGTGTGGCCTCCTACATATATTGTACTGGCCAGATAACAGAAACAAAGCACAGGGGAACTCCAGCTGAAAAGTTGTCCATGGCAGATTAGTAATTATCCAGTATGCAGATGAGCAATCATCTACTGTTTGTTGTACTCTGTGCCAATCTGTAGAAGCTGACACTATAATACGTCTACAATTATCACTGCTTGAAGTGGCTATATCTAATAATATGCTTTTCCTCAAAGATTAGTGCAGCTATTGAGTACCAAGGAAATCCTCAAATGAGAAAGTTCGTAGTGTGCTTGAATTGCTATTGAGATCTCTGGGGTTGATCAACAGATGTGTTTTGGGCATCCTGTATGATGTAAGGTATGCCACTTACTTTCCCGCAACTTAGTTTTACAATATAAGATGTGAATAATACTTCTTGGCCTTACATATGTGCCAAATACAAAATTCTCAGATACTTTCAAGGCATTCTGATGAGATGGCAATGCACAGGAAAGCATCTGAAAATGAACAGGCACTGATAGGATGAAAATGGATGTCTGGACTGCATTAGCAGTTCATCATTGAGATGTACAGGCTGCCTTTTTACTTCCAAGGGGTGTAAGTTAAAAACCTGGAAAGCAAGTGATCAGCTGAATTAAAGCCATCTAGTTTTTAACTTAAATGAAATACAGATCACTCAGTGAAAAAGTGTATCCATGAAAGCAGGAATCTAGTAACAATTTGGTTAGGAGATACAGCAGAGGACAGAATGAGGACAAACGGTATTGCCTGTGGAATGAAGCAGTTTAGAAAGAATTCATTTTACTTTATTTAATGGAGTGCAAGTTACACATTTAGACTAAGATGGCTGTAGACATTCTCTCAATAGTCAGCTGAAAGGAAGAAAGATACCTCCAGAGAGTCTCTCATCCCATCTGCAGTTTGAAAGGTTGCAGGGTTAGACAGTCTCCCCTGTGCTGGCTGCAAAGGGAACACGGATCATTAGCTTTGCCTGGTTATCCACCTTTCAGATAGTTCAGAGGAAAAATTAACCCTACCCTACTTTTTTTCTTAAGTAAATAGCTAGAAGCCTAATGCTAAGTTATCTTTTAATAATGAACAATCAGACATCGCACCACTACATGAGTGAAGATGTGTCTTTATTATGAAAGAATATATACATATATATATATAATACATATAAAAAAGAAGTATAACTAACCCTATCTTTTCAATTTTTGTACAAGTAAGGAGGGGGGTCAGCAGAATGGCTACCTTGGACATCCAAAGGGCAGACTTCGGCCTGTTTAGGAGCCTGGTTGTCAGGTTTGGGAGCAATCCTGAGGGCAAAGGAGTCCAGGAAGGTTGGACATTCTTCAAGTAGGAACAAATAGGAGCAGGCCATCTCCATTTGCTGAAAGATGAGCCAGCAGGGAAGTCTGGCCAGGCCGAACAGAGACCTTTGGCTGGAAATCGGGGTAAAAAAGAGAGTGTATCACCTTTGGAAGAAGGGGCAGGCAGTTTTGGAAGACTACAGAGATGTCATGAGGTTATGCAGGGAGAAAATTAGAAGCCCAAAGCCCAACTAGAACTTAATATGGCTACTGACATAAAAGACAATAAAAAGGTTTCCATAAATTCATCAACAAAAGGAGGGCTGAGGAAAATCTCACAGAATCTCACAGAATAGGTAAGGCTGGAAGAGACCACAGTAGATCATCTGGATCAGCCTCCCTGCTCAAGCAGGGTTGTCATAAAGCACATTGCACTGGATTGCATCCAGACTGTTCCTGAATATCCTCACTGAGGGAGACTCCACAACCTCTCTGGGCAATCTGTTCCAGTGGTAGTCACCTGCACAGAAGTTCTTCCTCATATTCTCCATTCTTTACTGGATGAGGTGGGAACATAGCGACAATGGATAAAGAAAAGCCTGAGGTACTTAATGCCTCCTTTGCTTCAGTCTTCAATAGTAAAACCAGTTGTTCTCCAGGTACCCAGCCCCCCAAGCTAGAACACAGCGACCAGGAGCAGAATGAAGCCCCCATAATCCAAGGGGAAACAGCAACTGCTACACCAATTAGACATGCACAAGCCTATGGGGCTGGATGGGATCCACATGAGAATACTGAGGGAGCTGACAGAGGTGCTCACCAAACCACTTTCCATAATTTCAATTATTCATCATCATGTATTGTAGGTGTTCTGGAGCTCTGCCCTGTTCCAGTGCAGCCTGGATCAGTCCATGGCAGATGATAGGGCTGTGTTTCCACTCCTGGGGCAGTCCAGGTGTACTGGACGCCCCTGCAAGTGAAAATTAACTGTGTCCTGCACTCTGCTGACAGGGGACTGAGAAAAATGCATTAGTTGTGACATACCCGTTGGCTGCCTTGGACTCCAGTTCGTATTGAAGTTCCAGCATGTCCAGTATAGCAGCACTCAGTGGTGGTATGACTTCATTCAGGTCACAATAGTCTATTGTTAGTCTCCATTCTCTGTTAGACTTTCACACTGGCCATATGAGGCTATTAAAGGGTGAGTCCTGCTGATCACTCCTTGGCTCTCCAGCTGACAAATCAGCTTATGGATGGGAATCGGGGAGTCTCAGTGCAATATTGCTGCAGATACACTGCAACGGTAGTGATCAGCACCTGCTGTTCTTCAGCCTTCAGCAACACCACAACAGAAGGGTCCTCTAAGAGACCTGGCAAGGTAGACAGCTGCTTCCTTACCCTCTAACTCTAGACCACTGAACCCATTATCTCAGCATCAGAGCAGCCAGGTGACAATGTGCTCATCTGGATGACGGCTGAAATCTTTTCATACATCACTCAGGGATAGGGATCAAGTGGTTACCTCTCGTTCTTCCTTTTCCTCCTGTTCTTGTTGTAACTCTGCTTTGCCCTTCTTTACTAAGTGAGCTTTCATGTTCATTTCTTCTTGTGTATAGGGGCAGCTGATACCAGGATGGGTTGGTTCTTGGGTTCAACTGCAGCAGCAGCCACAGGGGTTGGATTGGCTGCAGTGTCTGTCACTGGGGTTGAGGTTATGATGGTGCCTGTTATTTTGTTTTCTGATCCAGAGACTTTCTCTTCCCCTGAAGGGTACTGAATAGGGATGAACAGGGCTTGGTAGGCATGGGCCCTCCAAGGAAAGGTAAAAGGTTATAACTATTAATAGCTTCCAATAGATGGCTCTCAAAGTACAGTGATGACAGCAATGCTGAGAACAAATACCAGATTAGTTTCACAACCAGCAATTCTATCATATCATAAGCCAGCATTACAGAGTATAGCAACAGGATAATCATAGCCTGGTTCCTATGGGTGATATACTGCAAGTAAAGTATTACAAAATGCAACTTTGAGAACAAGCACACCAACTTTGAGAGCAAATAAATCAATATTGTGATCAGAGACTACTAAACTAACATAACAAATGCTTATAATGAAATTATTCTAATGCATTCTAGTCAGATTTGTCATTATCTCAAGACATCATGCCTCATGTTGGGAGCCAAAAAGAACTGTTAAGGACAGTCAGGGTTTAACCCTGGATAGCAACCAAGCACCTCACAGCTGTTGCTCATCACCACCCCCCACCCCAGCCTCAGTGGTACGAGTAGGAGAACTGGGGAAAAAAAATAAAACCTATGGGTTGGGATAAGAGCAGTTTATTAACTGAAATATAATAAAATAATAATAACAATTGTAATGAAAAAAAGAGAGATAACAATAAAATAGAGAGAAATAAAACCTAAGAGGACCAATTGATGCAAAATATAGTTGCTCACCACCTGCTGACCAATGCCCATCCCATCCCTGAGCGCCGATCCAGCCCTCCCAGCCAACTCCTCCCACTTTATATACTGGGCATGATGCTCTCAGGTATGGAATATCCCTTTGGCCATTTCAGCTCAGCTGTCCTGGCCATGCTCCCTCCCAGCTTCTTGTGCACCTGCTCACTAACAGAGCATTGGAAACTGCAAAGTTCTTGACTTAGGGTAAGCAATACTGAGCAACAACTGAAACATCAGTGTGTTATCAACATGATTCTCCTACTAAATCCAAAAGCCAGCACTGTACTAGCTACTAGGAAGAGAATTAACACTATCCCAGCCAAAACCAGGACAATGTGGCACTTAGGGACATGGTTTAGTGGTGAACTTGGCAGTGCTTGGTGACTGGTTGGACTCAATCTCAAAGGTCTTTTCCAACCTAAATGATTCTATGATCTCCATATCTCTCTCCTGTGCAACTGCTAGCTGTCTTTTGACAATCGCAGAAGTTTATATCCAGTTAAAGCAACTCGTTTGATAGATTTTGAACATTATTTGAGAGCAATATTTCTTAAGCAGCAAAGAGAAAGAGAAGAACAAAAAAAGAACAGAAAATGTGAGAACAAGAAATAGAGTTATACCAAGGGTAAGAAGATTCTGATTCCCCAGGAAGATGTTGTGAAGAAACTTTGCGAGACCCATACATTCCAACTGATAAAGAATGTTGATCAATTCTTGAACACCAGAGATACATCTCTCCTGAGTCCCATGGATTCCACAGTGTTCAAAGTAGAAAGTATTACTGGATTACCCAGCTTGATCTCTTAGCACAGTTTATAAATTTTCATTTAGTAGCTCTACTAATAATCAAAGTAAGTTATGCTAAATGTAACATACTGTACCACAAGTCTGAGCTTAACTGTGAGAAAAAAAGGTATGCATTTCTTTCCAGAGCTTATCACCTGTCATTGTTTAAGAATGGCACAAATCAGGACATCACCTCTTTTCCTATTTCTCAGTTTTTTGCATTGTCCTTGCACCTCCTTTTCTCTGTCCCAGTCTCCTCCAAATACTGAACCTGCTTCTAATTCCTTCTTCTCCACTGGTCCCAGTTTTGATAAATCTACGTTCAAATCTTGTGATCTCATACTTCAGTGGTGGTGGTATTCTTGATGTGGTTATATAGGTGCTCTTCTTGTTGTACGATCCTACTTCACAAAAGATGACCTTTTCAAAATATTCCACTTCAAATACCTTCAAGTTTAGCTGTCCCTCACACAATTTCTCCATAACCACAAGTGAGATCCAGCCAATTTTCACAGTGTAATCTGTCACTTTGATCAGCTGCTCACAGTGTTGTGTTCAGCAATTTCTCATTAAATTCTCTGGATTTCCATCTCCTCTCAGTCTACCTAACCTCCAGCCAGGCCCTAGTCGACAGCCCAATCATTTGCCTGCAGCCTTAACACCATCTTTGTATCAAGTTTAAGGTAAACATTTTAAATCACCAATATATTACATCATGGACAGAGCCAATCCCTGAGGTATCCTTCTGACATGAACAGCTTAAACACTTCTTATTGACACTTCCTATTTGGAATCTGTTTATTAGCCAGTTTCTACACGAGTACTTCATGTGCATGCAAATCTGTTCATTTTGCAGACTTGCAGCAAAAGAATTTTATCAGATAACACAGAGAAACACAGGTACAATGCTTCTCTTTATTTTATTGATTGAATGTGTCCATCAATACAGAAAAAAAGTTTACTTCCCAAGTCCAGTCACAAAACATGCATCAGTAATCAAAGAAACACCATGGGAGAAGATCCTCTGATAACTATTGTTCTATATTTCTTACTAAAACCCCCAAATATTGCACATTAACTCTCAAAGCACCCAGTAGCAACAAACAAGTAGTATGTCACAGAAACAAAACACCTAGGAGGAGTTGGAATACTAGACATCTGGTGATTATTCTCACTACTGAAAATCTTAACAGTTTGTTAATCACACTCACTATTTTCAGAACAACTTCTCAGTCATTGAGGTCACTCTGCCATCTAAAATGTTTGCTTGCCTCTTCTCATGGACATCCATAGGTTGGAACAAAGCATCAGGAGTCGGGAACAGTCCAGATCCTCTCACTAGATGGTGTTCATTAAATACTCTGCAGAGCTTCTTCCAAATGCACTTTCCACCAAATCAGCTACACTGAATGTCTGACAACATTTGTAGTCAATGAGCAGGAATGTCTTTTTAGATTAGTCCTTCATATCAGCAACATTTAACCTCAAACACCAAATTGAGAGGATAAGCTAGTGGCTGCCAAATTTTCAACCAGAAGATAAAGGTCTTTCTCTTATATCCATTGCAGTAAACACTATAGTGTGGTAAAAAGATTCTATCAACACTTGAAAAATCCTTCGTGACTTACCTGTACCTTTGTGACATTCAGATTTACAATACCATTATTCAAACTGACACAAAATCTTGTCATATAATGAGGTATTTAGAATAATGAAACAAGACTCCCCTGATAACTCATTACAAAAGACTAAACTGTCTCTCCTTTTGTTCATCATCCAATCTAGTCCTTGCTTTTGCAATTCACTTCTGTCATTCAAACTGGTATTGCCTTTAGGTGGATTCTTCAGTTGGGATACTTCTTGTATTCCCTATATATTATGACTTTATAATGAATAAAATAATAAGCATGAACATTTATAAGCAAATAAAGGATGGTATGGGAACACCACCCATATTTTATACTTTGTTGAAGAACACTAAATAGAGGTTACTTTATTTTTTCTATGAGTACTACAGCCTTTCTTTCTCTGACCTTGCTGCTGCTTCTCTTGTGCTGCTTTTTTTCAGAGATCTATCCTGTCTTCTGTCTTGTATTAATTTTGGTTTTGCCAGGAATCCATACGGTTCTTGTTACAGCTACAGAAACTAAAGGACTGCTCCTTACAGTATTATTCACTTACCAGAACAATACAACTTTCTTCTGCTTTGACCCATCAAAACTACGGCTAATAAAATAATCTATGAATATGTCCCTGAAGTGAAGACAGATGTAGAGCAGATTTGTGCAACTTGTGCTGCCTCTACATTTTCACTAGATTTGGATTCTGGTTGAACACAAGAGCACCAACACAACAAAACCATCAAGCCCACCAAAAATGTGCATATGCAAGGAGGAGTAAGGCAATGCTGAAAAAATATCTCAAGCAACCTCAGATGAAAGTAAGAATTACTCTAGGCTTAGTATAGAAACACTGCATTCCATGGGATCCTACATCACAATCTAAATTAGGTGTTTGGACTCAATTTCTCTGCTGGAAAGTCTCTTTTTGTTGACTGTAGAGTGAGCTTATATCACTAGATTAGACAAGATACTTAAAATCTAGAGGAATAAAGAGGAATAAGATAAACTTCAGTTAAATACCAGCGTAGGTATCACTTTATCAATACATCATATGTGGTGTTTATGGGAAGCTAATGATTAGCAACCAATCGAATTAATAAAGCATAAACACACATTTCACTGGTTTTTATAATGTACTATCAATCTTGAAAATATTATAAGAGTAATATTGAAAATACTGTAAGCATCAGAGGACCCATGTAAAGAATACAATAATTACTGCGTACAACCAGAATGCAAACCAGAAAGGCCGAACTGTTCTACTTAGTGCGTTTGCGTTACTATAATCCAAGAAGAACGGGGCAGCTCAGAGAAGGAGCTGCTTTTAGCACCCTTAGGCACACTGCAGATACGGGATCGGCTTATGAAGGATCCCTCGGAGGAAAAGGTAGAGACGTCACCTTAAGGAGCTGATCAGGACACACAACCCCGCTGTCCTGTTACAGCTAAATGAAGCTTCAAAATATAACCTGCCATCGCTAAAAGAGGAAAGCTTTCTCAGACACATAGTTCAAAAAGCTCCCACTAACCCCCTTCCGAGCCCTGCACTTTGCACCCAAACCCTGTCCATCCCTAGCGCGCCTGCGCACGAACCTCTCCCGCTCGGACCCCTCAAGGCGCCGGGGCGGGCGGGGGCGCGCGGCCGCTCTCCTCCAATGGGGGAGCGTGTTTCCTATCTGTAGCCAATCAGCGCTCGCTTCCCCCCGCTCTGACCAATGGGAAGAGCGCTCTAGGGGCGGTGGTCACATTCGAACGGAGAGCGGCGCGCGCAGCCCTCGGCCGCGGGGAGGGAGGGACGGGCAGGGTCGGGCCGAGCCGAGCCGGGCAGAGCAGAGCGGAGCAGAGCAGAGGGAGGTAAGAGCGGCCGGGCTGGGCTGTGGGGGGGTAAGAGCGGACGAGCCGGCAGAGAGGTGTGAGAGCGGCCAGGCCGGGCCGGGCCGGGCCGGGCGGGGGAGCGCAGCAGGGGGTTGAGGGCGGCCGGGCCGCGGGACAGCGGCGGTGCTGATATATCGGTGGGGCTGCAAGAGGCACGGGGCAGGGCCGGGCTCCGCGGCACCCCCTGGGGCTGCGGCCCTGCGGGCGAGGAAATCTGGTGTCTCTGTTCCCTTCCCGCACCGCCTCTGCCCGCGGCCTTTGTTTATACCGCGGGGCATCACCTGCCGCGCTGCTGGTAAGCCTCTCCCTGAGCAACCCTGTTTTGCATCCTCTAGTTTTATGTTTTCTGTGTCCGACGTTAGAATTTAATGCAGTTGTAATGAGAGATTGAGGTATTACTGAACACGAAGTAACTTTCTTTTGGCTATCTTGGTGCTTCAGGTTACAGAGAATCTGACTTCACCTCTACTTCAAGGGAATGGGTAGTGTTCCAGGACAGATCTCTAAGGATGTTCTCACCCACAAAGAGGAGATTCGAGTATCCGATTCCCCATAGTCCTTTCTACTGTATTTTCAAAAGGCAAAACTGCAGTGTGTACCAAAATTTTCCTTCTGAAGTGAATAATTGTGATCTTTAGAATGGCATGTGGACAGTCTTTGCTATAGTAATCACGTATGTAATTTTTAGCAACGTGATCTCCAGAAGATGGGGCAGTTTAGAGACCCACTCTCAGAACAGCCTAAGTTGACTCTTAGGGAGAAACAGATATTAAAGGAAGTTCCAAACAAATATTGAAAATTGAATTATTAATTAATTATTAATTATTCAATGTATCTTTTTGAAGATAAATGAGGAGGGTTCTTTTTTTTGTCTCAGCTCAGGGAAATAAAAATTGTATTTCAGATACTACTCATTTAGCATATAGTCTCTACCTTTCATAATTATTTTTTTCTGTACAGGTCTTGCTTGCAGCTATATTTGGGAGGATGCTTGCTTCTGCTTTACTTAGACCACTGAAAAATATTTCATTTTGTGAAGGAAGGGACCATTTTCAGAACTTAGTGCATTTTTTACTTTTCTACAAAAATATTCAAGTTAGGTCTTAAATGTCTTTCCAGACTCTAAGGTGCTAAGACATCTTCATAGTGGTAATGTAGATGGTGCTTTTGCCAGACTAAGTCTTGGAGTTTACACAAGGAAGCTGTACTTTGAACCTACAAGACTTCTATATAGACAAGAGCAGGCTTAATATTCTTGATGTGCCATTTGTAGTACAGGATGAACATGAAATATGGCTACTATTGCTTGGTAAACAAGCTCTATAAGCACAATAATCTTTCTGATTTATGGTCTCTGCTTGTGGAAAGCTGAGTGGTGCTCTTAAAATAATGTCATCTTGTAGCGACTAATGCTCTAAAAATTAATTGTCAGAATTCCTGAGAGTGGTGCCTGGTTTATTTTTTAAATAGTGGGGTCAGAGGTGAATGGACTTAATTTGTCCCATTCAATTCCTTCTCTATCAATAATTCACCTAGAAATAGATCTAATGTTTCTGAGCCTTCCAGCAACTTTTCATCAACCTTTTATACCTGAGTACCAAAGGAACAGTGACCAACAATTCACTGTAAAACTAAACTTACTCTTTCTTTGAACCTATTTAATCTGTCCAAAGTGCATTACCTTCTTGTTTCTGGGCCAAGCTGCAAAGTATACAGGAGAGGCTTTCCCATGGTAATTCCAGTGAAGGTGAGCTACAATAGGGTTCTTTAGTAACTTCTCTGTTTTTTAACCTTGTGTCTGCAGATGGAGGAGGCGGACCTAAGTGAAAGAGGATTGCCGCAGATTGCATCAATCATGAATAGAGTTAGAAACTTGAAAAACAAATACAGAAATGAAGACAATATCACAGATGAGCTTAACTGTACTAAAATCTCAGCTGATACAACAGGTATTTGGTTTTGTTATTCTTTTGTCATTTGGACAACGGATCTTAACTTAGACTGAGTGAAAAGATTTAGCATTCAGTATTAAGGACCACAGAGTAAATTTTGTTCCTCTTTGTTTCTTAACTGCGTTGCTCTAATGTTGTTTAAAAAATAAAATCAGTAATTGTCTTGTGGAATAGCTTATAAGAAGTATTTTCTTCCATTCATGTTTGCCTTTTTAATCAATCATTTTTTGTTTTTATGTCAGATAACTCTGGAACTGTTAATCAAATAATGATGACAGCAAACAATCCAGAAGATTGGCTATGTTTTTTGCTTAGACTAGAAAAAAAGGGTGTTCCTCAGATGGATGTTAGCCTACTGAATAGGCTCATTGGTCGTTACAGTCAAGCGGTGACTGCATTGCCTGCAGAAAAGTACAGTCAAGATGAGAGCTATGCTCGCATCCTTGTGAGATTTGCTGAGTTGAAAGCGTAAGTATAAATTTTCAATATAAGAACTCATCATTCTGTACTTGAATTATGACAAAAAGGCCTTGTTTTGTAAGTGGTTTCTGCAACAAATTATCATTGAGTGTGTATGTTTTCTTATTGGCTGTTTGAAACTGAGCGGCTTTGGTGAGTCAGCTTATCAGTTGTCTCCACGGTGCTTGCATTTTTTGTATATGCTAACAGGCATATACAAAGATTGTTTGGAGCTGTTTGATTTAGAGGTGCTAAGACTTTCTTTTTTCTTGGTTCTATATGTAAGGTACATGGGAAAAAGCAGGAGACTATGTTTTTTCAGTTTTATACTACTATGCTTTCTCCCTTGCTAGTACTCAGCACAGTTAAATTAAATTAGCTGTGTTAGGATAGGAAGAATGTCTCAGAACATCGTTCTATACTTCCATACTTGGAAAATTAATTTTGATTGTGGTCATTTATTGCTTTATTCAGTCCAGACTTGAACAGTGTGGTTGTTCAGAGGTGTTCAGATGTAATTTAGGGCAGGGTTATAATGTGATTTTTTCCATAAGGGGTTCTTCTGAAATATCTTGAAATATCATTACAGCAAATGTTTTGATGAAGAACTGTAGTTGAATATTGCAGCAATATAACAATTATTGCTGAGCAGGTAGTCTTCCAGTGAACATGGCTAGTCTTTTTCTTGTATGTCCTTCCTCTGTTTGACTCTTTGGCATGTGGCTTTGTCTTGCTGTATAATTGTCTACTCTTTGTACTGTCATTTAAATGGGTCTTGCTGCATCACTGTTTACTAAAAGCGTACAGTGGAAGTAATCTGTTGAATCCCTTGTTGAGAAACAAACAGAACTGAATAATGGCCTTCTTGTGAAACCTTAGTATCTTGAAGTAAGGTGTTTATGTGTAATTGGAATAAAGAATCTCTTCCAGAAAGACTCCAAAGATACTGAGAGATAGCATTCTTGTTTAAAGGTTAGTTGCTTTTCCTCAGAACAGAAACTGTGTAACATATACTTCTGGATCATACTTTGTGGAATTTCTTTTCCAGAATAGAAATTGGAAGCTCTTATCCAGTCACATCTTTTGTCTCGTTATAGGAGAGTTTAAGTTCAGGAAGATTATTTCCCTAGTCACTTGGATCTATTTCCACTTGATCCTTAGAACATGGCTTGAAAAGCAGATACTTCTAAGGTGTACACAGGAGTTCAATATTCTGTGTGTTGTATTGCAGAAAGTAAAACTGAAGGTGCTGTCAGTTAATATGTGTGTTAATGGGTCAGTTTGTCTAGTACTGTGTATTTTGTCTCTGCTTGGTTTTAGCTCCTATCAAAGAAAATCCTGTCATCTCATGACTTCCTAGAGTGCTTATGGTTTATTTTTTTAGCTATTGCAAATAAAGCAACACTGATAAGTGCTCTGATGATGCTGCCTTTGGTGAGAGAAGAAATATGCTTTTCAATAGAGTTCTGCTTGCCATTCTCCCACATGTTCCATCTAAACAAGGTGGAAAAGAAAGTCAGCATCACAAACTTCAGCACCAGTGGCAGTAGTTTGAGATTTTGGTGTCTATTGCCATCAACATTTTCTTCTGGTCATAGAATCATAGAATGTTAAGGGTTGGAAGGGATGTTAAAGATCACTTAGTTCCAACTCCTACTGTCATGGGCAGGGATGCCTCCCACTAGACCATGTTGCTCAAGGCCTCATTCGACCTGACTCTGAACACTTCCAGGATTGGGGCATCCACAACCTCCTTGGGCAACCTGTTGCAGTATTTTACCCACCCTCATAGTACAGAATTTCTTCCCAGTATGTAGCCTAAATTTCCCCTCTTTCAGTTTGTACCCATTATTCCTTGTGCTGTCACTACAGTTCCTGGTGAAGTGCCCCTCTTTGGCTGCTCTGTAGCCCCCCTTCAGATACTGAAAGGTTGCTCTGAGGTCTCCATGCAACCTTCTCTTCTCCAGGCTGAACAGCCCCGATGTTCTCAGCCTCTCTTGAGAGGAGAGGTGCTACAGCTGTCTAATTGTCTTTCTGGCCCTTATTTGGACTCTTACCAACATATCCATATCCTTCTTATGCTGGGGGTCCCAGAACTGAACACAGTGTTTAAGGTGGGGTCTCACAAGAGTGGAGTAGATGGGGAGAATCACCTCTTTTGACCTGCTGGCCACACTGCTTTTGGTGTAGCCCAGGATACATTTGGCTTTCTAGGCTGTGAGTGAACATTGCCAACTCATGCTGAGTTTTTCATCAACCATCACCCCCAAGTCTTTCTCCACTCAACAAGTAGGTGTGAAATTGGATTATTCCATTTTTGGCACTGGACCTTTATTGTCCTGGTATCTTCTCTAGCTGCAGTCTGCTTTGCCAGTACCTTTTGACCAATTATGATAGCAAGGTTATCTGAAGAACCTTTGAATGTACTCTGAAATAGTCAAAGGCAAACAGTGCATCTGTGTCTGATCTGTATTGTACATTAATCATACCAGGCCTGCTCTCACATAATCCTTCTGACTACAGCACAGTGCCACCAAGTGTGTGGCACTTGATGCCTATTGCTGGTGCATTGGCTCTTGTTCTTTGTATTGCTGTCCAAGCTGTTGCTGCTTTCTATTGGAACTTAAATTTTAACATACTCTTGGAAAGTGAATGTAATTCATGTTGCAGCCTTATTTCTTTTGCTCAGACTGCCTGCAGATGGGTTATTCCATGCCTGTCTTATTGCTTTGGGTGATCAGAGATGAGTTCACTAAACCTACTGGAGTCTGGTAACATGCCTAAACTATGATAGATTATCTCATTCTTAATTCCACAGAATTCTGCTGAAAATATGTTCTCTTTAGTTTTCCATGTTGTATTTTTCTGTACTTTTATTTCGAACCATTATCATAAATCTTTTCCTCCTCCCACTTTTAAGTGGTACCTTTGCTTACCTGTTGAGGTAGGTGGAATTTTGAAAAGAGTTCCTTTATCTCTTGATTATGGATGTTGCTAGTAAGTGTTACGCTCCCTTTTTTAATAATATTAAAAAGGGAGAGTGAGTTCATTGAAACATGAGGTTAATTTGTTATTTCATAGTGGTGTAGATTTAGGCCTTTTGTATCTTGATTAGTATTAATGTAGGCTGTAGTTCCTCTAGAATATTTAAATGTTGGTGTGCTGTGTGCGAGCACTGTCCTACTTGGCAGTCTATGGCTGAATGTAAAACTAGGATTAAAATTTGGTGAAAGTAAACAAACTATGCAGTGTAAAATGTCTTATCTGGACTTTGTGACTTAGTCTCTACATTTTGAGGTATACCATGCTTGCCACTGCTTCTTCTGGCATGTCTGCAGAAAATAGACTTAATCCACATTGTGCTACCGAATTTCACTGATGAGACTGTGTTGTCTAGGAGTAGGGGGAAAACACTGAGTTACCTACATCTGGTAAGGAGTTGGTGTTCTCACAGAACCCTTAATAGAGGTGGCTATTGGATAAATGCTCTCATTGTGTCCTGGTTCTCTGGTCCTATGGTATTTTTGATGTACCTGCAGAAATAACTTCTTTCAATGACCTACATCTCTGCTAAGGGAATCTGACTGTTTGGGTATAGTTGCAGAGGCTCTTCATTGTAGAACAGCTCATAACCTCTAGCAAAAGTTTGGAGTTCAATATTGCTTTTATGTAAGGAATTGCTGCAGGCTATAACTAGTAGTGTATATAATGTTTCTTCTGACTTGATTAATATGATAGATTTTTGCATTCTTGGTGTTCCTAAAGCAATCTCCTTGTCCTCTGCCTTGCAACCTCCTTGTATAGGAGTAGTTATGTCTACAAGAATGGTGATGTTTCTCTGGAAGGGCTACAGGTGGGTGTTCTGTACTGGTTAGTGGGTGCTCTGAGGGAAAATATCAGCATATTTTGAGGCATAATATAAGCAGTGACAAGGAATGAGTCCTTCAGCTTTCTCTTCTGGGTTTGAGCATTTTCTGGATTTTTTGAAAGGTTCAGCTTTATGTATTTCAATTATTAGCTTTCTAAGGTTTGTTGCATATTTGTAGTACACTGATTGCTCTAAGGGAGAGGAAAATCTTTAGCTATAGATGTATTGTTTTTCCAGAGTTATCTAAAGCCATTATTCAGCACATGGAACTTTTCTCAAGCTCTTCACCTTTTGTAACTATTAATATGCTGTCTTTACAGTCTTCAGGATCCTGAGGAGGCACGGGACCAATTTCATCTGGCCAGACTGAACTGCAAGAAATTTGCTTTTGTGCACGTGGCTTTTGCACAGTTTGAGCTATCACAAGGTGTGTAAAAAAACTTGTTTGGTGTTGCTGTTCTGGGTTGTTCTAGGTTTTGTTGTCATCAACTTCTTCTCTGTTACATTATTTGCAAGGAAACTGGTAAGTATTAAATCAGAAAGAAAAAAAAGTTGGATTTTCTTTTTTTGAATGAAATTTATTGAGAATGTGGGTTCATTTTTGAATGAAAATATGCACACTGTTCATGATAGTTTTTTTTCCTTGTTAGAAATAACTTTCAAACAAGATGAAAACTGTCAGTATTTTCTATTTTTTTAGCTTAGATCTTGCAGTGGAAGGTTTTTGAGTAAGGCTCTTGCTGCATTGAAGAGCGATGCTCAAATTTGGGTGGTGATTTCCCTTTAGATACTTTGTTTGCTTGTGGAACAAATTCTGTCTTCTTCCAAACAACGACTGTAGATTCTTGATATGTTTTTTATTAAACCAAAATACACTATCAATGTGCAATTTGGTTGCCTGGTACTTGGTAGCAAGGCTGTGTTGCCTGCCGGTAGGGTATTTTTGGGTTTCTTTTCCTTCCATGGGTGATTTGAACAGTGATCTCTGTCACCCTGTTTATTTCTTCCTTTAACATCTTGCTCTATACAGAAAGACAAGCACATCCCATTAAAGCTATTTTCTTATTTGAAAAGAAAAGGATTGGTGGATATATCTTGATTTTTTTTTTTTTTGTGATTTGTTTTTCTTCGTTTTTTTTTTTTTTTTTTTGTGTATCATGCAAGCTGTTGTATACTGCCTACTATGAGAACTTCTCCCCAAACTTAGCTACAATAAATAATTAAATGAAATTAATCTACCTATTCTACACCCTGGATTCTGAATATATTTGACATTTTTATTTCTCTTCATTTACTTCTGTTTATTTTCCACTGGTAGTGGTTTTCTCTATAAATTTTTCACTCCAGTACTACTTTTTAACTGTATTTTAGGATACAGTTTAGATGTTCAAAGTGTGTCCCATGACACAGAGCCATTTTGTTAAAATCAATGATAGATACTCATTTATCCTCTCAACATCTTCCAGTGTTTCTTAACTGATAAGTTTATTTGTAATGGAGCAGGACAGTCTGTGAAAACCCTCCTCAAATACATGCTATGTAAAATAATTGATGGAGGAAGTTTACTGAATATGACTCTACAGGATGGGGAGAAGACAAAAATTTGCATATTGTGACTTGAAATTACAGTCTCTCTGTTTCACATAAATCAGTTATCTGACCAGTCTTGTTCTAATATAATCTTGTGGTATTGAACTTCTAAACAGTAGTAAATAAGCTAATTGTTGCTTAGTGTAGCTAATAATTTGCTTAGTGAACACTGTATGTTTATTTAAACAAATAATAAGACACTAATACTGCAATAATAAAGATATTGTTAAATAACTGTAATAAAACCTGTTGTGTAATTTAAGTGTAGAAATATTGCTACAGGTTACCAGTGACTAAATTCATCCTGTAGCTGTGGGGTGTTTTCATGCAATAGTTTATCTTACTTTGACAGCAAGTAGTTAACGTAAAATGAAGTCCTAATCCCAAAGGAAATAAGCCAGTTATGACTGGCTTTGTATCTCTGGTGTGCTCTCTGATTTGTATCTGTTACCCTTGAGCTGATCTAGGTGTCACTTGGAAATGTGTATGAAGCTGTAGTGTCCCTGCTGCGTGCTTCAAAGAGGATTAACGGAACATGTGGTTTGTATAGTGTTACTTAAGAGTGCCCTTCCTTTTTCACTGAGTGTGTCCAGCTTAGGCCAGGGGGAAAGGAGGAGAGTAGTGCTTTGTTGCCTTCTCATCCCAGTCATTTCAGCAGACCTGTCAGTATTTCCCTTTGCATTAAGAATGAAAAGTTAATTGTACATTCACTTTCTTAGCTCACAGTTTTGCTCCAGATAAAGCTCAAGTTGAAGTTATGAAATTAGAGTTGGCAAATTGATGTTGATTTCTTAATAATCGAATATTGATGGTCTGAAAATGGAGTGCCACTTTGGTTTTGGTGGTTTTTTGTTTTTTTTTTTTACTTAAATACTAACTACCATTTCGTTTAAATAGGTCAGATGAGGATCTGTCTTGTCCTTACTTGGGTGACTTGGGTAGTATACTTGAAGCAAAATTTGCTGTGAATTGGTCAGAACTCGTAACCTAGATAAAACTCTGCTTTTGGCTATGTAAAATGCTAAGGGGGATGAATTAGGCTTTTGGTATGTGGCAAAGTGGACTGATTGAAACTCAGAAATACTTCTGACTTTACTTTCTTGCTTTGGATCCTCATCTGTTAAGGGGGATGAAGCAATTAATTTTTCACACGGGTGTTGGTGTCACGCTCTTTCTTACTCAATGAGACATATAATAATAGGAGGAATTACTTTCGAGTAGCAGGTCTTGTTGAAGCAATGTGTGGTTACTAAATATAGCCAAAGGTAGAACCACAGAATGCTGGTTAAGGATTCTTAAAGCCCATGCACTTGCTAATGGTTTGAGAGAAAAAACAGTGTTTGACTATATGGTTAAAAACCAAGTTACAACAAATAAGCACAAAATAGATTTAAATGAAAGCATAACCAATCTAGTTTTGGTGTCTGACATCACCCATTTAGTATTCTTAAAATGGGTTACTTAAAGCATGAGTTCTTAATACATATACTGCAGTCCCCCCAACCTGAACTGCAGGCAGCACTGACATCTAACTTGAGTTACTGGTGGGGTTTTGAGTGCTGGAGACATGGTACTCTTAAATATGCTACTATATAATATTAGAAATAATTAAGTATAAATGTATGTGGTACTGGTAAGAACAAAGTGGCTGATGTTCTGCTGCTTTGAAATTGAGGAAGAACAGCATTTGAGATTTCAGGGGCATTGACAGCTGTAACAAAACATTGCATCATTTTGCACTGATGCTCTTTAAACCAGGGAACATATTATGGTTGCAGAACTCTTCTTTCCTTATTTGACTTTTACTTTTTTTTAATGGTTGTATGCGTACATGTGTAAATTGACGGCTTCTGATATGTTTTGTTAAAACACTCCCTTTTCCCTCCCAGCTCTCTTCAATATTATCTGCTTATGGCATTTAATAATATCTAAAATTGCAATGAAACCATATCTTTGCTTTTCACTCCTCTTTTCTTAACTGTAGTGCTGCCTGGAGTAGTGATGTTTTATTTAATAGCTGCTTTTAAATTTGGTTTCCATTAAGTGCATTTAAGATGTTTTATATATGTAATAAAATTTTTGTGTGGTCAGATCTAAATGGAAGTTCATAAAAGTTGTATTTCCTTGCTGATACTACAGAAAAAGTGGATTTTAGAATATTTTTTACTTCCTTACAGTTCCTGTAACACTAAAAAGTACTGAAAATGCATATTTTGTGACTTGGTGTTCAACTTAATGTGAAAAATTGACTTAAGTGATTCACTTTTAACTTGTTCCAGGGGGTATCCTTAAAGTGAATATTTAAGGGGAGAAGTGCCTCATGAACAATGGCTTCATAGAATGATGTAAATATAAGATAGGATGAATGTAACCAGCTCATTAAAAACCAACATTGCCCTGGTGAAATTGTTTTTCACTTACTTGATTTCTAACTCTGTGTTTCTTACTACTTAGAAAATGAGAAGAAGTGTAAGCAGATCCTTCAGAAAGCTGTGGAGTACTCTGCTGTTCCACTAGAAATGTTGGAAACTGCTCTGCAAAACTTTCATTTGAAAAAAAAGCAGTTACTTTCAGATGAGGACAAGGAGAACTTAGCAGGTAACTGCAGTTTCTTAAAATATTAGTTGGGTTTATACCTGTTGTAATATTAGATTGGAAAAAAATCTCTAGTGTTTTTCCCTTCCAGATAAGAACTCAGAATCTGCTATTGTCTAATAAACAGATATATTTATTTATCTTAGCAATCTTACTCCATCAGTACTCTTTTTTTATCTTCAGTGCAGTGATAGTAGTTCACAGTGGCCATGGGATAGTGGATTCTGTAATTCTGCAGAGGGTGTTCCTCTGACTGTCATTACATATTTGTAGTTTCTAATAGAGGCTTACAGCTGGAAGTGTGAAATAAGAGCTGCTCGTGGTAGAGAAGAAATAGAACTGAAGCATACAGACTAAACCAAACAGATAGATTACTTGGAGGTGTATCTTCTGACACACTGAGGAAGTGCTGGTGGTCATTTCAGTGAAGTCAAATCTGGGGAAAAATAATCCATTTCAACTTTATTTTATATATGGACAAAACCTATGTGTTTGTCAGTACTAAAGTGCTTGACTATATTGTAAAACATAACTGATCCTGATTGCTGGGTATATAATTCAATAAGGGAATAGTTATCTCTTGAAGTTTTCAGGAGATAAATTTGTTTGGAGTGGAATTGAGCAAAACACGTGGTTTGACTTAAATACTGAAGTGTGTGTGGCTAACTCTTCCAAGAGTGTTGTCAAACACTTCCATGTTTTTGTATTGTATAAGGACAGAATGTAATTTCCTTAGGGATATATTTTCACGAGTGTGGTTTGAGATTTGCCTGTCTCCTGTTGGACCAACCTTTGAGTGAAGTGCTAGTTGGGTACAGGGAGGAACTCAAACATTTAGGAACAGTTGTAATGTTCAGATATAGTATTAGTTTTTAATCATTTTTATTTTCTGTCCTGTTCCATTTTAGCTGAGGGAATGCCTCTGAGAGAACACATGGCAAAACCCTATGTACCAATTAGGAAGCAGCGAACTTTGGGGCAAGTGTAGGCTTATTTAGTTTTTCACCTACATGAGCTTGTAACATTAGGTATTTTTGTAAAATGCTAAATTGTAGCTGAGTTATTTAGAGATAAAAGTTTAATATGTATTTTCACAAAACTTATTATTAATATAAGCAGGAGTTGAGTTGATACTTCATTATAAGATTAATGTGCAACTTCATATAACTTTTGCCAGAACTTCAATAACCAAGCAAGATTTTCTACTGGATTAACATGGGGCTGGTGAATGAGCTGAATGCTTGATATTCCCTGACCTCACACAGCTCATAAAACCACTCTCAAATTTGCTATCAATGAAATCAACTGATTTAATTTCACCCAAATAATTGCTTAGAACAATTCAGTTGAATTTACCTGATATGAATTAGGGATTGTTCTCAAGCGTCTTAATCTGAATGATTCTATTTTCCTTACAGTATCAAGTACACAGGAGACTGGGCTTCAGAACACAGGTGGAAATCACAGAAGCATAAAAAGGAATGATTCTGGTGAAAATTCTTCTACTCTTAACAAACTTTTTTCTGGGTAATGTCTTGATTTCTTATTTAATTTCTTAAAACATAATTTAAACCAAACCCAAACATGCACACTACAGTGTTGTTTGTTTGGTTTTGTGTTTATTTTGTGTGATTTTTATTTTTTTTTTTCTTCAGGGAAGAAAAGTCCCAGGAACTTGGTGCTCTAGTTAATTATCACAATCCATTGAGACCACTAAACAAATCTAACCAGGTAGAACATGTAACGTTTTCTTAAAAATCTTCAACTCTTCATTCTGCTTTACACACCTGATAGAATTCCATTTGCTCTTAGACTTGCCCATTTGGGAGGGTTCCTGTTCAACTACTGTGTGATGATGGTGATGATGTGGAGAATTCAGATGTCATCCCACTTACGGCTAGTGTTATGAAGAGGTATGGTTATTTGGTTTGCTACAGTACAACAGATTTTAATACTCCTTTTCAAGGTTGGTTTATTGGTTAATGGAAATGTCAAATGCTAAGAAGGTTAAAATTGACCTGAAGATAACTAGTCAAATAGTCATTATAGTTGCAAGAGAAATGGCAGTATAGGCTACTTCTGATCTTACTACTCAGACTCCTTGTATGAAAGCATAACAAAGATAAATTACTTGTTCCAACTAATCAGCAGGGTCAAAAGAAATGAAGATTCAGGCAAAAATAAATTTTGTTCAAAATATCTTCATGTTTGCGTATTCCAGTTTTTAAAATTAGATAAAAGATAGTCTTGTTACTTTCAAAATATTTTTAAATCCTCATTTTTAACAGACTTCTTTGTGTTGTTTCTCACTTCCCTATTAGAGTAGACCTGCTTTTTTGTATATTTGAAGCTTGTAGCCAAAAGTCTTCACACAACTGCCTTTTTCATCTAGTTCACAAAAAGGCCACTGTACAGTGGCGTGTGTTGTAATTAACAATGTTACTTCAACAGGCAGACATCCAGCTCCAAATGTACCGCTTTTGTTGCGCCTTTTCCACCGTCAGAACCGAAATCTGATGGGTGTGATTCACATGACCCGGGAGACTTACAGGTAACTTAAATATCTTTAAAATACATATAAGGAACTCACTCTGGCTATCCTATGGTATTAGAAAGAAAGATACAACAACACCTTTTTCAATTCAAGAAAGAAAGAAGGTATAACTTCCCTTTGCTGAGTAATCAGTAGTAGATAGAAACCTTCGTTGTGGCTTTTAAATTTGAAAACTATTATGCTTAATCAGGCATTAAGAAAGAGCTTTCTCTAAACAGTACCTCTGATGGGAGCATAGGGGTAGTGTAGAAATCATTATATGATTTGTGAAGAGGGGATAAGCAGATTTTAACTTGACTATGGGAGCTCTTTCAGATGTTGTCACGAGTTTTAGCATGAGAAGTACTCTATGTAATGAATTCCATTTAACTGAGTTTTTAAGTGCTTTATGGAGCTGTAAAAAATTATGGCTTTTGATAGAGGTTAGTGTTCAGCTATGGCCTTGCATTTTCATGTCCCATATCCTCATTTCCCAGAAGAAAATTCCAGAATAGAAAGCATTTGGGCCTTTATTACAGAAACTGGATTGTGGAAATTCAGAGGGTTGATGTATTTCAAAGTAGCATCAGTAATACTTGTCTGTGTAACCTGCACTGTTTTCTGAAGCATATTTGAAAATGCTTTGTGATGCATCTCTCGTTTAATTACCATAAGGAAATGTCTTTTGGATACTACTCTTGAGTTCTTTGATGCTTTTAAGATGCTTTTTATGTTCTTTAGTCTTTACAAGAAAAAGCTTCGTTACAGTTGCAGATGTTGAATGAGGACAGCTTAGAAACCGCTAACAATTCAACTGTAACTCTCAAACCCGCAGTGGATACAAGTCTTGTGAGGAAAAGAGAAGGTAAATATTAATGCCATGTGTGAGTAGTTTGAAATAGAAGAAGCATTGAGAATATGCTGTCCTGTATTTTTAAAAAAAATTCTAAATAAAATTAATAAATAAATTGCTAAATAAAGTGTTTTTCAAAAAGCAGAAGTTGATCTGATTGGAATTGGATTATTTAATTAAAATTTGGCTTTTGCATGGTATCTGTGATAGTTTTGGGAAAAATATAACCCCAAAACCCACAAAAATCCCAGCTGTGACACTGTCTAAAACTGGAGTGCTGGGCTTGATGTAAAATGCCAGTGTATAGTGCTAATTCACTATGTCCTTACCTCTTGCAATACATATAAGAAATAGGCATCAAAATAGCAACAGTGCAAGCTTAAGATTTGCCAACCTGAGTGGTGTCAGGAGTGTCAAATTACAGTGCTAATTTATACCACAAAGAAAAAAGTTAGAAAAATTCAAATGAAGGACTATAAAATCCTTGAAATGTCTGTTTAGTTTTTAGTTTTGTTGGGTTTTTTTGGAGACAGGTTTTCTTTTCCTGTGACTTTTCTTGTGTATGCTCCTAGTTTACCCTATAGATGCTATAGATCTAACTCGGTTTGTTGAAGCTTAATCTTGAGATGGTTTTGGCTAAAGTAAGCTTAAAAAGGTGAGACATTGTCTTTCACTTAAGAAGGTGCAAAACTCCTACAATTTTCTATGAATGCAGAATATCTGCACTCTCTGTTGCTTTCAGCACTCTTCTTTCTGTCCTGTTTACCCAGGATTGTGAAACTCTAGGTAGCTTTTTCTGCTGCTGTTTATGTATCAGAGACTATTTTCTTATTTTAGGATTGTTCACGTATTTCAGTTACTTATTTCTACTTTAGTCAACCCTTTCTTGGTTTCATCTGTTAAGTGTCTGTTGTCTTTGGTCAACTTCACTGTCCCATGCACATTTACTTACAAATTTTAAATTTATGTCACTTTGAGCATTAACTTGTGTAATGCGGTGTTTTCCTCACCTGAGTTTTATCACAGCATAGGCATACATCTTAATCTTTGGGCTAAGTGTACATTAAATAATTTAATGTCATATTTACTTTCTTGTCAGGATTCTCAAAAGTATTAAAGCACTTTGTCAAAAGGCAAATTGCCCTTTTTTTCCTATATCCTGCAAAAAATCCTGAATTATTTTCACCTTTTTTTTTTCCGCTATACTCAGTGCAATCCTATCTGTTAAATTATATTGCAGGAGTCCATTTGTTTGAGAGAATGACAGTGGTACTAAATAAATGTGTACTCTTTAGAGGCTTATTAAATTTCAGTGTCAATCAAATGTGCTGTTAACACTTAATTACTGTAAATGCTTTTGCTTTAAACAGGTTGCTTCAACCTTAACTGTATTGTCAGTTTTAGAATTTTAATCCTTTAAAGAAATCTAAGTTCTACTATCATTTGAATGACTGAGATATTTACTGCATTATTAACATACATTTGGGTAATTATTTTAAAGTTCTTTTAAAAAGAGGCAGTTTGGTGTATTGTGGAAATGAATACTTCAGTAGATATTGGGTTATCTAATGCATGGATTTGGATTGTTGTGTGAAGTCACCTTATGACATAGGAATACGGTTGGCAAAGAGACCACCTTACGTTGTGATCTTTCTGGGAAATATTATAACCAACTCGGATTTATAGCAAGTATTTCAGGGCTAGAAAAGTTCAGAAGGTTGCTACTAATGACTTTCCACCAGCACCATGCAATATGGAACGCTTTTACTGATCTTTTACAGTTACTTACTACTTCAGTGTTTCATCAGAAATCTAGTTCCCTAAAGTGGCTTTCTGATCCTGCTGAAGAAATTAGGTGAAAATGTCTAATGTTGGGAGAGTTGGATTTAGGATTATGTATGTGTATGTATGTATCGTGGAGGGAAAAAAAAAGATTTCATTTGAAAAATGGTTATTCTTCAACTTCACTGTCCCCTCAACCTCCCATTGAAATATTTCGAACTGATTTGGATTGGGAACAGTTTGGAGTTCAGGTCATACTTTCTCTGTTTGTGCTTCATTCAAACTTCCAGCTGAATTACACTCAACTGCTCGTCATGGGGTGCTGTTTTCTAGTCATTTGAAAATAAAACTGAACAAGCCTGTGAAGGGACACGCTTAGGCTGTGCTGTTTACAGCCTGCCCTGTAATCTCCCACCAATTCCATGTCCTGTTACCTCTGCAAAAGGAATCATGAGGTGGAACATGCCACGTCCCTTTAGGCTTCTGGCTTTAGTCATTGCACTGTGTTATATGCTGCCTATTGTCGCAAGTAACAGACTTCTAGCTGGAAATGTTGCAATAAGCTTATCTTCAGTGCTTTATAAACCTGCTCAGTGCTCCAGGATGTTGTGGTACAAATTGTTAACATAATCATAGTGGTATCTGTTACTGTCACAGTAGTATCCTAAGGTTTTGAAGAAAGTTACCAGGTTTGTACACTGAACTGAATATGAATCCTCAAGATTATAATAATATTTTTTAATGTCTGATTCCAGTAAATCATCTGTTTATTCTGATCTAGACTGTGGGGTAAAATTATTCTAGCAACTGTGGGATAAATCTATTAGAATCTGTTTCAAGTATGAAATATCTAGTCTTTTTAATAATCTATTGTGGTTTTTTTTCCAGAAAATAAAGTTCAGTGTCAGGAGCGGAAAATACTAGAGTCCAAGAGACTGCAAAGTCAACAACAAGAATCTAGTTTTGATGAAAGCTGTAGAAAGCAGTTAGATCAGATTAAACTAAACTGTGTTAGCACCAGAAAAAAATGGCCAGTTCAAGAAGCGTCACAGAAAAGCTGCTATAGAGAGGTAATGTAGTGCATGTAGCACCAGCCTTCACGTGTCGAAGAAATTAAAGAAATAAGAAATTAAAAGCTTGCTTTGTCCTTTGTAGAGAAAACCAATGAACCTTGAACAGTCTGGTCATCCTGTTTCAAAAGGATTATCACCACCAGATCCTGTTTCTAAGAGAAGTGATCCATCACATGTTTGGGGAACACCAAGCACCACGTCTAATGACTATATGGCCTGGTAAGCCATGTCTCTGAGCTCCATGCTCATGAAGGGTAGGTGGTCTCTCGAAAGACTTAAGCAGGTTTTAATGGGGTTTCTTTAGTTTTTCTGTTCAGATAGCAAACATTCCATGTGCTTCTGTGAAGTGCCTGACTTTGAGATTCAGATCGTATTTAGGGACTTTTGCCTTCTCTGTCAGCTTCTCAGTATTTGTATGTACACCATCACATTTGTGAGTAGAGCATTTACCTTTCTCTGACTCCTGCTATGTGGTACTTTCTTTTAGATGACTTTTTTTGTGACTGACAAGCCTTCTAGCTTGATAGCTCTGTATCAGTCTAGTTCCCATGATGCAAGTGTCTGAGGGTTTTTAAAAGTACTGTAAGGAATCTAGAGGCTTGCAGAATTAAGCACTTAAACAAATACTAGTATTTCCTAACTTATCTATGTGATCTTAAATTATGCATAAACCCCTATGCCTATGTTGGCAAATCTTTATAATTATATGATTACTTACTATTTTCATAAGTCTCTGGGATGAATAATTTAGGTCAAGGTTGTATGCTGAGTAAGCACTGTTCTTGTTGGTAGGACCTGTCTCTGTAGCTGTAGAATCTAGAATATATATAGGGAATGAAGTGCATCATCTCACGAAGGAACTTGATAAAAGTAGCCCTTGAATAGATTGGTTTTGCTTCTTTCAAACTTTGATAATACAGAAATTTTAAAAATTCTCATTACATGCAGTATGTATACACATGGTAAATATGCAGAATGGCAGAGTGCTTCTGTGTTCAATGAGAACCATCCTTTTGACTGGTTTTGTCCTTTTTTTTTATTTTAACTTTTGGGATTTTACTCTACAAAAAAATTCTAGGCGTATATGTTCTTTTCCAGTTTTGTTCTTGGCATCACTTTCAGTAAATACTGTGGGGAAAAATCAAGTATGTTTGGTAATATAAGTAAATAGATGTTAGACACATCGAGGGAACAAATGAAAAACCCATAGGATTTCTTGTGATCTTTCATTTTCTTAAATACATGATCTTTCTGCTCACATGCAGTATGAGCTAAAGTTCTCAAGGAAATCATGTGAGGATTTTTGAAGTTGTCTGTCTCAATATGCTTACCTAAAAAAAAGGTAGTCTGAAAAGGTTTTAAATAAACAACAATACGCTGGAGAAAACTAAGTGTGGCTTAAACTGTCTTTTGGTCAGCTCTTCTAGCCTTAGAGTGCTTTCATGTTTCAATTGTTGGGAAGTGCCAGCTAGTGTCTGAAGATGGGGATTTTGTTAGTGTTTTAAAAAGTATTTTCTAAGTATGTTACAGTTTGTTTACTTCTAAAGAACTTCTTGATTTAGAAGGTGATGTGGTCTTAATGCTAATTATTCAATGTAGTGGAGGCTTGTGCTCTTGCTAGTCAATAGGGTTTAACTTGCAAGACGCACTGAAGATTTCAACTTTGTTGTTAAAATAATCTTTAAAAAATACAACTAAGTGCAGATGTTGTTCATAATTTTCTTTAGTTTCAGCACACCAGTTGTAAAGAACAATTTTCTACCAGGAAGTCAAATTTCTACTCCCTACAGCCAGTTCCCTTATTATCTGCCACATACTCCATCAACTCCTTTTCAAAATCAAGCTGGCTTGCAGGTAACAATTTTAGACTGTCTTCTGTCATTTTTAAATACATATTTTCATTGGGGACTTCTTTAGGTAAAATGTATGTATATATTTTTTTAATCTAAAATTACTACTCATCTTTCTGGATGTGTAATGGAAAGTAATCTGTATTTCTTATTCTCAAAATAACTTTCTTCGTGTGTATGTCTGAATCTAGATGAAATAAATCAGCTCTTGAAAAATCAGTTCAATTGTGTCAACATCCTGAAGCCTTTATGTCTGCAGCCTAAGCCTTTTCAGATCCTACCTAATGACAGAGACAAGAACTGGAGTCTCTATTTTTGTTCTGCTGTGCTTTTGTAGTGCTACTACCCACTACAGTGCAGTACTAATAAAGAGAAGCAATGTGTGTTGAAAACCATGAGTCTGAGGGAGGTAAAAAACCCTAAGACTTGCATGTCTCCTCCATTTTGTTAGATTTCACAAATTTGGATACATTTGTTGTGGCCTGAGATCATGTAAAAATGGGTTACCTTACATGTGCTGCACATTGAGGTAGGAATCTTCACAACTGTAGATAAAACTAGGGGATAGGCTTAAGCTTCCTACTAGAGGATAAGTATTAATAAATTAATAAACAAAACTTGAGGCCTTTCTATGGCTTGGTATAGCAAGACAGACTGTTTCGCTTCACAACACTGAAATCTCCTGGCTAGTAGTTACTTTCAAATAAAATAGTAGATGGTTTGAGTACAGCTCTCAATTGCATGCTGGGACTGAAAGTCTCTTAGATAATCTAGTTTCTGACAATATATGTGAAGAGGGAGGTGTCTCTGGTCTGGGAAGCCTTGTTAAAGAGCACCCTTTCCTTGATTTCTGTTGTGAAGAGCATTGGTATCTTCTGCAAGAGTTCAGTGGTGTTATGTTCCAAGTGATGATCATTATATAAGTACTTTTGTTTTAGGGGTCTTTTAGCTTTCATTTAAAGTTTAGCTTTACTGCTTGCAAGCAATTTTATCCTGTTCAGAAAGACCAAGACAACTTAAAGCATTTTAACTTAATAGACAATAGAACCTCTAGTAAGTTTTGTTGCATGTATACCAATAGTTATTTCTAACCTTTTCTGTATGTACACAGGTTCCAGCTTCTTTACCTTCGCACGAATGTCTTGCCATCAAAGGAAAAGTTTATACAGTGTTAAAGCAAATAGGTAGTGGAGGCTCAAGTAAGGTAAGATGTTCTTTTTATCCTTTTAGGCAATCACTCATTTACACAGTAGTAGTTGTATTGTAAACTCACATAATGAGTGCATAGTACTAACATGTATAAAGTGTTTGACCCAGAGAGTCTAGAAATTTGCTGTTTTATTTAGACTTTTTGCTTTTGAAGATAATTCTATGGTAGAGTGAGCATTAAAATTCCTAATAAAATCAGCTCTTCTGTTGTAAGATGTGCTGTAAGATTGTGTATGTCCTAATGTGAGGGGCTGTAATTCAGGGCAATGTGTTAACATGGTTGGGAAATGAGTGAGTTGTAAGGTTGATTGAGAGTTCCTGAAGTGAAAAGATCATCTCTCACCACTTGTGTAACTTGTGTGAGAAGTAGAGTTTGTAGCTATGTCTGAAGTGGTGAGTGAGCAGCTTTTTATAAGGAAATCTGGGCTCATGGGAGCTTGGGAAATAATTTTGCCAAAATCTCTTGGTTTTGTTACAATTCTTTATTTTCTTAACAACATAAGCAGTTTTGCTGTGGGGGACTGTGTCCAAGGCTTTACAGAAGTCCGGATAGATGACATCTGTAACTCTTCCCGAGTCTACTGATGTAGTCCTTCTGTTACAGAAGGCCACTGAGTTGGTCAGGCAGGACTTGCCCTTGGTAAAGCTGTACTGCCTCTTTCAAATCACCTCCCTGTCCTCCATGTGCCTTTGAAGAGCTTCTGGGAGGATCTGTTCCAAAGGCATCAAATTAGTTAGAGATCTTTCCCTTTGTGAACCCATGTTAACTGTGCCTGATCATTGCATTGTCCTTTAAATGCCTTTAAGAAGTACCCAGGATGAAATTCTCTGTAACTTTTCCAGAAACTGAAGTTAGGCTAACAGGACTGTAGTTTCCTGGGTCTTCCCTCATGCCCTTCTTGTAAATTGGAATACTATTAGCCAGCTTCCAGTCAGCAGGGACCTCTAGAAAGAAGAGCTTTCTGTGTTGGCAGTGTACAGTTGTAGAATGGGGTAGGATGGCAGGGGCCTCTGCGTGTCACTTCGTCTGATGGTCTGCTTAAAGCAAGGCCAAAATAGAGCAGGCTGCTCATCACACAACCTTTGTTGGACCTTATGGTTTTTTGCATTTAAGTTTTGAGTATTGCTTAGGATGAAGATTCCACAACCTTTCTGGACAAGCTGTTTTCCTGTTGGACTACATGGCGGTGAAAACAATTTCCAGATATTTAATTGTAATTTTTCTTGTTAGCTGTGTCTGTTGCGTCTTGTACTTCAATGATTCCTGAGGAGTCTTTTTCATACCTTCCCTTTAAATAGCTGAAGACAACAGTAAGATTCCTTGTACCCTTCTCATCCTAAGAATGAACAGATTTGGTGCTCGCAGCCTCTTATTTACCATGTGGTCTAACCTGTAAATGATCTTGGTATGACAAAATGAATGTGCACTGGCAGATCAAACCTGTATCTCTGGGAAGTGTAATTTTGTAATCTTCAGGTTAGGAGCACTAACACTTGTGATGTACTACACCTAGTGAAATACAGTGTGGCACCAAGATGGTTTCTGGTAGAGGGTTGTTGCTTTTGTAAGTGGTGCCTTCTTTATTGATTTTTTTTTTTTCCTTCTTCCTGCTGACTTATGTGAACTGCTTTGCATTGCTTCTTCCTTTTGAAAAGGTACACTTTTTCTTTTGATATTCTGACTGCTGAGATGAAGGACCATAGTAAATCAGAACTAGGAATGTGTGAAGTTATTAACTGACGCTGTTTTGCAGGTGTTTCAAGTACTGAATGACAAGAAGCAGCTGTATGCTGTCAAGTATGTGAATCTAGAGGAAGCTGATCAACAGACTGTTCAGAGCTATAAGAATGAAATTGCTCATTTGAGTAAACTGCAGCAACATAGTGATAAGATCATTCGCCTTTATGGCTAGTGAGTAAACACTAGTTTTATTTAACCAGTGTCTCTATATTAAAAGATGTTTCCTTAACTTTTAACATAAGTACATATATTTATTTTTAGTGAAATTACTGATCAACATATCTACATGGTAATGGAGTGTGGAAATATCGATCTCAATAGCTGGCTTAAGAAGAAAAAAAACATTGATCCATTGGAACGAAAGAGCTATTGGAAAAATATGCTGGAAGCTGTTCACACAATCCATGAATATGGTATTCTTAAATTTAATTCTTGGTATTTGTATAGGTTATATGGCAGAAAATATGAATGTATTCTAATTTTGGAGGTGGTATTGTTCTTAATGTTGGTATAAGGTTAGTGATGTTCAAAGATGGGTATTTACTGTATTGTGGAAAAAAAAATTCAGTGAAACAAAAGACAAAGGTAAATCTTGATGCCAGGCAGACTTCACTGACTCAAGGGGGATCTACAAATAATACCATTTGTGTAATGCTTTCTGTTTCCTTACAACAACCAGAAAATATTTTCTGTATTGTACTACAGTGTATACTCTAAATTCTACTTGTTCTCCATTAGATTCAAATTCTAGCCACCCATTCTATCCAAAAGAAGCTTTGACATTAATGGCTGCTAATACGCAGCACTGTCATCTTTACTTTGACAGTGTATCAGCTTCTTCTTAGAGTTTTTCAGTCCTTCCTTTCATCTTTACCTCTGTCACTGAAGTGTATACATCCGTATTCTGTTTGGCTGTATAACATAAAGGAGAGGGCAGATTTGGATCCTTTTCCTATTTAAGAAAAGAGTGAAGACTAGTGCATATAGCAGAGATCATCACTTCTTTTCAGCACTAGAACATTCAGTGATGTGCAAACAGCAAAACCAACTAAAATTCAGGCTACATACATACATGTGATGTCTTTTGAAACAAACAGTTTTGTAAAATATCAAGATGGATTGGTTAATTATGTAGATAATAACCAAAATTCTTAAGTCATATAAGTCAGTCATTTGAGAAGTCAGTCACGTGTACTCCTCAGTGAATGGTTAGACTAAGCAATAATATTCTTTTATTTCAAGTACCTGCTTAGCTAATTATTTAAGAGAAAACTACAGGCCACTGAATTGCTCCAGAGCAGAATTTCAGTGCAGCAGCGTGCACATGGAGCTGGAGGGCCTGTCCTGAACTGAGGGAAACTGCAACTCAAATCTCTTGGAGCTTTTTTGGAGTTCCTGCAGATTTGAATAAGTAATAATTAAAAGTGTAAACTCACAGAAGTCGTAACTGTTTAAAAAGAAATGGAAGCATTTTAAGGAATCTGCAGAGAATAATTTGGTTTTGACTGATTAAAGCTGATCTGCACCTTCTCTCTGTGCAGGAGTTATGGGAATTCAGAATAGAAAACCCCATTATATATCTTGGATTGACTAAACCTGGATTTACTTTAAATTTTTTTTACAGGCATTATTCACAGTGATCTGAAACCAGCAAACTTTCTGATAGTTGATGGAATGTTAAAACTAATTGACTTTGGCATTGCCAACCAAATGCAGCCAGATGTGACAAGCATCATTAAAGATTCTCAGGTGAAATACTTTTGGAAAATCCCCGTGCACTTTTCTGTAAAGTGCTATAGTACCTGCTGATAATTTTGATTGTTGTAATAACTTCAATTAATGTTGAAATTTTATGCTGAATGGTTTTATATGTGTATATAAATATTCATGTGTATGGATTTTTACATGTTTTTATTGAACAGAATAACAATGGCCTCCAGCTGTAATAGAAATAAATTTTCAATATGCTCTTCAGTGTTCTGGGACAAAAATCTAAGTTTTTATTAAGTGAGTTCAATGTAATGCATGCTTCACTTAAAGGAATGGTTTTATCTTTTTATGGCTAGGTTGGGACAATGAATTATATGCCACCGGAAGCAATAAAAGATATGTCTTCCTATGGAGAAAATGGGAAGTCTCGTTCTAAGGTAACATGATCTTTTTTATCCTATTCCCTCCATGTTAAGAAGAAAGTAATCCAGTAATCTGTCTTAACACTTGGTTTTCTCAAAATCTTCCATTGAAACTTGAACACAAGAAAATTCTTTGTGCTGTGATGATGGTGGGCAGAGATTGAAGGCTAAGGTTAATCTCCCTAACTACTTTACATTTTGCAGATAGAGTTTAGAAAAATATAAGTACTCAATGAATAAGTAAAATTGAAAGTAAAACAGATGCACAGTCGTGGGCATTAGAGGAGCTAATAATAAAATGATAATATCTAAACCAATAATAAACACAAATATTTTAAAATCAATTTTTATGGAGAAATATAAGAGTTCCACTATGTTATCAGTGTGAATAGCATCAAACAGTAATATACAGTGAAATACATGAGCCTTTCACGTACCAGAGGTTGTACTGATGACTCATGTTACAAATATCTTTTGAACATCTTAAGGGCCCACCATGCTGTGCACCTCTGAAATCACTCCAGGCTAGAGTTTTCAGAGTGTGTTTCTGGGAGGATCTTCCATGGAGTCACGTGAGAGAATCATTCCTCAGTTACTTCTTGGTTGCCTGTTGTGCTGCTTATGCCCTTTTGTTTTAACTTTGTTCTGCCAAGAATTGGTGAAGCTCTTATGGTACTGTTCACTGGTACACAGCTACATTTCAGCATTCTGCATCAATAACCTTGGCTTAGAAAATTCTTTCTGAAAGCAAGAAAATTTGCTTTCTGATACAGACCATTGTTAGCGTGTTTGCTTAAACAAGTTATGATGATGCTTGTGTCATCGTCATATTTTTTAGTTCTTTTCAGTGAGGGGCAGGTTTTGCAAGTAGTGAATAATACCTAATAAAGGCTTTCAAAAGATGATACAATGAAGTCTAGTATTCTAGGGCCACACGTACAAGTTCTGTGTATCCTATGAATTTTTCTATGCTACAGAATACTGTGAATTGTAGAAATTTTTATAACATGACCAGGGCAATGGAATGTGAATGATGAGGAAAGTACTGAAGGGAAGCATTTTTACACTGGCAGTCAAACTTCAGTTAAGGGGTACACAGTTAAGTGAAAAAGTATTTAAAAAAAAGAAATCCATATGTATGTGCATGTACACAAAGACTAACCTTTTTTAACAGTTGAATGGAAGTTGTATTACATAGTGAAATGCAATCTTGTCTTTCTAAACACAGGATAGAATATCTTATAAGTGGATTTTCTTTAAGAATGATGCTTTTTACCTTTTTTACTCTTTTAAAAATTGCGTGCAAAGTGCAGGCTTGTTCTGGAGCTCAGCTCACCTAAGCAAAAATGTAACCACTGTACGGGGAGTCAGGTTCTCTGTGTTTTCCCCATGTCCTTCCTCTCCCCCACTCTGTGTGCTTTTCTTAAAGTACTTCAGCTTCAACAGGAGAAGTGGAGAGTCATCCTACAAAGAACAGCCGGGGTGTGGTGGTTGAAATATGGATCTGAATCCTTGAAACCCCAAGGAACTGAACTGTGGCTTTCAACTTTGGGGACATAACTGTGTTGTCTCACTGTTTTCTGGATTGAATTAATTTAGTATGCTTTTACTTGTGTTTATTTATAAATCTAAAATTAGAATTCAGCTGCTCAACTTGTTAAGGACTAACTTTAAGTTAGTTCTTCGAGTAAGTTGATTTTCAAAAATAATAAGAATAGCTTTTCTTATGGAATGATACCACATCACTGTCTTAGTAGATAATGGCATGCTACCTTGGTGATTTTGTGTGATAGTTACTAAGATGTGTTATCCAGTGGAAAGTGGGATATGCTGTTAAATGAAACGACTGTACAATTACATGATAAATTGACTGAAGGGGCAGTTTCTTAAGTGAGAAGTAATCTTTAATTTTTTTTTTTAATATTAGATAAGTCCTAAAAGTGATGTGTGGTCATTGGGATGCATTTTGTACTGTATGACATACGGAAGGACTCCGTTTCAACACATAACAAGTCCAATAAATAAACTACATGCTATTGTTGATCCCAGTTATGAAATAGAATTCCCAGATATTCCTGAAAAGGATCTTCAAGATGTGCTAAAGGTAACTTTCCCTTAAGGTTAATTTTAATTTAAATAATGGCAATTTCTTTATTTAAAGCGTATTTTCTAAAACTAAATGAGTTGTGCTTGAGAGACTTTTTTCCACAAATAAATACTCACTGCTACTTGTAGTAACAGATCTTATTCCAAAAGAAGATTTAATGAAGCTAGAGTTACTTCATATACTTTCCATATTAAAGTCTATTTTCAGCTTAATACCAAATAAATAAATACTTAACTCCTTTGGCTCCAAGTAAATACAGTAGTTTTTGTACTTTCCATCCCTTTCCCTCACCCTGTATATTGGCCTGCTTTTTGCATATTTGTCCAGAAACACTTATCCACTTAACTTTCAAATTTCATTGTAATTTTGTGTAGTTTGTCAGTAAGAAGTTTTGACATGCATCTATGGGGTCTTTTAAATATCCTGACTGTTAGTTCGTAGGAAAATTCTTAATTTATAGGTAAAGCATTCTTCCTCTTTTTTTCATTTCCAGTGCTGTTTAATAAGAAATCCTAAACAAAGAATATCTGTTTCGGAGTTGCTGGTACATCCCTATGTTCAAATTCAAAGTCATTGTCAAACAGGTACATTTATTTGAAAATGCATTTTATTGAATAATATTTATATCTGCTTAAAAAAGGCTTTACTTGTATATGTACTTTACACTTGTTGTCATATCTCAATTTTATGTGGCGCCTATGTCTGCTTCAGAAAAGACTTCAGTATATTAGTTCTTAAACCTCTTAAAAACTGCACTGGTAATGTATACAACTTTAACATAATTATAAATTAACTGCAGATGTCCCGAGTGCAAAAGGAACAACGGAGGAAATGAAACGCATCCTTGGCCAGCTTGTTGGCTTGAATTCTCCCAACTCTATTTCTAGAGCTGCAAGGGTAAGCAAATTTTCTATTTTTTTTTTTTTTTTTTAATATGAGGGTGAACAAATAATTATCCTTTTAACAATATCACGATGTTTGTGGCCACTGATTTTCATATCATATAAAGCTTGCCCACCATGAGTAGACAAATATCTCTCTCCTTCCATGCTGGTGTTTCCATATCAGAGACAAGTAATGGAGTAAACTTGATTTTAAATCTCTGCAACTGGTTGGTTCTCTGCTGACTTGTGAAGCTCTGTAACTTTGCTCACACTGCTAATTCAGCACATCTGTCTTCTTTTAGGCACTATGTTGCATTACAACTGGTACAACTGAGCTGTCTTAAAACTGTATTTTTATTTTCTGGAGAAATTCTGGTGTGGAATACCTTAGTATGTGATTTATATCAAGTGGTAATGTTTGTTATGTGGTTTAAATCCATGTGCAATACAACTGCGTTCACCTGAATAACTTGTGTGTTTGTTGACTTTCAGACTTTATATGAACAGTGCAACAGTGGTAAAAGTCTTGATGTGTCAGCATTTGCGGAACTTGGCAGTCAAAAAACACGAACAACAAAATGATGTACTACAGTTCAGGATCCAACACGTGTTTGGTTTGTTTGATAAGTATTTTGCGCTGCTAGCTTTAAAAGGACACTCAGCATGATGTTTGCAATTTTATATGTTCCTTGTGTTCTTTTGATAATGCTTGCAGGTCATTAAAAAGAATTTAATTGAATGATTTTCACCATGGACTCTTTCACTCCTTGCATACTACTCGGGTTGAACAAAGACAATGGCTACTTGGTGATTAGAGTCTGTTACTTACAAAGCACTACAGTGTCTGGAGTACAAAAACTTGTATGAGAATCTGAGTTCTCTTATCCCTCTGAAGCTAAAATAAAAAAATTCCAAGAATGCCAATTGATGTACACAAAAAACTTGTAAATATCTCTTGAGATCTCCTATGGCATGAACAGAGTGTTAGGCTTTTCTGTCCTTTGCCAAGAAATACCTCGTGTTCAGTTTTGACTATAACTAAGGAAATAAGCACTCTGTATAAACCATCAGTTATAATACTGAGAGAGGCATTAATGATAGATGTAGATGTTACCCAGTTTTTGAGCTGTTCCTGTGGTTAAGTGGTATGATGGAAGCATCAGTGCTGTTATGAATTTATATGAATAAAATGGCTTTTGTTCTATTAAAAATGCTACTATAAATCTACTATGCTTTTCCAGTTCCAAAATAATAGAAAACCCCTTCAAGATCCATGGTGGTCAGAAATCACTAATTTGGATTTTTAAAAGCTTTAATACTAACCACAGTCTAAATTGCACTGAACGTAGCAGAACTGTTTTTTACTGTGATTCTTATTGGATTCTTCGAGGTTTGTTTTAACTCATTTACAGCTGATGAAAAAGTATGAATTTTAGATTTATTTAAATAATTGAAAGATGTTAAAATAATGACCAGTAATTTTAAATTGGACCAATAACTTGAGTTTCATGACAATTGCCATGTTGTCCCAAGCACTGGAGTGCAAGTCAAGTGCCTGGAGATTCTTTCTGCCTCTGTGGTGGAGGTGGATGTTCATAGCAGTTCCACCATCCATAGACTGCCTGGCAGGTCAGTTGTCTGGGGCTGGGAGAGAATTGTCATTCTTGCTGCCAGAATTTTACTTTAGCCAACACATCTTGCTCCCTTGGGAAGATATGGCTGGAGTTCAGAGAATTCTAATAATCTACTTTGAGCATTGCAAAATACTGAGTGGTAGTTTGATATTCTAAGGATATGGATATTGTTCTTGAGAACTTTTGGTTTGACCCTATAAAAGGGGAACTCCTGCAGCCATTGCCATGTGTATTAGCAGGGCTGAGAACTTTGTTCTGTTTGTCTAGGTAAGATTATCTTATAGGAATAGGCATATTTTGCTGCATGCTCTCTTCTGCTTGCCATTAGTGTTTATGGGGAATCACTGTTGTCAACATCTGTTAAATGAAATACGTTACTTTTTATACTGGAATGCAGCTCTTCCTGCAGTAGTCCAGATACAGAATGGCAGCTGTGCTTTGCATGATTCTTCAGCTCACAGCATAACCATTTTCCATGCTTGCATACTGAGCAGTAATAGTTTATTAGTATCACTCAGAGCCCTATCACAATGTCTAGATCTGGAGTTAATAGCAAAGAAAAGAGATATTTACAATTCACTACCTGGACAGTAATACTGGAGGAAAGACTTTATTTCAGTGTGTTCTTGCTATCTTTCCTGCCGCTGATTTAACACTGTTGGATGATTTTATGGCCATGTAAGAACTGAAGAATGAGAGAGAAGAACATGAGAGAGAGCACAACGTAAAACTCATAAGAATTGTATTTTTTTTCCCCCAACCTTTAGTAGCTTTGCTTTTCAAATGAGGTTTTCAGAGCTTGATAAGATAATAAAAGCACTGCTTGATAGAAGGGAAACTTTGTTCTTAATTATTTCATATTGCAAGCAGCACAGCTGTTTGAAGAAGTAGCTTTTAAAAAAGTCTTTAATGAAGAATTGTATGTCTGTAATTTTATCCGACCTCAGCTTAACATCTGTTTCAAAACTCTATGCCCTCACCACCTTTATAGGCCAGTTAGGCCTATCCTATGATGGAGCAAATGCTTGTAAAAGAGCTTTATTCTGGGGTGTAGTGTTCCTGTGTCTGTTCAGCACCTGCCCTTCCTTGTTTCAGGTTAGCAGTGATTTTCCACTTTACACAGGGAATATGATAAGGGGTGGGAATTATTCCTGGTAGCAGGCTGGCCTGGGAGGAGGGCTGAAGCAGGGGACGCAGAGAATGTGTGCTCACCCCAGTGTTGGAGCACAGGCAGGAACAGCACATCTCCCTTGTAAGGGCAAACTTGGAATGATAACTTTGTTGTTGATCTCATTGTCATTATATGAAACAGAGTGTGGAATCTCAATTAGTCATCTGTTGGGGTAGAAGATAATTATCCCATATTTCTAAGGAAAAAGAATTTTTCCCTTTAATGGTCTTGTTCTTTCTGAATTTTTTTTTTAAATCCCAGACTTTAATGCATAATGAATACAAATGCTAGTGGTACTCCAGTTGTCTGTTTAGTATTTATATAAGTTCTCAAGCTTACAGCTAATAAGGAAAAATGTTATTGTTCTACACATTTCATATTCTAAACTGTTTGGGAGACTACTTACGGTGTGGGAACTGAAACACTATTTCTGGCATTCTCAGGAGAGGGGGAAGAGTATCAGTCTCTTCAGGGAAAACCTTGTGAAGAATATCTTTACAGAAACATCTTTTCAAGGAGTTGTTATTGAAGTGTTTCCCAACTACTTGTCTAGATTACAGATCTTGAAAAATTTCTGCATAATTATTTTAATGTTGTAATTCTTATCTTTTGCCAGTTTTGCTTCTCTAGTTTGTGTTGAATATTGAGAAGCAGTGCTGCATGCCTTATTTTTCTGTTGTACTGTATGGTTTATCAAACCTTTCTTTCATTGCACGACTGCTAAAGAACCCACAGGAAATATAACTGGTGTGAGAGGGAGCTTATGGAAAGAGGCCTCAGGCTGATGAGAGGCAGTGGGTTGTTATCAGTCATCCCTTTTAAATAAGTTTCTTCCATTGCAAATGAGGAATTGATTTATACTTCTTCACCACATCAGTGATATGCTACAAGATGTCTGTCTACCTTGGCAGCTGCCACTTACTAGTCTTCAATCTACTCCAGGGTTTTTTTTCTGCTTTACAAACATCCATCTCCCTTCTCAGATTCTGCTGAATCTGAAAAGCGTAAGGAAAGTACAGAATAGCTATGTGTGATTATTAGCTTTAAAGAACAGAAAATACCAGAACTACCATCTTAAATGTCAAGTAATAGGTAGCTATCTGAAACTTTCTCAAGGTTACAAAATGCCCATTGTGCATTACTGTCACCCTCAAGGCCATGTTTCAGGACATTTTGTGTGTATAAAATGGGAGGGAAGATGGCTGACTAAACCAGAGTATATATCTCTCTTATATAATACTGTATCAGCTAATATTGAGTTACCACAGCTACATGAAGAGTAGAAAAGTAAATTCAGCTGACACTAAAAAAACCTAACTGCAGAAGGGTGACTTGCTTTTTTATTTATGGATGGGTATAGCATAACTCAGTCTCCAACTTCCTTATAAAGGGAAGAGGAGGGGCAGGCACTGCTCCCTTCTCTCTTGTGACCAGTGACAGGACCTGAGGACATAGCCTCAAGCTGGGTCAGAGGAGGTTTAGGTTGGATATTAGGATAAGGTTCTTCACCCAGAGGGTGGTTGAGCGCTGGAACAGGCTCCCCAGGGAAACGGTCATGGCACCAAGCCTGAGTTCAGGTTGCATTTGGGCAAAGTTCTCAGGCACATGGTGGTTCTTGGAGTGGTCTGTACAGGACCGGGAGTTGGATTTTGATCCTTGTTGGTCCCTTTCAACACAGGACATTTTATGATTCCATGATTCTATGATTCAGCCTGACCAGCTGCATGATTAGTTGGAATTCAAACACTATATGGAGTTCAAGTTTTGAAGGCTCTGCTCTTGTAGTTTGTCTTGGTGTGACAACACCCAGAATTGAGTCCTTGACAAATATAAGAAAATGAGGCTGCTTGCTTGCTGCCTCTCCCAGGGCACTTGACCAAGGAGCAAGACAAATCTATGCACAAATCTATCCTCATGGTGCTGGAGGAGTCAGACTCCTGCTTATCTAGCCTTGTGGAAGGAACTCTAAGGTCCTACTGCTGAACATATGGCTAGGCAGGAAGGAAATGGTTAAATCCCAAACAGTTGAAAGTGCAGAGCAGCGTATGAGTTAGTCTGAAGGAAAGTGGTCAAATTGTTGCTCTGTTTTGGTCACTGCTGTGTGTTTCTGTTCTTTCTTTAAGCCCTTGATATTGGTTTCGTGCTAAACAGCTGATTCTGGGAATGGTGATAAGTATCAAATTAAAAAATAAAGTTGAAGTAAACTTGAGTTTTAGTACACCCCTAGAAGTCTAACTTACTCCTGAACTCCTCAGCAAGGGTCACTGGCTAATCCTGGCAGATGCCAGTTATGGCAACTAAGTGCTAAAAACTGCTTGCTTCTCCCTTCTGGTTGTCTAGGCTCTTATTGCCTTGCTGGTCCCTCAGTTTTGTGTGAGTTCTGAGCAGCAAGGATAAAACAAATACTACTTTATCATATTTCTCTCTTTGACACTCTCTTATGGCTAAGACACATCCTGTTTCAGCTAATAGAGAAGTATTCTCTTCCTGCTGGATGTGTGTATCTCCTCCCAGTTTGGTTATCTGTGCCCACCTGCCAAGAACATGAAGCTTTGTCGGGGAGCTGGTATAGTGTGCCCTTGTTTACTTGCTGCTTCTCGTAAAGTAATTAAGAGAGAAATCTTACAAGATAAAGACCATAAAGAATGGAGCAGGCAATACAGTGTGATTTACTCATAGGAGATAGAGGTGTACACCTGTATGGGCACAGAAGGAGTCTTTGTACAGCCTACCCATACACTTTCATGGGAGTTGCTGAAATGAAACCTGAGATAAAAATCTGACTTCTCACCTCAATTCCTCCCCTTGGCAAGTAGAATATCCACAGCTAAACGTGATGCAATTCCAACATGCTGGCTCTAATCAGATGAGTTGCTAAAATCCAGGCAGCTTTTGCAATGAAAGATATGACTAATTTAATGTGGAATAGTGGTACTACTATTCTGAACCCTGAATAAACACAAGGAATAGGTCAGTTATTAAACAGTCTCAGTCCATTAGTCTTAGCTCTTACAGTATTGTAAGGATCTCTGCCTTGTCTCTATACCCACTTCATATGCAAATTATGTTTTAAGTGCAGGTAAGCTTTGAATAGCTGATTGTTACATGGTCTGTCTATGTCTCAGGTTTTTTCTCTGTCTTATATAGCTGTTGAAAACCAATTAAAAATACAATGAAGAAACTATATTTAAGGAGTTAGGTTGATTCTTGCTTCCTGTTTTATCTTGGATAGAATCATTTAGGACCTTTAAGATCAAGTCTAACTGAACCTAGCTCTGCCAAATCATGGCTAAAATATTTCTGTGAGTCTTATCTCGTTACATTTCTTGTCTCATCTGTTTAGAGTTTGGCAGAAAGCTGTTCAGTGCCATGAACCTGTACAGTGCTGCTTGTGTTCAGTGACTTGGCGGGGGATAAAGCTCTTGATGCTGCTATTGCAGAGAGGCATCGTACTTTGAAATACTCTTAAGAGGCATAAAATTTGTCATCCACATGGTATTTGGATGTTCATGCAATGGGCATGATATGCAGGCACACAGTTCTATGCAGCAGAAGGCAGTGAAGTCTCCTCCATGGTGGCTGAGGAATGCTGGGCACTGCAGCAGCTGCTGTGTGATGGAGGGAATCCTGAGCCATCCACTAGGAAGCACTGACCAAAATTTCGGGAAGGGACCTCAGTAATGAGACAAGCAGGAGTCTTATCTCTTTAGCAGGACTTGGGTACCTGACTCAAAGGTGAGTGGTTGCCTGAATCTTGGGACTTAGCAGAGGTCCAGCACTGCAAATGTAAAGACATTTCCTAACTGGTGTGTGCTGGGCAATGCAAATGTGAACAAAGAATTGGTTTTAGGGAGAGCAGATGAATACCCAAAGAAATCCTGGCTTTTGGCATGTATTTTGCCTTGAGTTAGAGGATGCTTCTGTTGCTGCTCTAGCTTCTTCTCTGGGAAGAGAAAATTGACAGAAAAGCCAAGTCACCTGCATCAACATTCAGAGCTGAGGAACTCAGAAATTTTTATGTAAGAGCCGTGCTCTGTTAGAGGTAAGTCCAAGGAACAATTTTAAATTGGTGTGCAGCTTTTTAGGACAGTTGATAAAGCTCTCTGGGCCCAGGTGGTATTGACTGCAGAAGTCTAAAGGAGTTTCCAATAGATGTTCTAGAGGTCCTGTGGGATTTTTAAATTAGCCTTAGGAACCCAGAAGGTAGTAAATGTGATACTGGTCTTCAAGCATGTTGGAGCTTGTAAATTAGACTACTAAATATGCCTTCCATAATAAAGCCTGTGTTGCCAGAACATGAAGAAATTCACATGGGAGGAATGTATCTTAATATACATGTAACACAAGGGGCTTTGGAGTGGTATTTGGGGAAGAGTCTTCTGCATTATGCATAGTTCCCTGAAAATGTCTGCCAAACCCTTGTACTGAAGGACCTAATTAGGCTATTAATTAATGGGAAAGGAAGAGAACACAACAAATTATTGGTGTACTGCTACATAAATGCATTTGGTTTGAATGCTGTCTGCAGTCCCTGAAAAGGATCTAATAAAGCTAGAGAATATAGAGAAAAACAGTGAAAGGGTCCAAACAGATGGAAATTACTTCCATACAAGACTAAAGGCTGTATGACTTCCTTAGGAAACTATTACTCTGGCTGAGGTGGTATAGGATAGGATAGGAGGAATCAGCATTGCGTAGGGATAGGACCTGATGAAATGATCAGTCAGACTTTTAGAAATGGATGAAAGGAAGATACTAGAGTTCAGTATGCAAAATGTAAGTGCATCTGGAATTAGACTAGTGGGGGATATTGAGGGAGCCAAAAGTATCAGCGTGTTCAAAAAGAGATTGGATACATTCAGGGAGGTTAGGATGATCCTTGGCACTGGATGCAAGTGGTGAGATGTAATCTCTGGCTTGGGAATTCCTTCTAAACCTCTAATCTCAAGCACCTGGGATGTTTTGCCAGAAATGGAATTGCTTACCTTCCTGAAAGGATTCATGTTGGAAAAGGATATCAGACCACACCGCCCTGCGCTCTGAGCCACTGTGACAACAGATTCCTTAATTGGAGCCCTTTGGTTGGGTTTCTTTGGATACCAGATACTTGATTTCAATCTCCGTGCCTGTCAACATGACAATTTTCGCAAGCAACATTCAGATGTATTTGAATAGATACATCAGTGTCAACTGAAAAGCAGTCATGTTTTAGCAGGCATCTTGTGCACTGGCAACGGCCATATCTGTACAGCATTATCTTGCTTCCCACTCCCCTTCTTCCTGAGCCACTGCCTCAAGTAGTCATGCAGGTTTTGTAACTTTGCTGGAACTTCCTTGCTGAGATTGCATGCCATACCTCAGACGGGCACCTGGAAGCTAGGATCATGGCAAAGGCTTTTGCCTGGATGTCAGCTGGGAGCAAAGCTACAGGAAAGCAAGTAGCAGGATGGTCAACTACAGTACTTTGTAGTAGGAACAGGGTTCAGGTCTGCTTGTCAGAGGTTTTGTCTTCAGGTTTTGTCTTGCAGATGCACTTATAGGTTCTGTGTACACCCTATGGTTTTCTCTACTCGTCTTGTAGCCCGTACTGACCTAGTTGGCACTAAGTCACACTTCACACGCTGCCTGCTGATAATGCTGGCAGCAGTTCCTGCCGGCAGCTTAGGTCGATGCAGGTCGTGATGTTTCAATAGCCACTTTGGCACTCTGGTGGGTTTTTTGGTACATGGGTGGGTCTACAACCAGTCCTGCAAAACTTGTTTAACTAGCCCTTCCTTTGTACAGTTCCCTGTGTGCTCAGTCTTCCCACACCACCTTGCCTCACACTTTGCTATATGCATGTCCTTACACCCTGTTTCAGGGCAATAGCTGGATGCTTTCCAGTGATGGTTTCATGGGGAAATGCCAATTCAAGGAGTTCACGGTGTTTCTTTCAAAGTCTTCTGGGTTTCACTTTAGAGTGGTGCCTGGTATCATTTGGGTAGAGTCTTACCATAATTCCAAACATAAGGCCTCTGTGTCCTGGAGTTTAGGTCCTTTCAGGATCTGGAGTAAGCCTACTGAAAAATAAAGAGCCCAGAGCATTTGCTGTTCACTTTGTGGCCTGTCATTATATTGGAGCGTTAAGTCTTGTCCCTTCAAACACTGGTCAAGGATGTGTTTGAATTCAGAGAGGTTCTAGTTCATGGAATACTAGTGAAAAAGTAAACTTTCCTGTATATCGGACATCCTGGGTTTGGTTGTTTGCAAACCTGTATGTTCCCAGAAGGGATGTGCATAAAGACTGGCTTGTAATGAGTCAATCCATAAACATTACTGATGCATGAGTTGTGCATCCAAAGTTGATGTGTCCAAGCACATTTTCCATAAAAGCTTATTCATCTTACCTCCTTACAGTAAACAGGAGTCACTACAAGTGCAGGCTTGCTTATTTTATTTACTGAAATATACCTCTCTTAATTTTGTTATTATAATAACTTGAAGTTTATATTGAGATAAGGTATCACAGAGGTTCACTGATTTTCATCCTAAGCATCTCAGAACATCACAGCCTAATAATGAAGAATTTTCCTAAGACAGGCCAAGCATAAAAGAAAGATGACGGTAATGACTGCAGGACTAGATGAAGCATCCACTTCCTTCTAAAGCAAAACTATGTTCTAGTTCCTGGTATGAAGGGATCCAATCAAAAACCCCCCAAAAAACCTGAGCACAGAACAAAGCAAAAAAGCCTAACCAGAAACAGGAAGGTGCTGCATCCCCACTTGTCTGTCTGGTGAGCTGTTATGAGCCTCTGGGAGGGTGCCTGTCCGTTCTCCAGCTTTTCCCCAGCCTTCCTTCTTGGCTGAGTGAGTCAGTCTTTTCTGTGGAGCATTTTTCTGACCCAGCTACTAACCTGTCTTTGCCCTTTTGCGCATCCTGATTGACCACATTCAAAGAAGATGAATTGGAAATTGAGTTATTTCAGAAGTCTCACCAGGTACCTTTTTAGAGGGAAATATTAACACTACTTTATCTTTTTAGGAAATACTTATCTGAGTACAATCCCTAGGGTTTGTACTCTTTTTTATTGTCTCAAGCATAATTGTTGTCTCATTAGTTATGATTCATAACTAATTAAAAAAAAATTACTAATGAAGAACTCCTCTTCCACCCTCCCTTTTTTGCTTCCAACTGCTAAGCTCACAGCACACAGGTGAAATGCTTTGCTTTTGTTTCTAGATGCTTGACCTGATCTTTGTGTGATTGAGTTTACTGCAACCTATTTTTACCTTTGCCCATGAAGATCACCACCTAGACCTGAATTACTGATCCTGAATTGAGGATGATAAAGGTAGAGGGAATGATAAATTTATTTAGAATACTGGTTTTGTCATTAATGAAAATATTGTCTGCGGTCCTTAAGCTTGAAGGAGCCCCATGAGCCTCTTTTCAGCCTACTGGATCTGGTCTTGCTTTGCACTGATCTCCTCAGGCTTCTGATTTCTTTCTGACCTGCATGATAATATCCAAATTCACATGACTAGCAAGAATGTTAGTACTGTATATTGTTATCTGTCTTAACAGTTCACTTTTTCCCCATTGTAACCAGTAAGAAGTTGTTTTGCCAGAAGATGCATGTGAAGAGATATACAATGCCTCCTGATCTGCTGACTGTCATGAGGAAAGACTCTTTCTAGTAGGATTTATCATTTAATAAACCCAAGCTGTATTTTGGGTCACTTTCTACATTATTACCATTACGTGCTTTTAAATTTCGACATACATTTGAGATCAGGCTAGTTAGTCTTGCATAAATCATTTTTATTAGTCTTGGTGATCTTCAAAGATGTTACATGCACTGTAAAATGAGTCCACCTAACCTGCAATTTTATATGCCAATCCCTTCAAAGTTACTGAAGAGCAGCTTATTGAGGCCAGAATTAAGGTCCCTATTGCCTGATACCTTGTCCCTGGCCAATACTGGACGCTAAGGAAAGAGAGACCTGGGGCAGTTGTGCAGTGATACTTCCGAGCTGGTGATCAGCATCTTCCCTTGGGTGCAAACACAGTTGCCCTTCCAGTTACAAAATGGAGTTGTGCAACACCATGCTTTGTTTCAGTGGCCATTCTGCCTTTGCTCCATGAAGACTTGATGGAGATAAAACTGATGCAGAAAATTGGCTGATTTTGGGGTTAATTGTAAATTTAGTTATCTGTATATTGCCTCATTTTTCCTTGTTGCCATTTAGGTATGAGAATATCCTGTTTGACCTTGCAAAGGTTATCAAAACAAGATAGTGGAAAGCACTGTCATGGAAAGGGACTTGTGGGTCTTGGTCTATGGCAAGTAGAATATGAGTCAGCAGTGCCCTGGCAGCCAGGAGGGCCAACTGTGTCCTGGGGGGCATCAGGCAAAGCATTGCCAGCCGAGCAAGGGAGGGGATTGTCCCACTCTGCTCTTCGCTTGTGCGGCCTCACCTTGAATATTGTGTACAGTTTTGGGCACTGCAATATAAGAAAGATATTAAGCTCTTGGAGGGCAACGAAGATGGTGAAGGGCCTTGAGGGGAAGCTGTATGAGGAGTGGCTGAGGGCACTTGGTCTGTTCAGTCTGGAGAAGAGGAGACTGAGGGGAGACCTCATTGCAGTTACAACTTCCTTGTAAGGGAAAGAGAAGGGGCAGGCACTGATGTCTTCTCTGTGGTGACCAGTGAGAGGACCCAAGGAAATGGCCTGAAGTTGTATCAGGGGAGGTTTAGATTGGATATTAGGAAAAGGTTCTTCACCCAGAAGGTGATTGGGTACAGGAACAGGCTCCCCAGAAAAGTGGTCACAGCACCAAGTCTGACAGAGTTCAAGAAGTGTTTGGATGATACACTCAGGCACATGGTGTGACTCTTGGGGATAGTCCTGTGCAGAGTCAGGAGTTGGACTTGATAATCCTTGTGGGTCACTTTCAACTCTGCATATTCTGAGTCTGTAATCTTGCCCTACCTTTTGGATTAAAAAAATTTTTTTGAAAAGTTTTTACCCTTTTTTTTTAAATAAAGTTTTCAAATTTTATGTCTGAAATTTATGCTTTTTCAGTTTTTAAAAATCAAAAGCTGTATTTCTAGATCTGCATTTGTTTGTCCTGCTACTTTATTTGACTCTGTGATCACTTATTATTTCTAAAAGAGACTTGCAATCCTTAGATCCTCTTTGCTTAACAAAATGAAACCAACTGGCTTTTGGTCTTAAAGATTTAGGAGCTACTTGGTAAAGAGAAATGTCCCTCCCTAGGTTGTGTCTTGAACGCTTCTCTCTTTTTTTTTTGAAGCTGCCAACATCCCAAAGGATGGCAGTATGTAGTCTCTGGTTTAGCCCCTATGTCTCTGAACAGCAGCCCTTCCCTGTAGGCAGTGCTGCTGCCCAGGGTGGCAGAGGTGGATGTCACTTGCTGATCAAAATGGTCAGAAAGGAATCACAAACCTGAGGAGCTTGGTCTGAGGCAAGACCATAAACCAGTGCCGTCGTCATGCTGCTGGTATGGTGCGGCCACAGATCTGCCCTGGGAAGTTCATTTCAAGTCAGGTCAGGACTGGTGCTTGTTGACCACTAAGGACTGGAAGAGCACTAAGGACTCAGCAGAAGGATGTTCTGCTGCATCTTCTACACTCCAAGCTCAACTACTTGCCCTGATCATAACATTGCCTTTAATTGCTTAATATTGCATTTCTACTGTAACTGCTGCTTCCGGTTGCCCTTGTATTAATGACGGCCAGCTTTTAATGTGAATTGTGACTGTATTTAAATCAGATCTGTACCAGAGGCAGCCAGAGTACAGCTTTACTTTCTTCAGCTTTCTTTGCAGCGTCATGGTCAGAACAGTGCTGATGTGTGGGGTGGGTTTCTTTTCATGCTGTTGTTGGTGCTGTCCTGAGATGTTACCAGTGATGATGTTTCAGAGCAATATGTCACTGTCCAGTCAATGTCAAATTGATACTGCCTTTGGCATAAGAGCGGGTATGGAAATGTCAGCAGTCTCTTCTGTTCTCTGTGCGGGCCTGTATTTTTGGCATAGAACTGGTAGGTGTTGAGTGTCCTCAGTCCACTTATTAATTTCAAGCTAATATGAAATGTTTTTTAACCTTCTTGGATCTCTCTCTCTCTAAAAAAAATATTAGTCAGAGTCTAGATGCCTTTAAGCAGGTTTGTACCTGTACTGAGAATTTCCTCATATGTCGGTAAGAGATTATGAACAATCTTTTGTATTCATAGCTCTACTTTTTTTGGTAGGGCTTTGATTTACAGGTCTTTTAATTGTTGTCTGAGTTGTACAATACTGACACATCACTGGCTCTGGACTATATTTTAGCTCAGTTCTGATGGATCCGCTGGGAAAAATTTCTGTATTCACCAACTCTCTCCCAGGTTGGCATTTGGTTTGTAGATTACCTATGTTGACTTCAAGCACACAGAGCTTTTTGGCGATGTCTGAAAGGTGTGTTTCTTGAGGCTGTTAATGGCAAATGCTTTTTGTCCAGAGTCAGACAGCACTGGTCTGTCAGTAGTGGGTCTAAAATTTGCTGTGACTATAGACTTTCAGCAAACCTGCTGTTCCCGCTCGAACACACTGCTTACTGTGCCCCTGGTGGTGCCTGGTCCACATACTACCAGCCCCTTGGGCTGAGCCATGTCTTGCTGGTGTTTCAAGAGTACACTGCCCATGCACTCCTTCAATGCCTCACAGTTACTTTTATGAGATACTTTACTTAACTCTTTTGAGAGATAAATCTTTACTGGGTTTTGTATCAATGTGTTGGATACTTGTGCATGGGAATACCCTACAGCAGCTGATTCAGAGAGCTAAATTAGATACCCTTTTCTAAATGAGGTAAACATTGGTTTGCTGTTTTAAGGAGGTTTGTATTCCTTCCTGCTCTGCTGGACAGCTGTTTCTGTTTGACTCTGGTTGACCGTGATTTCTCTATACACCTAGGAATGCTCTTTCTAATCAATATAGTTGCTGTAGCTTCAGTCTTGTATTGCCACTTCTTTCCACAGCTGCTCAGAAGATTAAGTCATGCTTGCCTAATCTGATTGCCTTCTGTGATGAAATGACTGGATCTGGGGATGAGGGGTGAGCAAGGGATGATGTTTCCCTTGACTTTAGCAAGACTTCCAACACTGCCTCCTGTAAGACTCTTGTATCCAAGACAGGATATTAGGGACTGGGCGAATGGGTGAATGGGCAGCTAGAAGAGGGCTGAAACACTGGTTGGATGATTGGTTAGAGGGCAGCTGTACTTTATAGACCCCTGCAGTTCTCTACTTGTTGCTGGGGTGTGTCCTATTGAGCATCATCAATGGCCTGCAGGAGGCAATGCAATGCATCCTCATCAAATTTGCAGATGATTAACAATTGAGATCAAAGCTGCTTTTCCTGGGCAGGCTGAAGGAGTGGATCAACAAGAACCCCATAAATTCAGCAAGGACAAATGCCAAGCCTTGTCCTGGACAGGAAGAGCCCTGGGCACCAGGACAGGCTGAGGCTACTGGGGAGTAGCTCTGCGGAAAGGGCGATGACAGGCAGTGAGCTGAGCATGTGCGTGACTGTGGATCAGCACCTGCATTGCTCTTCTGAGCGAACCTCTACCCATGGTGCGTTTAGCTGAGATAAATTACCTAAGCACAACTGTTAAGTTTTGCGTCACCAACCACGATTCAAGTTCTCTTTAGCAGTAGCATGACATGCCCTGTGACCTCTGAGCAGTAAGCTCAACCAGGCTTGTTGTGTAGTCTCAAAAATTAGGTATTTTTTTTAAATTATGTGAGCTGAGTGTCAAGATGATTTTACTTCCACTCCAGCCTCTCAAAATCTTCCCTGTCTTCTTTCAGGGTGTCTGCTGGATCCTGTCATTCCCCTACATCTTTCTGATATGACAAAAAGCACAGTACAGGGAAACATGGGGAGGAGGAAGCCATATATGGGACCTGTGTTTTTTCGAGTATGCTGTTAATCTATATGTCCAGTTCACTGCTGACTGTGGTAATATCTGTGTTGCTGCTTTCTGTTCATCTTTTGCTGTGACAATGACATTGCTGTGAAGAGTAGTAATTGGTGTTTCCAGTTAGATGTTGCCGTGTCTCTTGATGACTAGCAGCACGCTTGGTGATGGTTTCACAGATTTGCTTTGGTCAGTGCCCAGACTGCACCTTCACCCTCATGTGACGCAGACCTTCCAGGGGAGCATCCTTCCCTCTGCATCAGTGGTTGTGTCTGCTCTGGTAGATACACAAGGGCTTCCTCCCTGTTCCAGTTGTGTGGCTTACATCCATACACCTGAACTCACTTCTGTCCCAGAGTATGATCTCACCCAAAATGCCTCTCCTGAGCTTGTGCCTGTCCCTTGGCTCTTCTGGGAAGAAAGCAGTTGACTCTAGCAAAACTTCGGGTGGGTAGTTTGCCACCAGTGAAGCAACAGGTGGCAAAATGGGGTATTTCACATCTGCTGGCACTGGTGACTGGATGGCATCAGTAAGGGCTGGTGTCAGGCAATTCAGCATCAGCTGCCAGTTCTCAGAGGAAGGCCAATAATACTGCATCTGGCATTTGGTCTGTGGTTCGACCCAAAACTGTTTCTATTTTCTGCTTACCCCTTGGAAATATCAGGAAAGTAGTGCTGCAGCCAAGCTGCATTCCCCCCCTCCCCCCCCCCCCCCCCAAAATCAATTTCTTAAAAAATAAATTTCTCTTAAATGAGAAACTTTTGGTCTGGCAATCTTAATGTCAAAGTGCATTTATTCCTCTGGCATTGCAAAGGGCTCTTGGGATGGGCAGGTGCTGTGTTTGCATCCTGGGGTTGCAAACCAGGGAGCAGGGACCACACTCAGAAGGATGCAATGTAGCACGTTTCTGAGTGTTTTGCGTCCACTTGAGGGCACCACAGTATTGCCAGTAGCAGAGTTTTTGTTAACTTCGTGGGGGAATGTACCTTGCACTCTAAAAGAATCTTTCAGGGAAAAAAAAGCAACTGCATAATTTATTTAAAACAACCAGCACCCTTTAAGAATGTGTATCTTCCACTGGATTATGGACATCTTGCCCTAGCACACAAGACTCTCTGTTTTGGTATACGTATTATGCTGAGACCTTTCACTAGCTGCAAAGAGCGAGTCGTGCTTTGTGGGTGAAGAGACTGAAATGGAGAAAAAACATGGAATAATTTAGTTCTTAGCTCTTGTGAGATACCAGTTTTTCTGGGAGAGCCAGGGCAGTGACAAATCATTTAGTTGAGAAGGGCCTGTGAGCCAAAGGCAAACACTGCGAGCAGCATGAGAAGTGGGCTGGGCATGCAGCCCCCCTTGCACCATCACTCCAGCAGGCAAAGGCTCTGTCACTGAGATGATGAACCTCTTCTCCCTTCCTTTTTACATTCCATGTCTGCTTCCCATCCTTTCTTTTCCTTCAAGCACGGCTTTAATCTTAACCTCTGACATTTCCATCCACAACCAGCCTAATCCACTCATATTTGTTATTGCCCTCTGCACCATTCCCTGCAGGCGCAGGAAAAGTCCAGGTTTGAGTGCAGCTGCATTCCCTCAGCAAAGTGAGTTGCTTTAAACAATAAGGTCACTTGCATGTGACTGAGCGGGTCCCCCCTATACTGCACAGCTCCTGAGAGAAGCAGAGGCTGAACAAGCTCCAGGATAAAAGCAGCCTTGGGTCACCTTGCATCCCCTCAGAGGTATGGTATGTTGTCTCGGTTGCTTGAAGGAGTGCGATGCTGGCAGTGGCTGATGGATGGTTACTTGCTGGTTTTAGCGGGGGGTTCTGAATTTTCATGGAATCATAGAATCATTAAAGTTGATGAAGACCTCTAAGATCATTGAGTCCAACTGTTAACCCAGCCCTGCAAAGTCTGCCACTAAACTATGTCCCTGAGTGCCACATCTGCAGGTCTGTCGAACGCTTCCAGGGATAATGATTCTACCACTTCCCTGGGCAGCCTATTCCAATGCCTGACCACCGTTTCAGTGAAGCACTTTTTCCCAATATCTAATCTAACTCCCTATCCGCAGCACAACTTAAAGCCATTTCCTCTCATCCTGTCACTTGTTACCTGGAAGAAGAGACCAATCCCTACCTGGCTACAACCTCCTTTCAGGTAACTGTAGAGAGTGATAAGGTCTCTCCCAACCCTCCTTTTCTCCAGGCTAAACAACCCTACCTCCCTCAGCTGCTCATTATAAAACTTGTGTTCCAGACCCTTCTTCACCTCTCTTGCCCTTTTCTGAACACATTGCAGCACCTCAATGTCTTTCTTGTGATGAGGGCCCCAGAACTGGACCCTGCACTCGAGGTGTGGCCTCACCAGTGCTGAGTACAGGGGGACAATCAGGGCCCTGATCCTGCTGGCCACACTATTGCTGACACATGCCAGGATGCCATTGGCCTTCTTGGCCACCTAGGCACAATGCTGGCTCATATTCAGCTGCTGTTGACCAGCACTCCCAGGCCCTTTTCTGCTGGGCATCTTTCCAGTCACTTCCCCTGACCTGCAGCACTGCATAGGGTTGTTGTGACCCAGGGTGTACTTGGCCTTGTTGAACCTCATACAGTTGGCCTTGGCCCATTGATCCAGCCTGTCTAGATCCCTCTGTAGAGCCCCTTTGGCAGAGAGGCTTGACTGAGGGTTGGACTGAACCAGAAAGAACAAATGGGTGGTCTGCTCCTGCTGGGGCCAATTGCTAACTGGTCAGGAGTCCTTCAAACCACTGCAGAGAGATGCCTGGGGGAACCTCCCAAGGGGTACTTTGAATTCAAGCTTATTACCTCAGAGAAATAAAAAGGAGGAGGTGTGTGCTGCTCTGGCAAGTGCTGCAGGCCCTGGAGTTGTGTCCCAAAAGTGTTTCTGTTTTTCAGAGGCTGGGCCACTTCAGGCTTGTCAGCACAAGAATAGGCTCCCAAATGCATAAAGCTTCAGTAGGATAGATCTGTCCTACAGAGTGAGAAAGAGTGTGAATAGATTTAATTTGGGGCTCAGCCCAGGACTCCAAAGGGCTCTGGCTGGCAGGACACCAGGCAAAGAAACAGGAAAAATGGTTTTGAGTCTCAAATCTATCACCAGGTTGTGTGAAAAACTGCATGACCTCTCTGAGCCTTAGCTTCACTAGCTGCACACTGCACTTCATTATGCTCACATTCAGTGGCCTAAAATGTAAGGGTAACATTGTTGTCTAGATTGGCTTTTGTTATTTATGGCCTCATTGAGAACCTTATCTTTCTCAGTGACTCATCTCTTCCAGAGCTGCTCTACAACAGATGAAATTTCACCCGATAAAAGGCTTTAGGCAGGCTCGTGTTGGTCTAAAGGGTGGGAAAGATGAATGCCTCCTGTCACTGGGTGAGCTGCTTCCTTGCCAACTATTATCTCTCTTAGCTTTGCTGAATGAGACTGGTGATCAGGCTGTGAGATTTGGGACCGCCAGTCATTCTGGTGATCTTGTGCCAGCCAGGGGTGAGGTGCAGCCTGCACTCCCCACAGAGGCTGAAAATCAGACACCACCTGATTTTTACCAACTGTTTGGAGAAGAAACATTGATAGAAATAAATCTCTGGCTTTCCACAGTAGGAAGCCAGAAGTCTTCCTGTCACAGAGTTGTTGCACTGAGTGAGCTGCGTGATGCCCTCCCACTGTCCTAGTCAGTTAATGATACTGGGTCTGTCTCTTGCTTCTCACGCTTTTGAAAGTGGGGTCTGAAAGCCCAGGGATCAACCCCACAAGTCGCCGTGTCTCCTTCCTCTGTCAGACCAGCTAACCAACCAATTTTCTGTAAAGAAGTCAGAATTATGTTCTGTGAATGTTGATTCCAACAATGTTCCCGTCATCCTTTTTAAGCAGCTTGGTGTAGGTGTTAGAAGAGAATGGTTCCTAAGAGATGACTGTTTAATAGGCATCTGCATAGTTCAAAAGGGCACTGAGAATTAGGCTGGACTGTATGCTTTTGTGGGGTGTTTCCAGCACCTTTGGAGCCTTGTGGGCTCTTCCTCTGGTTGTCTGTGAACTCTCTACTCTCCCTTTGAGGCACTGAGTTCAACTCTGCTTCTAAGTCTTCAGTTCCTTTTCCTTCCTGCCCAACTGGTCCATCCATGCTGTGAGGAGTGGCTGCGTGCCAATCCCTCTTGCTCTTTGTTTTCTTTCATATAAATCCATTAGCTTGGCAGCTTTTAGTACCTTTTACACCTGCTACGGTTTCACCCCAGCAAGCAGCCAAACCCCATCGCTTACTCTCCCACCAGTGGGATTGGGGAGAGAATTAGAAGGGTAAAAGGCAGAAAACTCATGGGTTGAGATAAAGACAGTTTAATAGGAAAAACAAAAGCTGTGCACACAAACAAAGCAAAACGAGGAATTAATTTGCTGCTTCCCATGATTAGGCAGGTGTTCTGCCATCCTCAAGGGCCCCATCACACACAGTGGTGACTTGGGAAGACAAATGCCATCACTCTAAATGTCCCCCCCTTTCCTCCTTCTCTCCTCTACTTTATGTACTGAGCTTGATGTCATACGGTCTGCAATATCCCTTTGGTCAGTTGGGGCCACCTTTTCCAGCTCCTCCCAACCTCCCTAACACCCCCAACCCCCTTGCCAGCATGGAATTATGAAGAACAGAAAAGGCCTTGGCACTGTGTAAGCCCTGCTCAGCAATACCAAAACCATCTCTATATTATTGTATTCAGCACAAGTCCAAAACATACCCCCATACCTGCCACTGTGGAAAAAATTAACTCAACCCCAGCAAAAACCAGCACAATATCACATCTTCTCCAGTGCATGTGTTTCTTACAAGTTCTTACTTTATCGCAGGTGGTCTTCCTGGCCACTGGCTCTGATGCAGTGAGATACAGATTCCACCTAAGTCTCCACAGAGCGATTATCACAAACCTGTTTTGTATTTCTAGGTCTGTCTTGAACTGCATCACTTCCCAAAATAAGCTTTACACCCCCTGTTTTTGTTTCACATGAAAATCCTGTTGATTCAAACTGACTGAAATATTTACAAGCAGTAGAACATAGGTCTGAAGGTGTGAAGGACTTTGTCAATAAATTTAAATGGATTTACAAAGCTTGCTTTTTTTTTTTTTCCCTGTCATGTTTCTCCTGTGAATATAAACTGGGAAATTAGCATTAGGATTATATACCACTGGAGAGAAGTACAGCAAGAAGGGGTCAGTCATGAGTGATGTTAGCTGGGAAAAGCTTCCTCTGGATTTTCTCCTGGTTGGCTCTAAAACACAAAAAAGCATATGAAAAAAACTGATCAAAGAGGCCTGCTTGTGTTTAAATACGTGTGTGTGTAAATGATTATTTAAAAAACCCTTTGCAAAATTGACGTTAAAACACTGGTTTCACAGTGTAAAGTAAAGGCAAAACCAAAGCACTCCTACTTGAAACCTGCTGTCAAATGGTATTCTCTGCACTATGGCTTTATAGCATAGACATGGTCATATTAGACCAGAGATGAACATTTTCCATTAATTTAACTTGTTGCATAAACAAGATGAGATTATGTGTATTTTTTGCTTTTGAAACAACATATTTAGCAAGTACATGCTGCTGCTGGATCCCCATTAAAGGTTAACTAAAGTGAGCTGTCATGTTGGTCTCTTATCAGTTGTTTTCTTCCTGTGAAGTCAACCTGCATATAATTCTCTGTCCTTGGATTTTGCAATTACATCTGGGTAGTTGGGTTACCTTTAAGATGGTTGGAGTGAAAGTAAATAACAGACTTATGAAGATGATTGTCAGATCAAAAGTAGAAGGTGTGTGGTCATAGTCCTTTTTGTAGCTAATCCACCTACACATTCAGGGACTCAGGAATGCACCTGGATTTGGAGTGAGAAAAGAAAAGTCTTGGAAATAGGGTGGCACAGCAAAGCTTCATAATACTCTATAAACAGGGAAGTATTTTTCCATCACTGCTTCTCTTGTTATTTGTATTATCATAAATAGTAACTGTTATGTGTTATTATAAGCATACATGAGGCTATATCCCAGCAACTCTCTTAGAAGTAATGATATATGGTTATCAGGGTCAATCTGCCTTCCATCTTTACTTTCACATTTATAAATATTCTGGGCTTTGAGAGAAATGAGCTAGGATGCACCTATAAGTTGCTAGAGCACATTTATTTCTTGTGTTAATTTGTTTTGTGATGACTCCAAAGAAGGTTGAGGTCCAGCTGTTTTGCCTGCTCAAACATCCAATGACAAAGAGGCACACAAAACAGAAAGCATGAAAGAAAGGGCTAGCATAAATCATTTGTTTATAAAGTAAGTTAATGCTCATTTTGATGTGTCTTCACATGCCATTTTTTCTTTTAGCAGTTCTAAGTCATAGTATCAGATCTGTGCGGCTAAGGCACATTCAAACACAACCACTTGTGTGGTTTCTTGTGGACATCAGTGACAGAAATGTTTTATTTGCATGAAAAAAAATATTGTGGTGTTAGAAAATTAAAGGAGAAAAAAATCTTTTCACATTCCTCTTTTTTATCTTCTTTGAGATTAAAACTTTCATAGTAAGCTCCTGGCTCAGATAGTGACATTTCAATTTCTTAATAATAACTATGAAAACGAGTAACCAGTAATAAAATTTTTCCCAATAATTTTATTTTATTTACTTGACAGTTTTCTTCCTCAGTTGTTCTCTTCTTCTAAATGCCTCCATCTGTTGAGATTTCAGTGTTGGGATTTAATGGGTAACAAAATGCACCAAGACCTTTTTCTTAATCTCACTCCTATCCTTTTTAGCACCAAAGTGGTTGCATGACCATGTGGCATCTGAATCATTTTCATGGGTTTACTGTAAATGGCAGAGGTGTAATAAGAAGGAACTGGAGGGCTTCAAGTGTCATTCACTCTGATGACATCAATAGTTGTGCACCTACACTTTTGTCAAAATGTTCCCAGTTGCATTTTTCAGAAAGTTTGATCTTCCAGAGATCTCTTCCTCTCCTATTACGATGATTATTTGGTGGGATTTTCTATTGTCTATTGATTTTTTTTCTGTTGCTGCCTGAAATGACATTTTGGGTCTAGATGTGTGTTTTCTGATGCTGTATTAACAATCTGCTAATCCTCCATGCACTCTGAAACACAAAGTCAAACAGAAGGTGAGGAAGGACCAGCTAACAAAACAGCTTGCTGTTTTTTCAAACCACAGCACTTGCTATGGACACGTGAATTGGAGTTGCAGGGGCTTCTTCCAAAAGTAAATGTTTTTAGCTGTCCTGTACGGAGTTTTTAATATATTCTGTATTGGTTGTTTTAACTTTAGATGTGTTCAAAGTGACATCTTGTTTTGACATTTCAGATAAAAACAGAATTACTTTTTCACCCATTTGTTTTCACTTAATTTTTGCTCCAGATTTTTGGGATTTAAAGGTGACACTTGAAGTCACAATAAACTGAACACCTCATGTTCATAGTTACTAAAGAGAAAATGTGTTTGAAATTAAAAATTTCCACGGGTTTGTTTTCTACTGGGTGTTCCATTCTTACATTTGTTCTGAAAAACAAATCTATTCTTTGCCATAGTTCAGAGTTTCTTAGTAATGTTAGCATGGATGACAGCAGAGCAAAGGTGAATGCTGTCTTTCCAAATGCTGCTTGCAGAAGTGCATAGGACTGAGCAGGACCACAGGGCTCTGAAGGGGTGACCTTCTGCTGTGGGATGGGACCTGTTGGGTCAGCTTAGTACATTTTGTCCCAGAAGCCTCTCCAAACTGAGCTGAGAACTGGGCTGAGGTACTCTCCACAATACTGACACCTCCGCATGTGGTTGCCTTCAACTCTAGTCTCAAATACGATCAAGTAATGAGCTGTGTCATTTGTTCACACTTTTGAGATAGTTTTTAACACATGATGAGCAGGGTATTTAGTGTGGGTACAGAGTAGGAGTTCTAATATGAAACACTTATATCCTGGGATTTGGACATTTCCCAGCTCACTTCTACTTCACAATGAGCTGAAAGCTTGGTAAGTCTTGGCTCGTTATGGGAATCACTGTGACCTGTCTGAGCAAGGAGAAACCCTCCAGCTCTGTCCAAAGGAGAGTCACATCTCCTCAGCAGATGGTATCAAGTACTGACTTAATGGAAGGAAGTGCTAGACCCTTTTCCACTGGAACCTAATGAACAAGAAGCATATGAGGCAGGAGGAGGGAGAAAAAGGGGGAGGGGTTTGAACCAGAATGATGAATGATCCCCACTGTTGGATCTGAGCTGTGGGTCCTGACAGAGAACATTATACTGAGACTAGAGAACACACTTGACTTCTTGCCCAGTTTTATAATGTGTTTGAAATCAGTACATTGGATACATTTTAATTTCCATTGCTCTAATGAACTGATGATTTACTGAAACACTTTAATGGAGTTTCCAATGACCTTAATATTTTTTTAAAAAGTGGTTAAGTGCAGACTTTTATGAGACAAACAGAGACAGACTTCTCTTTAAAAAAATGTGATTTTTGCAAATGTGCTTGGTTCTAAAAATCTCAGAGCTGTTTTTCAGGTGACAGAAATAAGATAAATGCCAGAGTAAGCAACAGTTGATCTCACAACGCTGAAGTTTCAACACTAAATGAGCAAAGCATTCATTTACTGCATACAGAAGCAGGTCCAGAAGGTCTGAATGTCTTTCAAACTACCCGTGAACAGTGAGGAAGTGCTTCTGTCTTGTGGCCACCTTTGACTCCACGGGCAATGCACATTTTCATAGGAATATTTGCAAGTAGCATTTATCCTGTCATAATCTGCACTTATTAAATATGCTTAGGTGTACCTTTTCCTTCTTTCTCTCTCTTCAGTTTTTAACCTGTACTGCTTAAAACTTTCAGGATCTTCTACCCTCTCAGCATCCTAACTCTTTCTACACAGAGACACTGTGACTACTTTACTTAGGGGTTGAGCACTTGAAATTCATTTCCTTAGCCTTAATTTCCCAAACCTGTTTGTTCAAAACCATACTGCTCTTTGGCAAGGTTTTCAGTCTTCCTTCTTCACTTCTGCAGGTTATCAGACAGCTAGCTCTTTCCCCAAAGTATCTTGACAACAGAGCCTCAGAGACAGAAGAATTTAGTTTACAATTTACAATATGTATGTATAACTCAACATCTTTTCTTCCTCCCCACTTTAGTCAGAACAACCTACTCTTAAGGAAATAATTGCCTGAAGGTTGGCACACTCTTGCCCTTACTGGTTTTCAGTGGTGCCTGTTAGGTAAATGTTCGACAGATTGACTATCAGTTATATTTAGTACCACAGAATTTCTAAAAGTCTGAAGTAATTCAAGCTTATGCAATTGAAGATTTTCGTAGACTTGGATGTACAGCTTTTACAAAGATGTTTAAACTCCAAAAATAGAGTGTGTTTTTTTACTCCTCTTGGGTCCAGGAACTCCCTGATGTCCTAGTTCCCGGATGTGGGAACTGCTCTGTCCTTGCCCCTTTAGGAAACAGTAAGAAATAGTAAGGAAATAGATCTGCAATAAGACCCTACCACAGGTGTGTCTGAACTCTTCCCAGCCTTACTTCAGATCAGAAGGGAAACCAGCTGTGAGAGAATGGAGCAGGTAACTCCTTGGCAGGGGTATAGTAGAACAAAGTCACAGCAATCACAGTGGGGTCATGGTCAAAGACAGATAGAAGAAAGAGGGCTCTTCTGTGCAAACTGTGGTGAGGAGATATTTGGTGAAGAATTTCTCTGGGTTTGGGTGAACACTTGGAGATTTGTACATACAGGCTCCATGGGTCATAATCAGTTACCAATTATGAAGAATCAAACCCAAACCATGTAGATTTTTCTATCAGTTTTTAAATACTCTGAGCTTTTAGAAAATCCAGATTTTGAGATAGATCTTTCTTTCTTTCTTCCTTGCTTTCTTCCTTTCTTTTCTTTTCTTCTTTCTTTCTTTCTTTTATTTTCTTTCTTTTATTTCCTTTCTTTCCCCTGGTCTGAATGGATAGATATTTAATTCAAGAAATATTGATAGAGAAGTTATCCTATGGCAAATAGTGAGGGAAATTTGGGCATGTTAACTTTGTCACAGGGAAAACTCAATGCCTGAGTTCTATACTTCTATCAGAATGTATTATCATTTTGCCTCTTATATATTTCAAAATAAAATGTTTCATATTTAGTGTTTGGTATTTAGTTTTGGTATTTTTGCACCACAGATTACTTGTTAAGACCTTGCTCATTTATTATAAGTAAAATGTGTAAAGGTAAGTCTGAAGATATACACCACATATCTAATCTGCCATCTAACCTTCACTTGCTAATCTGTGGTATTTATAGAATGCTAATCACTAGATTAGGCATTTATCTTCAATGATATAAGGCAGACGTAGCTTTAACATTATAGTGGGCTCCATAATATGTTAAAAGTTTTATCATCTCAATCACTCTTCTCAGCAGGGGAGAGGGCTGAAGGGAGGAGTTGCCTTCCCAGTGCCACTCTGGAGATGACATTGCTAGCCAGGAGCATTTTCTAACTTTGCTTTTAAAAACTGTGGCCATTTTCTACCTTGTTTTGCAGCACTTTCCACTTGCTGAGCAATAGTAAGTGGTGTATCTGTCTACATTTAAAATGACAGATGGTGCCTGTCCCAATGCTGATAAGGGTGACTGTACAAACACCATCTCCTTGACGAGGGAGCTGCAGAAAAATGGCACAATCTGGTATGAAGTCACTTCTGGTTTACATCCCACCCTCCAAGGTGTGCCCTTATAAAAATTTGCCAATTTACCCTTATAAAAATCCACCAGTTTTTCCAGTATGAATAAAACAAAAAATTGGTGTTGGGCGGCTTAAAACCTACTCATGTCTCCAGATTCGTACTCCTTTCCACACACTACATAAGCCAATCCCTCACCTTTCACCAAGGGAGAAATGGCCCTGTAGCAGCATGTCTGCTATGGCATCTGAAGTGATGGATGCTTGGGTTTTCAGAGGAAGAAGTCTCTGACTCCATGTTAGTGAGAGGCAGGTTAGAGCTGTTAAAAAAATCAGAGACAGTTTACTTATCCAGCTATTTGTTTGGGTTTTTTCTTGCTTGTTTGTTTGTTTTGCTTGTTTGCTTGTTTTGCTTGTTTGCTTAAACAGCATAAAGAACTCTTTTGGGTTTATTTATGCACATTCATCCATGGAAATCTATTGATGCTTTAGATTTATAAGAAGTTGAAGAGTTAAGAAATATGTTCCTCTCTCATCCTACCTTCTGACTGAGGAGCATTGCTGAGCTGTTATTTACTTTCTGTACTTACAATCTTGGATTTGGTTGTAGCTCCAGATGGCACATGTTTGCATTCACATTTGCAACAGCTGAGGTATGGCTGGGCAGCTTAAAATCTCTAACAAAATGTCTGTGGTTTAAAATGAAGACAAACAGTCCCCCTTCTTCAGTCAGTGAGCAGCACCTGTCAAAAAGTCACTTTAAATGCTACTCCAGTGTTTCTGAAGACAAAGAACAGCAGAACATGCGTTAAACATAGATGCCTGGGGTAGGATTTTAAGATGGGGGCTTTTCAGAGCTCCTATTTCATGTTAAGATATGGGGCAGAAATTCAGAGGCATTTGCCTTCATTGTAACTCAGTAACCAGAGGCAAATTTAGAACAGGCCTAGTTTCAGTGATAGACAACATTTCACTGCAGGGCCTCCTGGGGCAGCTACTTTTCCAATAATTTGCTACTTCTGTGCAAACAGCTATCATCAAAAAAATGCTGATTTTATCAGATCTTAATCAACCAAAGTATTTTAAGCACATACTTACCTTCTATCTCTTAAGAAGTTCACCCACTGACCTTCAGGATAGGCTGAATGTGTTTAAATTAACTAGATTCGTAATATATCTAGACTTGCTTCAGACATAGGGGCCAAATCTCACTTTACCGTGGCATTACCAGAAGCTAAAGACACTGTTTCAGAGCTTGTTTCAAAGCTGAGCAGGCTTCAGCTTGGGCCTGACATTTCCCAGTCTCTGCCTAGCTGAAACAGGCAGTCTGAATGGTAGCTCTTGGTTCCTCTAGTTGAGAAATGAATACCTTTATTTCTCAAGAGAGATGGTTTGCACCATGAGACGAGGGGATGGAACCCTTCTAGAAAGGTAATGGTTTTATTACTGTCTCCTTTTATCATCATTAAGGCTGTTGGAGAGGTCAACTGTCCTCAAAAGCACCAGTGACATGAAATTCACCCAGCTCCTCCTAGAAAATAAGTTGTACAAAACTTCTAGAGAATCCTGTTCTGAAGTCATATGGATGTTTATGGGCAAATTAAATGTTTTTACGAGCCCAGAAAGATAAGAGATCACTCAGTCAAGGAATATGTGCATTTATCAGCCTGGTGTGATGTCAAAAAAGCTGCTGTCAGCTTCCTAGGAAGGTGTTTCCTTCTTGTAGCCCATATGAAATAATAGTGGAAGATTCTTTTTCTCCAGAAATGCATCTACTTCCAGTTTCACCTTTTAGGAAAGCAGGAGAGTTCACATCGCTGCTTAGTAATAACATAGTTACTATATACATTGTGTCTATACATATACATATAAGCCATCTTGTATATATAGACACTCTACTGCAAGGACAGCATCAGATTTTCTTCCCTATAGGTAAATTATCATAGTCTTTTAAACAACTCACAGCATTGAGTGAACTATTCTGAAGAGCAGTACCTTCAAAGTTTCAGAATATAAATATCTGCTGATGGCACAAAATTATTGAGGTAGACTAGGGCTGTCAGAAGAATTGTAGAAAGGCTTAATGAAAATCATCAATTAGGTGTCAAATGATAATTAGGTGTGTATATATATATATTTATAAATATATTTATACGGCAAAAGATGCACATACGATAAAACACTCCTAACTCCACTACTGACTAACATAAGAGCCTCTGAACTGATGAACATCATTCAGGAGTAAAACTTGGGGGCTGGGACAGTTTCATGGCAACAACAGCTCAGGAGTGACTTCTGGGAAAGGCAAAATGGAAAACCTCATCCTGTCCCTGTATAAACCCATGTTTTCCTAAATCCTGGATACTGTGTCCTGTTCTGGTTCTTTTCACACTTCTCCTTAAAGAATATCTTAGAAAAGTGATAGGGCTGAGAAAGATTCAAAGAAGGGAAACAAGATAATCAAAGGCCTAGTGCCACTCTAAAGAAAGAAGATACATCTCTCTAGTTTCAACAAAGGATGACTGTGTGAGTCTTACTGAGATTTGGAAAATAAAGCAAACTATAGAGAGAGTGAATAGGGATTGATTGATTCCCTTTTTCTCTTCCCAGTACAAAAGCAAGAAGGTACCAGATCCAGCAAATGTCATGTTTGGTCAAGGTTTGTCTCACATCACAGGCATCCACAGACCTTCTTGACATAGGCTGATGTGGATGTTCATGTGGCTTCAGGAGCAGACTGCATAAGATCAGAGGTTAGAAATTAATTGAAAGTCATTAAATGCATAAAATCATTCTGGTTCAGGTTTCCTCCCAAGCTACAAATGATTGAAGGCAAGAAAAACACTCATGAGAAGAGTGGTGTATATCATACACTCTTCCTGAAGTACTCATGTTTGACTACTGCCAAGGTAAGGATAAGATGGCCATGTAAGCTCCTATATTATCTGACAAGTCTCTTAAGCCTTCCAAGTATTCTAGTAGTTGAATAAATGCTATGGACTATGACTCAAAAATAATATGTCTCATACTTTTAGACCCAATAGCATATTTATTATTTTTATTCCCAGCAATGGTGTGAATATCAAAGGGCAGTCTGCAGCAATCATAGAATTGCTGAATACTTTGAGTTGGAGGGGACCTTAAAGATCATCTAGTTCCAATCTCCCTGCAATGGACAGGGACATCTTCCACTATAACAGGTTGCTCAAAGCCCCAGCCAACCTGGCCTTGAACACTTCCAGGGATGGGGCATCCACAATGTCTCTGGGCAACCTGTTCCAGTGCCTCACCATGCTCACAGTAAAGAATTTCTTCCTAATATCTAATCTAAACTGACCCTCTTTCAGTTGTTTTTAATTTTGTGTGTGTAGTTAGGACACATCGTTTTGTTGTCCAAATGCTGGCATTTGTACCTGAGGAGCAATTTTGATGGTTACAAAGAGAATGTGGTGACAGTGAATGTGGGTGTATGTGCCTTGTGGATTGAAAAGTATAAAAATGCAAACCAGAAAAAATAACATTGATGTGACTGTGTCTTCCTATTCTTAAACATAGTGCTAGAGACAGCTAAAATAGATAAAAATCCATAGGGAAGTTCTCATATCACAAAATTGGGTTTTGTATCGCATACTTTCTTAACATACGAAAGTATGAAGCATTGCTACTGTAGCAAGAAGACTTAGATGCTTTATATCTAGGGGCATGTAGCTGCAACCGGTCTATTGGTAAGATTTAGAAAGAAAAATTAACTGTTGCCTCATTTATGCACATAGCACTAAATTTAGTTACTGGTCCTCTATGTTTTAGAAAACTGGGTCATGCAGAAAGCTCGTTTCAGGCAATTTTGAATCAGGACTACCAGTATAAGTTTCACCTACAATTTCTTATTGACTCATAATTCTAAATAATCATTCTCTCAGAAAAAGCTGATGATGTGTCCTTAGCACTATCATAATGAGGCAGTAACCTTTACTCTGTATTTTTGGTAAACAGTCATAAAGTTATTATAATATATCAGGAATTCCTGTTAGAAAAAAAAATCATTTGCTTCTGCCACTTAGATATATACACGATCAAAGGAAATACATGATGACAAATAGAAATGGTATTCAACACCGTATGCTACTGACATCAGGACTTACTGCATATGACTGATGCAGATCTCATTAAAAGAAAATTAGGAAAGGAATCAATTTAATCTAGAGTAGAACTTTAATTAGCACAATTAATAGGAACTCTGAAATAATGACCTGAACTGTGAAAGTGAAATGGTCAGCTGTGAGATGGTGTTTTTTTTTCCTTGGATTACAGGAGCTGGGTTTCTCAGAAGTCACTTTCTGACCTAGATTGCTGAAACACCACCATGCTCACTGGCAGTTAGAAGACAGAGCTTCTTTTCACAAGCAAATGCTATGTAAGAATGATTTTAGCAAACTCAGTCTCTCTGTCTAGTACAACCATTATGCAATCTATGTAATTCATACTGAACCTCAGATGACGTTAGCCCTACAACTGGAGTTCATTCCACTGAACCTCAGGCCAGCTTGAATTTTACATCAAGAATAAGAGGGAGAGGGCTATCTGGGGACTCCTCTACTGCCATGCCATTTAACCTAAAGAACTCTTTGATACCCCAGCAATGGACAACAACAGGGAGCTCTTGAATGGATGGAGAGGTGGACAAGCAAATCCCACCAGTGGTGCTCTGTGTGCCCTGACCTTCACCGCAGTTAGTGGTAGCTGTATCTCAGCAGCACTATACTCCTAGATTGCTCAACTTTGAAGCAGTCATCTCTTCCTCCACTTTTTATCTCAGAAGGGGAAAATTTTGCAACATAAATATCATGGAGAGGTAAATAAATGGAAAGTTTAAAATGGCCCAGCATGGAAAAAACAAAATCTGTAGCAAAACACAAATTTACATCTATGCATCTGATGGGAGGGTCTCTAGCCAAAGGCTTGGAGATCTGGCAGATGAAGACCTTTGAGCTGTTGTTTTTTGTGGGAGTCTTAGAAAGTAACACGATCCCAGCTGGAGGCAGAATATGGAATCCTTTATTGGACATACAGGCTGATATTTTAAGGGTCTGGGGTCTACATATTTATAGGTGGGGTGAGATACTACAAACAGGGAGTTTTACAAGGATGAAGTAAGGGAAAAACCCATGTTACACCTTTTGGGTTTAGCACTTACATCATGGGGAAAAAACAATTATCTTAGGATTACATTTTTGGAGATTTACATGGGGGAGAGATATTCAAGTTCACAACAGAATACACAGGGTACACAGGGAGGGAGAAAACAACAATGTATGTTATGCAGAGGCTTGCTAAAATCAGAGTACAGTCTCTCTGGGTCTAGGCAGGACATTCCAAACTGGTGATATCTTGTCTGGTCCTCAAACTGAGGTTTTTCCCCCAGCTTTCGTAGCCCAAGGCCTTTTGCTGAGACCGCTCAGACTCCTTTCTGCAGTTATTTGATTTTGGGATCCTACAGCTTTTAATGCTCATTTTTTGTTAAGATGTGCTAAGAGCTCAGATGGTAGGAATACATAAACATTATGCTTGATGAAAAAAACTTAGTACCTCTTCCCCTATATAAAAGCAAGCGAGAGAGTGTAAAGTAACAAAAACTTGAAGTATCAATTTCTTCTCATCTAGGCTGAGTTCCTTTTGTTCCTGCTACTTAATGTCCCCTGATGTTCACTGAAGAGTCCTGACAATTCAATCATTCAGCTCTCGCTTTGCTACAGAAGTTCACACATGCAGCAGTACAAAATGCCATTTTTTTCTTCATTGGTTTGTATGAAGAATATTTAATTACACAGTAAGTCTGGGAGAAGTATTCTGAAGTAAAGGAGGAAACTGTACTGGATGCCTTGCATTGTCTTATTCTACATCGATGCCAGATGCCCAGGCTGCTCAGGGAAGTGGTTGAGTCACCATTCCTGGAGGTACTTAAAAGACATGTAAATGTGGTGCTCAAAGATATGATTTAGTGGTGGACTTGGCAGTGCTGGGTTAATGTTTGTACTCGATGATCTTAAAGATCTTTTCCAAACCAATTGATTCTATGGTTCTAAGTCCACATGTTCTGTGTTTGAAATTATCATTTTTGAAATGCAGGAGATAACATTGTCATGAGCTATAGCAGCTGACCTTCTCTGAAGTTTCTCTCAAATCTCACAGAAACATGAAATAATTCCTAAACACGGGATTTCCATCCCTGGGACACAGGTGTCACACATCCTGTTAGTTACAGTGTAAAGAATGAACACGGTTAACTGCTCTATGAAAAATAATGGAAAACATCCACAACATCTTCAGGTGGCTCCTTTAAACAAGAAACAGAAATGCCTGGTGACACAGCATCATTTGTAAGTATAAATGCATTCCTGTGCCCTCAGGAGCATTAGTTAGTGGGCAATGTCAGTGTACCAATAAAAACATAGACAACTTGCTCCTTCTTCACTTTTGGTGTCATAGTTTTTCCCAGGCTTCCCCTCAGGGGCAGGCTGTATGTGTTATAGAGCTGGCAAAAGGCCACTGCCTGGTGGCAGCAGGCCAGGCACAGTCTGCCTGCACTGGGGCACCATGGTAAGTGATACCTGTGCCCTCGGCAGGTGTGAACCCTTCTGCTGGCCTAGGGTTCTGGCAGCCCAGTGTGATACCAGCAGCCGGCAACCCCGCCTCATTCGAAACAGACTGGTGCAAATAAAGTTCAAGGTAACTTCACAGATCAGGTCATATTACTTTTCAACTGCCTGTGTATATAAAAACATGCACTGCCTCACTGTGTGGCAGAAATGCTCTCTCCTGCTGTTGATGCATAGCTCCCCACATGCTGTTTCCTGTCACAGGGAACTCTGGCTCTATGGCTACTGAGATCCCAAATAAGAAATTTAGGAAATGTCAGTGTGAGACACACCATACTAAGAGCATCCTGTGTCAGATCCTTAACAAAGAGCATGGAAGTGAGACCAAGTGGCACCAGCAGCATCACAGTCCCCACTGCTCCACAGGAATCAAGGACTGCTCTTGCCTGGACAGGAGAAGAGTTGTCCTGAAAACACCAGAAGCCATGTGCAGAAGAGCTTCTGGAGTGCTCTTGAAGACTTCAATTTTTATTAGAAACTTACCTTCTTTTTATCACATGCCTTTGGATGATCAGCTTGTTCTCATACAGCAGAACTGGGCCCCTCTTTTTGTCCTGGACATGGCACAAGAAGGGATGGATTTTAATCTGAGAGAGATTTCAGTCCCTAGTTTATTGAAAAAAGTCCTCCTCAATCAGTCTTTGACAGCTAACAATGAACTGGGCAGCTCATCACCAGGAGCATCTTTGGCAAAAGTTCAGAAGATGAAGAATCTCTTGTGGAAATGCTGGGACCTGGACATAAGTGCAAAAGAATATGCCTATCTTAAAGGAATTATTCTTTTTAATTCTGGTGAGTCCTCCTGGAAACTACATAGATGATTATGGGCTTCGAAAGACATTTGGCATTTTCATTTGTATACAGACAAAAGTTTAGTTTTACTCTTGCCTATGAATACAGCTAAATTTCTCAAAAATCCATATTCCACAATTTAATGACTTTTCTACCTGAAGTGGTTTACTTCAGTACCTTGGCTGTGTGCAGTAGGTCACCCACTGTAAGCCAAAACAGCTTCTATTAGACAAATTTTAAGTCATAAATAATTAACAGTGTCACTTCAAACTGATTTTCAGTTCAAAGGTAATACAGCAGACTCATCCGTAGTACTGCAAAGTAGAGATGGTACATGGGTACACAATGTGAGTACTGGAAGTATTTTAACAAAGACTTCCTCTGTAACAAGAAGTTTGGAGAAGATAAAATAATCCTTATCAAGTGATTTTCATCAATGAGGCAAAAGGATGCTGTGTTGATGTTACACAGCTTTTATTTATTTATATTCTTTATTTATATAATTTAATATCACTACACTCAAAGCCTGCAACAGCAATCATGGAGCAAACTAAAACTAGTGATTGCATCCTCTCATTTCAGATGCCAAGTTCAGGCTCTTTAGGAAGGAAGGTTTCCTCAGTCAGCACCATGGAGTGCATGAGTCATTAAAAGCTGAGCTCTAAGTACACTAAAGTAAATGGAAAGACTTACCGACTCCAGCCTGCTCTGGCTCAGATCCTCGGCTCCTTCCACAGCAATCACTGCTGTTGGCTGCACTGTCAGCAGTGTGCTGTACTTCAGACTGCACCAAAAGGATACATGAATGCTTCAGTTATTCCATTATATTTCTTGTGGTGAATGGTTTATAGGCTGCTCAAAAGCTGTATGACTTTATATTTGTTTCCAATGGGATTCAGATTCTGACTCTTGAGGTGTAATGTCATCCAGATGTTTGGTATTGCCTTGTGTGTCTGTGCTGCAGCATCAAATCAGTGGAGTTTGTTTCAGTGCAAGTTATTTTGTTGTTTTTTTTGCAGTAAAATCAGGCTAAACAAAACCTCCAGTTATATCCAGAGGAATGCTAAGAAGAGAAATGCCTCATCTGCAGCAGCTTACACAGTTTAACTAGTAGGCTTTTTTATTATCTCTGTGGGTAAAATGAGATTTTCACTTGAGGAGAAAGTAGCAGAAGCAGGGTTATGTTCTGGATTTCTGCCTTCTAAGGCCTGGTGCTTCTCTAAGGTGGTGTATGAGAGGGCCAGCAGCCCTTGATGCTGTCTGCAGACACATTCCAGTGTTTCAGGAATGTCACCTAGCTCATAGGTGGGATGAATCTGTTCTCTGTAATATTTCCCCACCAGCTGCCGAAGGCAGCCTAGAGAACTTCTGATATGCCTAGATTGACTCCGGATGAAACAGTTACAGTCTAACTCTGAGCTGAAACAGGTACTCAGGGCTTATGCACAGCCCCAAACTGCCCTTTACTGCAAACAAATCTGTACAGCTGTTATTTCACTATTACTATTTTTAAAAGCTTTTTAATACTTTCCACCAAACTCAGAAAATATTTTCTACATACATGCAGCACATTTTCAAACGTTTCAAGTTTTGGTGTGATGTTTGGCAAAATGTTAATATTCTGTAGGCCTCAGTTCTAAGAGGATTTCAGGAAGCCACCAGCAGTGACAATGGTACACCCTTTCTTGGATCATGAAGTACCTCATGAAGGATCCCACCCTGAATGTTTTACTTCTGTTAGGACCATCAAAACTGATTGAGGCAATGGGGAAGGGCCAGGTACAGAGCAGTTCAGAGCTGGATTATGAGTTGGAGTTCAACAGGGCATCCAGGCATGCAGCTGTAGCAGCCATCACTTGGATAAGAAGCATGACAGGTACTACGAAGCTTTCCTTGTGCCCTGGCTGATCTCTTGTGGCACAGATGTTGTGCTTACTATCACTAAAAAAATTCCTTTTTTGAGAGAGTGGCAGGGAGCATGATGGAATGTAGGTTCTACACTAGAATCATAGAATGGTTGGGGTTGGAAAAGACCTTAAAAATCATCTAGTCCAACCTCCCTGCCATAAACAGGGCCACCTTCTACTAGATCAGGTTGCTCAAAGCCCCATCTTGGCCTTCTGGTCAACTTCCAGGGTTGTGGCATTCACAACATCTCTGGGCAAGCTGTTCCAGTGCCTCACCACTCTCATAGCAAAGAATTTCTGCCTAATACCTAATCTAAACCTACCCACCTTCTTTCAGTTCAAGGCCATTACCCCTAGTCCTATCACTCCATGCCTTGTAAAAAGTCCCTCTCCAGCTTTCTTGTAAAGCCCCTTTAGGTATAGGAAGGCTGCTATAAGGTCTTCCTGAAGCCTTCTCCTCTCCAGTATGAATGACCCCAACTCTCACTCTATCGTCATAGGAGAGATGCACCAGCTCTCTGATCGTCTTTAAGTCCCTCCTCTGGACTTGCTCGAGCAGGTCCATATCCTTCCAATGTTGAGGGCCCCAGAGATGGAAATAAAAGCAGACTGTGCAGCACCTCTCTGCAGGAGGCTCTGGCTGGATTACTAACTGGCCTCATGTGGGCCCGCAAGAACCCGAAAAAGAAGAAAGCGTGCGCCCAGCCCCTGAGGAGAAACAGGCACATTGAATCAATGGAATCCAGACTCTCCAGAACATATTGGCATCCCTGCTTTTCCCAGGGGAAAAGCTAGGTGGCTTCGAAGAGGTCACAGTTTCTGTGGGTGAAGGGTCCAGCTGCAAGGCCTTCTCTACTAGGACACAGGCAATAAGTCAAAGGAAGGAGCAGGTAGGACTGTTCTGCCACACAGGAACAGCTCAGAGTGAGGTGAAAATGTTCTTGTGTTTTTGTGAATTGTCTGAAAAACTATTGGAACTGCACAGTGAGGGGACAGGAACTGTGAAAAACAATGCTTCTAATTAATCAGTGCCACATATATACGTATTTTTGGAGTGTTTTCTATACATATATATATTTTAAAACTCCATCAAGGCTGTGACAGGACTTCTGTTAAAAAGGATACTCTTAAGAGGTTTATAGTTCAGCTGGAAACATGTGTTTGACTGAGTATTATTACAACAGATCTCAGAACAAGAAGTGTCTCATCATATGTAAATTAAACCCAGTGTTTCGTTACACAGAAAAGAAGACCAAAAGGGGGAAATGAAGCATATTTGAAGGGATATAAACAATTGCAATTTCATCCTGAATATGCAAAGTCCTGGCAATTTCCTTTCCATGAAAAATCTAACACTTGGAACCATCCTCACAGCTTGCAGCTGCTGGTAATCCCAGAGGAGATGATGACTTTTCCAAAGTCTCCATTTCTGGCTAGCCTTGTTTCAAGTTTGGCTGAGACTTCCTCTCCTCTGGCAGTGATATTTAGCAAGAGAGCTGCTGAAGGCCAACAAAGAGCAGCCAGTTACAGGTTGAAGAAAACTCAACCAAGTTGATTTTGCCCTAGTAGAGGGCACTAGGCAAGGAGGTAGAACCTCCCACACTTAAATGAACGATCTTGTGTGAAACACTCCCTGTTATAAGCTATTCAGATCCCATCCCAGAGAGGTATGGAGTCAGTCACTGTAAAAGATGCCAAATAGGCCTAGAGTGTGTCTAGGTCCAGGTTACAGCAATTCTAGGAAAGAAAAGATGTTGTTATCCTTTGGTGGTGAGAACAGGGGGCAACAGATCGCTGAGAGCTACATGACAAGGCAATCCCTCCAGAGGCAAAGGATAAACACAGGGTGTTCTATGAACTGAGCCCTGGCATGCAGAGATGCCCTCAAGCCAGCAGGTCACATGCTATGGGAGGTATGTGATTGAGGCTCAAGACCATGACTCCATAGGACAGAGACCTCTCCTCTTTTCAGAAATGGCTGAAGAAAGGGAACACAGAACCAGTTACCACTCCTGTGGGTCATGATGCATGTCACAGAGAATCTTTATGCTCTTTTTAGACTGTAAATGAAAGTGTCTACACATAGCATGGTGAACCATAGTTCCCCAGCTTAGTCTAGTAACCAGAGGCAACAACAGGGTGGAGATGGGCTAGGTAGACTGGAGAACCATGTTTTCAGGCTTTGAACCTGCTCTCTGCTCCAAACCACCATCTCTATCTTCTTGATGTTACCTACCTAGTGTAGATTAGAGCTGGAATTTTTCCACCTACTCAGACTATGGGCTAAGCAGCATTTGGTGGGTAGACAACACAATAAAGCTTCTTCTCCATCTGTACTGCGTCATTTACCTGTTGGTACTATTGCAAAGCCGGATTTTAATGTAACAGGCCAGATTCCTATGTGCTTACGATGCTGCTCAATGCTCTTTCAAATTATTGAACTACACATATCTTCTTTTACGAAAAAGTGTATTTAGGAACTGTTTATTTTTCTATAGAGAAAGTAGTTCTACAAGCCAGAAATCCATTGAAGGGCTTAGAACAGAAATGTATACTCAAGATTTGCTATTTTATTTTTTGTTTTGACAGGATGCTGTGTCCTAAAATGCCTCCCATATGTACAAACACTGCAGCAGGAAGCTCAGCAAGCCTTGATGCAGTTTGTCTCAACAATGTTCCATGGAAACCTGGGCAGGTTTGCTTCAATTCTTCAGCTGATTGCCTCTCTTCGAGACATTGATGCAGATGCTATTGAAGAGCTCTTCTTCAGGCCCCTTCTAGGAGAGGCTGTCCTAAATGTATTACTTCTAGAAACACTACATATCAAGCCAGACCGCCTTTGAAAACAGATGACATCTGAGCTCTCAAATACCTATTTTTGAAGAGATGAGAGGTTATTATGAACTAAATAAACACATTTCAAACAAATCATTGATGCATCTTTTTAAGCCATATTTTTTTTTGTACGAAGTATTTTTTTAACATTTTAGAATTAAAGCAGAGAAATCTAAGCATTTCATGATTCTGTGTGCTTTCAAAAATCCTTAGTTTAAAGTACTCAAAGACTGTCTAGGAGCACCAGCATACTTTCCAGTTGTGCTAGGTTCAACCATATTATTTCTAGTGAGCATTTTTACAGCTGTTTATACTATATGCTTTTGGCTTTCCAGAAGTTTTGGCTTTCAGGAGCAGGGGCAGTGGTAAATTTTATTCAGTTGATGATGAATAGATACATAAAAGGTTGGTCAATGGCAAAATCAGTATAAATCCTTCCTTTTCTTGGGATGTCAGTCCCCGATCCCAATCCCCTTTTTGTTCCACTGAGAACTCTAATCCCTTGGCTGTAATTGCTTGATGGCCCTCCCCCTTACTAACTGCTTTTTATATGTTCTTTTCTAAGTCTTGCAGTAAACTGTGGGCATTAAATCCCTATCCCGTTATTTACGAAGTTCTTCCCTAAGTAAGAAACTGAACAACATGAATAAAAAATTTGTTGACTAGACAAAAGCCGTTGTTCAGGATTGTTTCCAGGACAGCAATAACAAAGGCTGAAAGCTAGTGTGTCATGCCATAAACAGCAAAACTAATGTAGCCTAGTTTCTTACATATTTACGACCTTTTTCCTTTAGCCCTCCCTGCATCCTTTTATAATTACCTTCACTTCTCTTCAAACAAATGTCAGATGTTCCTTGGACAGCAGAAATGCTAAAATATGGTTTCCTACAGATGTGTACAGTCTGTTCCTCCACCTCTCACTGCAAGAGTTCCATGTCTCCACCTCCAAGTACACTACAGCATTCCCCTTAACATCTTGCTGTTGCCCATCCATCTGGCTGGGGAAGAGACAGCAAGTGTATGCTGACTTGTCATCTGTCAGAATAAAAAAACCATTAAGCTTAAACTTTAGCTGTCGTAATGGAAGGTATTTGAATCCCTTACCTGTCCCATTCCTCTGCAAATAGTTTCCATGAAACCTAGAGGAATTAATTTCTGAGTTTTTTCAGTAGTAGGTCCAATTTAGTTTTGTTTGGCAAGGGGTGTCAAATTCACCAAATGGGTACTGACAGGCAGGTAGACAGACAAGAGGACAAAGAGCATGACAGCTTAATGCACACTGCCTTAGAATGTCAAGCTAAAATCATAGGAAAGAGAACTTTATATTTATATATATGTATATATACACAAATATATTTATATATATGTATATATATATACAAATATATTTATATATATGTATATATATACAAATATATTTATATATATGTATATATATACAAATGGACATCAACAGAGATGGATGTTCAAAGGACTTTCTTTTAAAGTCAACCAAGGAAAAAAGAAGTTCAAAAAATAATAAGAGTTTACTACCTACCAGTTTTGACAAAAGGCTACACATTTTCCCCCCACTTTGGTAATTGAGGAATAAATTGTAGAAATAAGGGGAAAAAAGCAAACCCCAAACAATATAAACCAAGTCCCTGGGTACCTGTGATCATGGAAGTAACAACCTCTACAGTCAACAAAACTCACCTTCTTATATTACAAGCTAACCAAACCTTTCAGAAGTGAAGCTTTTTGGACAGATATTTTCCACGGAAACCCTCAGAGCAGAAGTTTTCAGCAGAATTTTTTGTTAAAATGGCTCAATAGTATTGCCACAGACCAACTGGTGCATGGTAACAGGATATTCCATGTTTAGTTATTTGTGATACTGAATTAAAACATTAGTTCCAGACATTTGATTTTTGTCTGTTCTTAAAATTTAACCAAGAAGTATACATCCAAAAATGGTATTTGTACATTTGGTATCAACAATATCATTTGGCAGTAGACACACAAATTTCTCTCGCAGACACCTCCCAAGTCCTTACAGCTTCTACCTCTACAACAGATGCTCCACTTGCACAATGAAAGTGCAGTGCAGGTCCGGGTGGAAGGAGCAGGACCCAGCTAGCCTTGCACATGCAGCAGCTTCTGCAACGGGAATGGGAAGAGGATCTCTGCTCTGATCTCGGTGCTCCCATTGCTATTGTGAAGAGAGCAGAGAGGGAAAGAAATACCCTCAGCTCAGTGGGAAGAGTGAGGAATTTTAAACAGAGGTATAAAATACGGAAAACATGCAAAATGAGAAACAGTCATGGGGGCTTAGAGAGAGGAACAGCAAGGGAGATCAAAAAAGGCAGGAGAGGGGGACAGAAGTAGCTTATCAATAGAGCTCATTTCTGTGTAGAGTCCAGCTTACTTTCATAAGCCAAAGTCCTGCTTAGTGACTCACCAACAACCTGAACCCAGGACAGGGCTCATGGTTCAGTAGCCTGAATTTCAGACTACTGAGAACATACCAGACAGTCTCTGTTCACAACTTTGCTTCTTATCAAAATCTACTGCAGGGTGTTTGACTTTATCTGTAAGATATACAATGGTTTCAATTCAACTCTCCTTGAATTGGAGGGCACAATGCCAACAAGTTCCCATGGCTTGGCTCACCTGGAAGATAGGGCTGTATTCGCTGATGCCTCTTAGCCTGGTGTGTGTCTATGTAACCAGTTGTCTGAAAAGAATGCCTAGCACTCCACAGTGAAGATCACAGTCAACAGCTTGGGTTTTCAAGATGATTTGACCTTCTACCGTGAAGGCAAACACTAGGCTTCAGAGGGAACTCCCACAAGATCTGATACTCATGGACCTCACCTCACTGTTCTCTGAATGCAAGATTCAGTCCTTCAACATGTCTTTAACAAATCACATCTTTAGTCCTTATGCAATTAAAAAACTCAACAACCTTGAGCTAATGCTCTATGTAAGCGAACATTCCTCATCTCACAGACCTGATCACAGAGGGAGCATGAATTGTAATAATCATTTGCTTGGTATCCTGTTCAAAGAGGCTGAGATAGTACTGTCTTGCTGAGGACAGTAAGAATCTGTATCTACTGTAAATAAACTGCGTATGAAGGTGGAGGCTATGCATGTATAAGAAACAGGCAGGAACGGAGAGAAGAGGGATCATGAGCAGAGGTTAGGCGCAAAAGCAGGAGCTCTCCCTGGAAGGTGGAAAGGCACATCACAAGACAGCCTTTAGAAGCCAATGGAAATAATGCATTGGAATGAAGAAGCAGAGACAGAAATGAACAGAAGGCAAAAGGAAGACAAGGGAAAATCCTTGCTTCCCCCTTCCCCCCCCCCAAAAAAAAAAAAAAAGAGAGAAAGAGAGAGGGAGAGAGAAACAATGAGGAAAGAAAGGCTTGTCACCACTTATTTTAGCTTCTGGAATTGAAACCAGAAGCACTGTTTCTCCAGCTGTGGAATCTACCAACAAAGTACGTGTATCCATCTCCCTCTAGTGCCCAGGAGACGACAGTATCGCCATCACTTAGAGTGTAAACTTAACTAATGGAAACCTGCCAAATAAAGTACCTAGTGCTGTTGATGACCCAGGCAGAGCTTTCACTCAGAGACATCTTTCCTCTCCCAGTTGCTGACTTGTTCAAAATAGTGTACAATATTTGTAAATTGTTCGAAGAAATCTACATTTGCAAAACCAAGAATGAAAAAGTAAATTCAATTTACTTGCGAAATCTTATTCCATACTTCTTCTGAATATTATCATAAGCTCTTTTAGTGACCTGATTACAAACTCCTGTGTTTTCCCCTCAGGACTCCATGCCTTACTTGGAGCAAAGAATGGCCTGTACTGGTGGAATTTGTTACGATTGCAATGGAGGAGGCTGCTGTCGCCTAAGGCTCAGCTGCTTTTTTTGCAGCACTAACATTGCAGAATATGGATTAAAACGGATCTACAGTGACAGAAGCAATGCTCCTACAGTTAAATTGGACAAATGACACTTTATAGAGTGTGGGCCAGCCAAGTGAATTCAGGTGGCATTATTCCAGAGTGATAGTGTCCCAGAAAAAGGCTGTAATTAACAGCATTAATTGGAGTAAAAGTTTTTTGTTTTTCACAGTGGCAAACACAAGGCCTGGGAAATGGTGGTTTGCAGAAGTCACTAGGTTCTCACAGTTGCAATCCAGGTCCCAATAGGCTGTGTCTCACACTTCCAAAATAATGTATAGTGCTGTAAGCACTGAAAAATCAGTCTGTGCACACTCGAAGTTCAGGGAAGCTTTCAACAACTCTAATCTTGACACTTTCATTCCTCTTTTGTAAAAGGAAGTGGGTATAATATTGCCTTTTTTTGTGACACATCTTTGAAGATAATAATCAATGTTTGTAAAGAGCTAACAAATACTGTACTTGAGCACATTAGAAAGTCACACTGAAAATTAATAAATTCAGTATTCTATGCTATATTCAACAGCACAGACTAAAATAATGCAAAGGCTTATGCGTCACAGGGAAAGGATAAAAAGAGAAGATACTGAAGAGTAAGATTTAGTAAGCACCGAGTAAAAATAACATGTAATTTGCTATGGTGGGACTCACCTTGCGAGTGAATCACTTGCACTCTCCCTAGAGCACAGAGAGAGGGGCATGCTCTGAGGGAGGTATGCCTCCCTTCTCTCATACTTACCTTAATTTTGGATGAACCACACTATTAATTGCTTTACCTCTGCCTATTGATACAGCTAAGGAACTCACCTGACTATCTGTGATTCATTGTCCAACTTTCAGATGGTAAAAGTGAGATTAATCCCACCTCTACGACGTATATAGAAATGATCTGGATCTGGTTTGCACCTGCAATATTAACTTCAGCATTTTCTAATTAACATTAGAAGCATGCTTGGATTTGCAATCCTGATCTTTAAACAATATGTTTTAGACTTGTGCGTTAACCTAAAGGTGTATTTCTAATTAATGAAACCTGATATAGGCTTGGAAAGAAAAATAGTTCTCTGATTTTATTCACCTGCCCAGAAATCACTAAAAAGACACATATAGGTCATTCTTAAATCTATGTCCTATCTATATCTGTATCAATATTCCTATGCTGCTTCTTTTTGTTTGTTTTTTGTTTGTTTTTCCAGTGGAATGCCTTTTCTACCTCTTTTGTAGAAACAAAGCTACTTCATTCAAAACCTAAAATTTCATTTTTGTTAGAAAGCACTTGTAAGTCATACTCTCACTCTTAGACACAATTTAATTTGCAGACGAACCACTGTTGTAGGGTATGGGTACGTGAAAAATGCAGTTCTGTACTTCATATTAATATAGGAACACATGGAAATAAACACATGCCCCATTTCTACCACAGGTCTGTTGATAAAAGCAGCCTAACTCAGGGAAAAAAAATGGAGACAAGTTTCTATAATAAATTTATAGTCTAAAGAAGCTTCAGTTCCTTTAATGACAAAAAAAGGATCTCATTGAAGCCAGTGATACCAATTGTACAGAAATCCTCAATCTTTCCCAGTAGGCCAGGAGAGAGGAGGGTGAGTCAGTAATTCAGTTTTGCTTGGGCTTGTTATCAGCTGTTGTCCTTATGAGGTTGTGATTTGGAAAGTACAAGTTGTCATTCTTACTGTGTTCTCTCTCTCTCTCTTTCTCTGCCTGGGGGGGTAGCAGAAATGTTGCAAGATGAAGCACTCCACACCTCAGCTAAGATAAGAACATCTTCATCAAAGGAAGACATGGCCACAGCTATCTGCTAGCAGATAATCTCAGGAGCCAAGAATGTAAAGCTTCAAGTAGCGTGGGAATGGTCCCATTTCAGTCACAGCGGAAACAGCCCGACACACGCACACTCACAAACCATAGATTTTTACTAGGAGGGCAAAATGGAAATTTAGTGTGAAAAATAAATGTCTTGTTTATGCAAATGACCACACAGTGAAGGGTCTAATAATCTTTCCCTATCAGGATCTTATTAGCAATTAAAAATAATCTGTCATACGCCTATAATAGACAAACATTTGCTTCCAAATATACAAGCATCAGTCAGTGGATTGGAACATGATGCAGTAGATGGCTGTGATCACTGCAGCATGAGCAGGGGGTTGCAGCTTCTGGGAGCACGACGTGAAGTATGACAGACAAGGAAAGGATACTCTAATCAGGAGGAACCATCTCCACCATGCAGTGTTGTCTAGGAACTCAGCACAACTGAGGGGAGGGCAATCAAAGGTGTAAGGTGCCACTACTGGTGACACGCTACACAGTGTTGGTGTATCAGACTAGTCTGCCCCCAAACATCACATTGCATACAGGAGTGACCACAGAGATTTTGCATGCAGCTCCTGAGTATGCTGCTGGACGGCAGATGTTGCTACTACATTTCTTCCAAGATCTTGAGTCCCCTCAACCCAGCTACAGTCCCTGCACCCCTAATCTAAGTAGTTTTCACACTCCTCTGAGGCACTGAACATGTGAGCCCTGCACAGCCTTCTGAGGGTGTATGGATAGGTGGGGACTCCCTCGCCCACACTCCAAGTTAGGCAAAAGCAAGCCAGTTCAGGTCTGAAAGTCATGTATTTGCACAGATTTAACAACTTGGGTACAGCCCTGGGCCACTCCGGATACACAGATTCCACAGGTGGGTGGCATCCAATTGGCTTGGAAAGTGAGTGAGGCAAATATGTGTCTGTCTGCACCTGTCCTGGTCAATATATATGAGTCAATAGCATCATTATTAGGAAAATAAGATTAGGGCAGGGACTAGGAAGGTCCTCCTACAACATCCAATCTGGTCTCACTCATCAAGGATATTGATCTTGTACATGATTGCATCCCAAAATTTATCAAGCTCCACCTGATGATAATCTAGGATGTATTTGCATAGCCTATACATAATGGGACAGAACCTCCTGATCTGATGGTTAGGAACTTTCTAATTCCAGAACTTTCTAATTCCAATTCTACGTTATTAACAGCTATTATATGCACATTCTTTCTTGTACCAACATCAATTCAAATAGTTTTTCTCACTCAGTGTGTTCATCCAAGATATTTATAGACAACAGTTTTGTCCCATATCCATCTGCCTCTGTCAGCCCCTCCTGCCATCCCTACTCTGATAGTTTTCAACTTCTGGTCACATCTCATTCTCATTTTTGACTGATGATCTAATATTATGCTCACTTGACCTGCTTGAGTCAGAGGATGAATCTCTCTATTACAGAAGTGAATCTCAGATTTGCTCCCATCTGTTCTCTCTTTCACCTGGAGGTCATTTTGTTTCCTGTTCTATGTCAGTATCACATAAGGCTTCATTTCTCTGTCTGAGACTCCACCTCTTAACTATCTCTACCATATCTTCCTCTCCTCTGTTGCAACTGGCTTCCCTAATTTTCTCTTTTGCCATTCTGTCATCTGCCTGCTTTTTCACATCACTTTCCATTAGCAAAAATTCACAATTCGTTTCTTAAATTATTCTTCTTTATCAGTTAGTCTTTTTATTTTGTTCTGCAGCTGCATCCTTCTTCCTCTCTTACCCTTCAGGTTAGTTTGCTAAATTCCAGACTTAAAGAAAAGATGAAAATTCTCAGACCTCCTCCTACAAATTGCTACACAAGCCACCCTAGCTGTTGTTTGTTTTGGGCAAGTAGAGCATTGCTTGCAAGAGTAATTTTTCCTTTGGTCTTGCCTGTAACAGTCTTTCACAAGAAGCTGAATGTGTGCAGTCGTAGGCAGTAGCTTTAACAATACATATGAAACCATCAGTAGGTCTTGTACCACCTCTTGGCACATTTGAAGGAAAACAACCTTAGGCATTCTTCTACTGCAATGTAAATCTTGCAGACCAGAGCAAAACCACTCCTGTTTTCTATCTCATCCTACTTCTTGTTATCATCTTCTCAGTATGCTAGGGAAAGTGTACTAAGAAAGCATACTTTTTCCTTTCCACTAATCTCACTTCTGGGTGATGTGAGAAGCCTAGCAGAGAAGACAGAGTAAGATGTTAGAGAGCATGAGTCTTCACAAATTCATCATATGCCTAGGAAATACACTTTGTTCTGTTGATCTCCTGAATGTTTAGACTTTTCCAACTCACCTGCTTCTACTGTCCTGCTTGAGATCTCCCTTTCAAAGGAAACTGTTTTCATTCATTAATCTGAGTTAGTTCAGACCAATGGTTTTCCTCCTATTTTACAGTGCAGTATTATCCCTTCTTTGCATTCTGAAATATATTTAAGTTACTGAGAGATCCTCAAAAGAAAGCACTGGAGAGTACAAATTTACAGTTTATTACATAGACATTTCAAGAAAAACAAAACCAAACTGTTTGATGCTTTCTGTAAAAAGGAGATGATGCAGAATAGAAATAATTTTTTTTTTCTTTTTGTGCTGAGGCCGATAATTTTTCAAGTTCTTGTCTTTGTTACATCCACCTCAGAAATTAGATGGAAGACAGAAAATCCTGCAAAGGGTGCTGAACTTTATCCTTGTGGACACAGCTCAGGAGAAATCAAAAAATTGTTTGTGTCCACTCTTGCAAACAACTGTAAATTCCAAGGGGGATCCAGTAAGACCGAATCTTGCTTAGGTCCTTGCATTCTTAAAATATGTCAATATCTCAGAATGTGTGTATCTTCTTCTGGGGCAGACTTTCACATCTGATTGTAAAACAATGAAAGGACCAAAGGTACAAAAGGAAATCTTCAGGATATGGGCTCAGCTGAGTACACAGCTCTTGACACTTCTGATAAAACTGTGAAGAACATAAGGAAAACAGACTGATAACAGATAAATAGTGTTTCCTAGCTTCAGGCATGTGGTAACTCACATTTGAATTATGCAGACTGGCAAGATCTTTCCTTTCTGAAGATCCAAATACTTCATGATACTTAGCCGTGGTTTTAAAAATATAAGGCACAATAAGTGATCAACTTCATCTTTATGGTTGTTCCTTCCTTTCCCACAAAGATAAATAAATCATCTCTGCCCCAGACCGAATCAACAGCATTAACCAATGTACTGTTAGGCACTGTGAAAGCTCAGCAGCAGCATTAGTGTGTGCAAGCAAAGCTCATTGCATGTGCAATCCACTCCAGGGCTCAAAGTGTGCTGAGGACTCCAGGGGCAAATTGTACTGTGCACACAGCTTGCATTGCATGGCACTGCATGGCACCTACCTGTTCATGGCAGAGAGCCTGCACAGCTCCACTGAACACAATCCTCTCTGAAAAACACACTTGTTTAGTGACTCCCGTTTCTCATCAAAGACAGCAATTTTTTACTTTTGAGAGGCTCACAGTGTATCAGAAAAAATATTGCTTGTTTGGTTTCACACGGGATCCAAGCTCAACCTTCTAACACACTGCAGCCCCTCTCCCATGATCTCCAGGGCTAAGTTGCATCTTTCTGGGGAGATCCATGATCTAGACAGTTAAACAGTAGAAACAGGGTAGGGTGATCTATAGATTGACTGCTGGACTTATCCATTTGGAGTACCAAGACTGCTAAGGCTGACAGCATGCTGAGATTCAGTCCTGTTTGACAGCTTTCTAAAATCTGTATCTATTATTTGTGAAGGGAACAAATCTCTGTTGAAGATGACCTACCTTTTATACTGACAGCCATGGTGGCCATGGGACTATGATATGCACAGGCATGGAGTATTTATATTTCAAAGGAATCTGATTTTCTGCAATCCAAGTTAATAGAATCTGTTGCTTAAGTCATCTTGCAGTACCATCATTATTATTGGGTTTGGCATTTTTAAACATAGAAGATTCATGTTCAGATACACAGTTTCCCACAAGATTGCCTATGTCTGAACTGTGCGGATACAACACAATGAATAAAATTCAAAGACTACAATACTGAATTCTAATTCAAGCAGACATGTAGACTTCATAAATACTGGGTTTACAACCTGTATACTTTCTGTCAGTGTTTTCAGGCAATGCCAGGACTGAACTGGGGGAGCAAAGAGCTCCTTGCTTCCAGAGGCAGTTGCCTGGCACAAAAGACACACAATGTAAGTGTTCTGTGAGTTGCTACCACACATTTTTCCGTGAATAATGAATATCAGTCTCTCTACTGTCACTCACGAAGTCACATTAAAACTTCATTGAGCTGAATTTCTCTGTATATCAGACTAATCAATAACAAATGAAGAAAATATCCCTCCTGTGCTTTTCCTCCTTTCAAGTGTTAATTTAACAAGTGGGAATGGCAAACTGCAGCTGTATAATATTTTCTGGAATTGTTACTTCTTTCTTTGGCATGAGTTTATTATGTAAACATATGGAAAAATCTCCTCTGGGACTTTCCATTTAAGCACACGTGACAATATGGTGCTGTTCCTACTGACAACACTAGAAAAGTTTGAGGGAATATAAATAAATCTCTTAAGGGCTATTCTTCCAAGGGACTTAATTCCATGTCTCTGGGAAATGCTGAGCATGGGTTTCCTTATCTCCTACAGAGTCACTAGTAGTGCAATTAACTTCCCAGACATCAATCATACAGTGAGTTATTAAGCAGACAAGTCTTGCCCTGTGATTCTTGCCACCAATCCTTTCACCAGTGACATCCACTGCAGTTCTAATACCAGCAACCACCCAGATTTAGAGAAACAAAAGTTGCTGGCAGTATAAATTCCCTATCTTTTTACATGCACCCACCTGTCTGTCAGGCTGGGTATTTAACCCTTGTCAGTTCAATCTTGTACCTATGCTATGTAAAAAGTCTCTATTTATAGCTGGACCTAGACAAAAGCCTAGCCCTTACAACTAGTTTAGAACCAAGGCTCCCGAAAGAATAATAAACTTTCTTGCCTTCCACCAATGCCCACTGAATTGGACTAGCCTGGGGGCTAATTTCAGCAGTCAGATTTAGCCTGACCAGAAGCAGAACTAAAAGTTAGAAGTAGTGATACAACTGTGGTGATATTTAATTTTTAAAGAACTCCCAGTGAGATGAATATGCCTTGGTTTTTTTTTTCTCATTTCACAGAAGGATTTCACAGAAGTGAAATCTGAAGCAGTTTTGATGAAAGCTATGAGCCCTGTTGGTAAGTCATTTAATAATTAACTAAACAAAGCTCTTGACAGTTCACAGTAGGAAATCTGATTCAAAAAGGGTGGAGAGAACAATCTGATAGATCTGTATTTCAAAATATGTATTTCATCAAATAAATCTTTATTGTTCCCTGCCACCTAATGGTATACATGAAAAATTACGAATCAGTAAGACAATAGCCAATTTATGCTATTTCTAATAGACTTTGATATATTTATTTAAATATGGAGAAAGATGAAGGTTAGAGATAAAAACGCAAATTACTGTTACTGGCTTTTTGTAAGATCCAGGCTGCCTAATTTAGTCTAAATCCTGGTGAAGCCGTATTTCTACATTAAATGCCTGTGCTGCCTATGGGTGCCACTGAAAACCTGTCACAAGATATTCCATTCATCTAAATTAAACTTAGGCAGAAGTTTGTCATATACTTATTTGAAACAATCTTTTATATGAAAATTACAAAATATCAATGTATAGCATTGCCACAACCTAGTTGTTTTTTCTGAATGAGGCATAGAAATGTTGAATGGGTCTTGGATTTCCCCAGGGCCATATGAATTGCACGAGTATTAAGCATTCCTGCTTTTAGTGGTGACCAAAAGAATTTGCAGGTACTCTGTGGTGATGAAAATCTTTAGTCAAAAGAGACTACAGAAAGATACACTCTTTTTATGTTAAAATTAAAATGCACCTAGACATTTTTTGCTGGGATGAAGAAAATTGATTGGGTGAAGGAAAAGGAAAGTAATAATAGATAGCACAACCAGCTGCTTTATTTAAAGGTGGCTGCAGGTGGGTGATTGCCTTGGTGCAGACACCAGTGCCACACAGAGAGCAGCATCAGAATCTGAATATGACCTGAAACCTTTTTAAATTAGCCTATGAAAAAATACCTAGAACATCCTCTATGTGCACAGATGGTCAAACTAAAAGAAAAGCTATGTAGAAGGAAAACCCCCTGCTATTCGGATTAAATTTAAGTGAACTGACAGCCTGACTATGGGGTTTTTTGCTTTTATAAAATTAGTAGCACAGGTGTTCCTAGAGTATGATCTATTTTTCGGTAGCTTTGAATATTCACACCCTGAATACAGTTGTCTTCAATCTTCTCATGTTTGACAGCAATGAAATGTGGGTCTGGATACTGCACTGACTTGTGCAATGCTGCTTCTCTGGCTATGGATACTAGTTCAACAGATGGACAGGTGAAGCAAAGGAATTGATGTCTCCATCCTTAATGGCACACTTTACAATTGTATAGCAGGAATAGGACTTTCACTTGTTCACTTGCTGGTGGAGTACCAATTCTGTATGTTTAATTTACAGAAATTACTATTAACATTATAGGGTGAGATTTGTTACTTTTGTAAATAATCACAGCTCCCACTCCTATCAGCAGCTCAAGGTCAGCTTGTGGCAAGGAGAACAGAATCTCATACACTGATTGAAACCTGTCAAACATGTTGCTTGGTACGTATTTATCTCTAGGGCAGCACCTGCCAGCAGCAGGCAGAACACTGTGGAAATCTGTTGGGAACTCATGAGATCCAAAGGTGACTTCTTTAGATCCCATGACTTTTACTTAAAGCCACCTAAACTGAATAAAACCATATCTTCTGACAAAAGATAATTCATAGTCAGCGCATTTTTCTTTCTATCTCTTTTTATAAAACATTTCTAACTGTATATGTGATAGCTTTATGGGTTATTATAATTTAAATCAGAGCTGATTCTATTAGTCAATAAAATAACCAGATAGTGATCTAATAAAAATCATAGCAGAAAAATATGGAATTATGCTTAACTACAGAGGATGAAACAGGCAGCTCACTTAAAAAGACATGGGAACTATACTGTGCTCTAGGGGAATGAATGACTATGGGGAAGCAGCAAGGTTTTGGCTCAGTATGTCCTGACATAAGTTGATCAACCACACGTTTTTAACTTCACTGAACGTGGCTATACTACAAGCACACCAAAATTGACCACTGTACTGTAGTATATTATCAAAATATCAGGGAGATATCCCAGTATATTTTATGTATGATCTGAGGAGTGGATATGCTGTATCCTAAAAATCCTGAATACAGGATTTCTGTATATTTGCTTTTTGAACAATATATATGAAGAATCCATCACTCCACTTGTTTCTGAATCTGATTAAAATTTATTGGTGTACTTTCCTGATTGGTCAAATAGGAATTCTTGTTTGTTACTGAACAACAACAGATATTTTAGAACTGCAAGGTATTACTAAGATTATTTTAGTATGACTTCACCCAGTAGTTTTGCTATCAAGATCGTAACTTTTGTTTGAGCTACAGTACATCTTCTACAAAGAAATCTAGTTATTACTTGAAGAATGCAAGCAATGAGAATCCAGAATGCTCTCAGGTAAATTGTTCCTATATTTAACTATCCCCAGGATAGAAATGTGAACCTTATTGCTTGTGCAAATTGGACTTCATTATGACTTTTTTTGCATTAGAATTATGAGCTGTCAACTATTAGAAATCATTTCCCTGGACAGGTATTTCTAGATTGAGTCACAGTAGAAAATAGAGTTAAATATGCTCTGTGGTTTCAAGGCAATTAAAACTGATTGAATTAAATAGCGGAGAATGGGATTCTCTTCCCGTAATTATGAAACACTAAAATGTCTTATTAAAAAAACTGAATAACATCTCTGTGGATAAACACTACTGTTTCTAGTCTTGATTCACTTAATTTTATGAATTTTTCATGTAATTTTTAAATAGGACTGTCTTCAACTTGAGTGCAATCATTCTGGTGCAGTGTCTAAAAATCTAAAAAGCAACTGGGGATAAAAGCCACAGTTACTATTCTAGACTGAGTGGAATGCACTCTCTTACCACAGAGGTGGGTCATATGTCAGAAGTAACTGGATGATTTCTGGTCTGGCATGCAAATGAGTACAAAACTACTCCATTAAAGTTTCTTTTCCTTTTTTTTCCTGCTCTCTGCCAGACTACATCTTGGTTGGACCAGTGCCTCTGGTCTGCTTTTTATGAAAGTGTAAAATAATTTCTCTGCTAAACTGCAAAAGGTTCCCTGGCATTTATAAAACCTAAGATGAAACCATTTACTTCTAAGTTCCATTGATCAAAGCCATTACTGCTCTGCTCTTGTGCAGTTTGTCTTACTTGTTCTTAGGGGTAAGACAATCTGTTCACAGGTCTAATCCATACAGGACTGACAATAAAGCCAGCCAGGTCAAATGTTACAACTTCTTCTTTTCACGGATCCAAGAAAGAGATGACTGTCCCTAACCAGCAAAGTAATCCATTTGTCTGAGAAAGTAAGGATGGGAGAAAGCAGCTCCAAAGTACCAGTAAACTACAGAAAAAGAAGGATGAAGCAGATAACTAGTGTAGAAGTAAGATAGAGGACAGCAAACAAAGCAAGAAAACAGCTGTAGTGCCAAAACATAGGGTTAGCCTGACAAGAGTGCTTACTAGCAGCTCCTATAAGAGAGGGTGAATCAGCTAATCAACTGTTGGGGTGGAAACATGCTACAAAATTCTTTTAATGAACCGGAGAGCAGTGAGGAAAACTTACAACAACACTATAGCATGCCAGGAAGAATTGACAGAAAACCAACTATGCATGAAGGAATGCAACATAAATCACCTGGATGCTTCCTAATCTACAGCAATGTAATTTAAATAAAGCAACATCCAGTGGGAAATGTGACAAGTTTAAGGTTCAGCTGCAAGCTATGTAAAAATTTTGAGAGATTTTGGAACAGAATAGTAGACATGAAGACATATGTTTATGTCAGAATCCAATACATGCAGTTTGCTCACAACTAGATTCATGTCAATCACAGGCAAAAACATGGACTTCAAAGGAGTTACATCTGATTGACGCTGGCATAAACATGGGTATAATCTGGTCCATGTCAACGTGATCTGTGATCATCATCAGATCCTCATTAATTGCTCTGCATGATTATTCAGAACTAATAGTAATCACTGCCAGAGTTTTTAATGGTTGTTAACAACATTCAGAGTGTGCACAATGACTAATACACAGATGGGGAATGTAGCTGATTTCAGCTCTTAAATGACTGGTACATAGATTTAACAGAAGTGACCCCAAGTGACTGAACAAATTCCAAATGAGAAAGCTGACTTCAAAGTGTAATTAAAGTTGCTTGAATATCATAACACATATCAGCAACAACATGGATATAATTATTACCCCATCAGAGCTGGAAAGACATGAATGCTAGGACTTATCTTTGCTAACATATTGGTCAGCCAAAGTACATTTGGAAAAACCTCTTTGCCCATTTCTCTTTTTAGTACCAGTGCAAATGCCCAAGGCCATGTGGACAAATCATCTTTTGTACTCAAAAGACAATAATAATTTAGGTCTTAGTATCTCCAGATACTTTCTTCTCTTTCACCTAGGTCTAACTAGCAGGTGAACACATCTTACTTCTGTCCATCCTTCCATCATAAATGCTATAACTTCCCAGTATCCTGTAAGATACTGGGTCACATGACTATTCTTTTCCTTTTCAAGTTCCATATATCACCGGCTGTAGGAGACAACAGTCACTTCAATCAGACATGAAGGAATATCCTTTATCTGCCTATGCTGAAAACTGAAGTATCTCCTGGAATATTTGACCAGGTCATTGCTACATTTTATGAATAACACAGCATAGCAAATACTAACGGTACATAAACTGAATATATCTTACAATTTATAGTGTGATCTTAGCAATTCACAGATCCAACAACTGACATATTAGTAATAGATTACAGACCTACATGTACAGTAATTACTTTCTATACTATTATTCTCCATTTGTAGATTTTGCAGATCTGGCCACAGCAATGTGCAATAGAGCTAAATTCCTCCTCAAATACACTGCTTTCTGAAAGAAGCACAATATTTTGAATAGTAAATTTGGATATTTGTGATCTCTTCCATTATTAGCCATACAAGTAAATGGTTATATATCATTTGATGGTTATGATGTTTGCTAAACTTTTTCAAAGATCTATGTTTTGTCTTCCAGTGAAGCTGGAAGCAATCTCAATATTTGATATTTATACTCCTCTTTCATTGCAAAGTTTGCTTTTCTATTGCTTATTAGAATTCTCACCCCCTTTAGAAACTTAAATTGTATCGTTGTCTAACGGGATATACTGGTATATGTTAGAAATTGTTTGATCTCATGATCTTGAGTACTTTCTCAGCAGTCTCTAAGGATAAGGGGCATGTTAAACTGCAAGTGAATGGTCTACTCATTTAGCAGCAGGATTAAGCCTTTCATTTTGCACAAATCTCAATGATTAAGAAATTCTAAATACAAACAAAAAAATTTTTTCACAAAATACATAATAAAACAATAGTCTTCACTGAAGTGGTCCTGTGGTCATTACAGGGATACAGGGATATTCAGTAACGTCTTGGGACTCAGATAGAAAAAAAAGAATATCTAATTGTGACAGTAATACATATTTCATGTTAGATATGAAATCTTGTATTCCAGTATTTAAAGCAAGGCCATATTCAGGCAGGGTTGAGCCCTGTCATTTGAAAGAGGTGATGCCATATACACATCATTCAAGTTTCTAGTTTCTTTCTCTGAGGCAAGGTTTAGAGTTCTTGGAGCAGGTAAAAATTTAAGCAGTATGGTTGGTCTTATAGATAACAACACAGACAACTCAAAGGGGCCTGTCACATGTGTTGGAGGCTGCATGAAAGGGGTTGATGAAGAGGCATGTGTATGGACAAGATATGAAGCACCGACAAAAGAGAAAGGATTGATGTGGAGGCAACTAAAAGATGTCCATGATGGATATAAGGAGGAAGAACGGCTGCAGAAGTAGAGCAAGAAGATTCACCTGGATGATGGGAGCATCTGGAGAAGGAATGTGAGGTGGTCACTTTGGTAAGAAGAACATGAGAAAGAATGCTTTTATAAAACCTGTCAAGGAAAATATGTACATATGAAAGACCATAATGTCAATAAAATAAATAATTTCATTAAGAAAATGTAATGAAGGTATTAGCAAGAGCGTTTGGAAAAAAAGTCCTTGGAAAAAACTAAAAATAAGACAGAGAGCCAGGTTGCTGTGCAGTTGAGGGAGGTTTTGAGAGACAGAGTGGAACAAGTAATATCTGCAGGTCTATGAATTCTTTTTCTCCTTCCGGGCCACCTGCTGGGGCAGAATTTGAGGATTTCAGATATTTGTGAAGGGAGCCTAGAAGAGAAATGGAGAGAGTCTATTTACAGGGGTATGCAGCGACAGGAAAAGACAGAATGGATTCAAACTGAGAGTAGTATTAGATTAGATATCAGGAAAAAATTCTTTACTGTGAGGGTGGTGAGGCACTGAAACAGGTTGCCCAGAGAAGCTGTAGATGCCCCATCCCTGTCAGTGTTCAGGACCAGGCTGGATGGGGCTCTGAGCAACCCGGTCTAACGCAAGGTGCCCCTGCCCGTGGCAAGAGGGTTGGAACTACTTGATCTTTAAGGTCCCTCCCAACTCAAACCATTCAACGATTTCTCGATTCTGGGATGGCGACGCGACAACCCCAGCGGAACGAAAGAAAAGCGTTTAAAGGGCGAGGCGAAGCCTTTGGTTTCAGCCCCGGCCGTGGTAGCACCGAAAGGTCTGCGACCCGCTCGCGCCGCTCACCGCCGCCGTTCCGCCTGCGCAGCGCACGCGCACCAAAACCCCCGTTCCTCTCCCCCTCCCTCCCCCTTCCACCCACCGCGAGGCGGCCTCTGATTGGTCCGTCCCCCGCCCGCCGTGGCCAATCGGAAGGCCGGCCCGGGACCCCGCCTCTTTAGAACGTGCGGCGGTGGCGGCGGCCCCGGAGAGCGGCGCTGGGATGGCGGCGGCGGGGTGGGCGCTGCGCGGGGCGCTCCCCGCGAGGCTCTGGGGCCGCCTGTCCCCGCTGCCGGGCGCACCCCGCCGGGCCGCCGCTCACTTCGCTTTCCAGCCGGACCCGGCACCCAGCGAGTACGGTGAGAGCGGGACTGGGCCGGGGTCCATCCCACGGGCCGCCCTCAACCTCGCTCTGCCGCCGGGTCCGCCCCGCCGCCTCCTTGGGGGACGCCTCCGCCCGGCCGCGACGGAGCGAAGGGAGG
>NW_020884890.1:9775503-9844450 GCF_003945725.1 Corapipo altera
TTTTTTTTTAATTCTTTACATGCTGTGTGTGTTGATAGATAGCATTCTCCTGGGCTGTGGCTTCTGGTCATGACTTAGAGGCATTGCTGGTTAAAGAGTTACCAAATGTCAGCCACCCAATTTCTTATTCATTCAGTTTTTTCTAAGGCATTATTTTATTTGCTTGGAGAATATGAGTTGGTCACAATAATGGGGTCTGGCCTATTTTTTGGTCCATCTTTGCTTTCAGGCCCATTTATTTTTCCCTGCAGTGCTGGAATGAAGAAAGGCACTCCAGTAACCTTTCTTGGTTTGAAGGTTTTCTTTCAATTTCTTTCAATTTCAGTTAAAATTCAAAGATTTGAATACCGCAGTCTAATGCATTTGCTTATTTTGGCACCAAGTTGTCTTTCTTTGAAGTATGGATTTGATGCTTCTGACACTTTCTAACTGCAGTGCAGAGAGCAGGCCAGTGGTCTAAAAAACTTGATAATGATACATGTCTGTAAATGGGAAAGGCAGGTGCTTTGAAAAATGTAACTAAAGCATGATGAAATAAGCTTAATGAGATCTGGTGAATCTTAACAGAAAGGATCCCAGTCCTCAGAACAATAATACTTTGAAAAGTTTCTTCCTTTGAAAAAACTGTTGTGTTAGTCATTGTTCCTGGTGTTTGACTGAGCATTGCAAAGCTGCATTTTCTCTAGCTAAGAGCATAATTTTTTTTAAAAATGGTTGCATGCAATGTAGTAGAATTATAGTCCTTGGGATTGCGAAGTATACCATACTGAATCTCGTCTATCCCATAATTTAAGTTTATTCGGGAAATGAATCTTGCGTACTCCTAACAGGGATCTTGTTTTTGATGGTTAACTGAAGTTTTTAGTCATGTTTGCACCAGTGTTTTCTAATGTACTTTGTGTTTTGAACCAAATTAGATTGCTAAACGGTCACTTTCACACAGGACAAACTCAGAAGATGAACCTCTTCCAGTCCATAACAAGTGCCTTGGACAATGCTTTAGCCAAAGATCCAACTGCAGGTATCCTGTACTTGTTAGTGTGTTTTGCTTTGTATAAACTGAGTTTTGGTTTGCCTATTTGTGTGCAATACTTAATACATTTCTTATGGCCTTTAAAGTTTTCTAATAAGTTATTTCTAGATTTTGATCTCCAAAAAAAAATCTTAAAAATGTGTTGCTTTAACGGGTTACTAATGCATTGTGTGATCTGAGATGCAGTTGTGTCTTTTCTTATTAGCTCTGTGCATTTTGCTTGAAAACCAGGACAGAAAGATACATTATTTAACATACTTCTGGTATTACTGATGTGAACTGTCCTTAGGGGCAACTTGAGTCCCACCAGTAGAAGGAGTTTTAAAAATGTAAATATTACTTTTAAATTTCTTAAACTTTCTATTCTCTAAAACTGATATATATTTTTAGAGACTCTATATTCCTTGCTCTGTCCGTTCTCCATTCCCTTCTTCCCCACCCTCCAAAATTAATTAAAAACTTTACTGATTTCAGTTCATCATTATGCATAGGCAATGTAAGATTTGCAAGACTTTTTGTGGTCTGGATAACCTATAACTTTAAAGATTATGGTTCATTATAGCTGGATTAAAAGGCTTATTCTATACTCTTGCATAAAACTATTTATTCCACTTTTAATTTGTATACATAAGAGGAGGTCTTTTGCTTCTGTTGTCCTAACAAAGGCATGATGATTGCCAGATATCTGAAAAAGATGTTTTATGTCATGGTCACAGCTGTGAAAGCTGCACCATCTTGTGTAATTTTAGTTTTTCTTTTTAGTATTTTAGTAACTCCTTTTGACACTACTTGAAGCACTGCTCAACCTAAAGTCTGACTGGTCGTCTAATCTGTTGGGACAAATTTCATATTGTCTGCCCAGTACTATGCCTGTATACATTCTCTCTCAATCTACAGCTGTATTATATTCACCTTGATTACATTAAACTTAGACAACTGAGGGTTAATTAGTGCCAAGGACAGATTTGAGTACCATTTCTGTAGAATCAACCATATAAAAGTAAGTAGAATGTTAGCCCAGCAGGAACCTAGAGTCATATGTACGCTTCAGCCTTTAGAGAACCAGTTACTCTAAGGTTCCAGTCTCGCTGCTCAGCTTTGCAGAGCTGGATCTTTGTAAAGCTCTTTGCAAGACCATGTTGGAGTTCTACAGTCCAGACTGTACAGTCCAGTGAGCTGTCACTATCACTGCACTTACTGAATTAATTAGGACTTCTCGCAATACAGAACATATCCTTCATATGTTTTTAGTTGTATGGGAATTGAGCAACTGTTGTTTAAGTAGTGGAAATTTTCATACTTGTGTTGATGAGAATTAGAATCTGTCCAGGAAAATTAAAATCTGTCCAGGAAAATATGTTTTAGTGACTGAACGAAATGAGTAAAGCCACACAAGTTTGCGGATACCAGCATTAAATGGGATTTTATTTTTTTTTATATGCCAACTGGCTGAAAAGTGAGTAGCCATATGGTAACAGAAAGGCCTTACAAAGATTTTAAGTACATAAAATCCCCCCCTCAATTATTCTTAAAAATTAATTAGAGAAATAATCTGGGGACATACTTCAATCATATACTCCATGACCGCATTCATTTTACATCATTATTGAAGTTATTTTTCTTTAAGTGATCATTGGTGTGACTGTCAGAAGTGTATTAATCCCTTTTAGTGTTTCCAATCAGAAATTTATTTTATTTAATTTAAACAGGAAGGTTAACTTATTATTTTGCATCTTTTAGAATATGGAGAGTATTGAGGAATTTGGGAATTATCAGAACTGACCCTAGTTCATGCAAGCTGCTATTGGCGGTGCTGCTACACATCTTACATGCTTAAAAAATTGAAATGGGCAATACTTATTTCTGTGAAATAAATAACAAAACTGTTTTAAGAAAAATTAGACATCATTGTTCCATAAATGCAATGGAAAACCCCCCAGATTAGTTGGTACAAAGCAAAGTTTTAAAGGCAAATATTTCTAGTGATAAAATTTTACTGACTGCAAAGATAGTAGTGTTGAATACTGAGATTTGTCCTAGTTATTAGATATTCATATTTTCTGTAGAGGAATTCCTTTGAAGTCACTCTCCAGGGATCTGGCAAGTAGGTTTGGAGAAGGTTGGAAATTTCGTGTTGGATCGGTATTTCGAAGATAACTTCAATTTGATGGTTTTCAAAACACTATATTTACCAAAATCCGTGAATGAAGAATGCAAATGGTTACCATTTGAAGCAGAAAGCCTAACTTCAATGACTCTATAGTGACTGAATGTAATTGCTTTTTAGAATTTTATTCATTTAGTTTTAGGTATTGTGATATTATAGGATATTTCAGAAAAATAAATAGATGGTTTAATGAAAGCCTAACTGAATCAGTTTCATGAATTCTGTTGGTTCTTCCTTTGTTATAGTGCCTGAGAAATGCTTAGGTCTCGATAAATCTTGTAGTGAAATGAAATATAAGGTGTTACTCATGTTAGTGTCTCATATAAAAACTTTCGAAACATGTTCATTAAAAGTAAGATACATTAGAGTAATATTACCCTCCTCTGCTGTCCTTATTTTCAGTAGTGTTTGGTGAAGATGTGGCCTTTGGTGGAGTCTTCAGATGTACAGTTGGCTTGCGAGACAAATATGGTAAGTTAACTTATAAATCTGACATCAATTTCATTTAACATCTCTGCTCTTTTTTACCCCTCTGTGTTTTTTAGGAGAAGAAGACATAGGAGAGAAGCCTTGTAAATATATTTCTGTTTTCCTGTCTGTTGTTCTTGGAAATAGAAAAAGCTGTGAATGTGTTACCATTTCTGTAAGCTTTTCAAGCTTTTGAAACTTGCTGATGTAATTTCAGGAGTCTTCTATTTCTTCAACTACCTTTATCAATGTAACTTCATTTTTTTGAACTACTGTCCGACTGGGTATTTAATATTGTGGCCCTATTACTGTAATCAGTTATAGCTTAGCAACAATACATGGTGATGTTTTTCATCCTATCTGTTAAGAACCATGAAGAAATTACATTAAAATGGATTTAAACTCTTTGTTAAATAGTTTTTCCCCTAGCATGGCCTGAAAACCCAATAGAGAAATTATATAGCTAGGCTTGTCCTTTATCTAGAATGTGATTCATTTACTTATTTGGGAGACTTATGGGAAAGCATTCAGAGAAATGCTACGACCTTGTCTCAAAGAGTCTTAGAAGTAGCCTTTACCCTGTAGAGAAAAAAGAGGTTTACAAAAGTATATGAAAAAATAAGATGGTACCTAAGTATCTAATATTTTAGACTGTGGAGGTGAGTTCAATGGAAGAGGAAAAATAATTGGAGGAATTTTTTCTTAAAGACGTATTTTTTCTAAGTAAGCTTTAAATAGGGGATTCCTTTAAAACTTGCAGGAACTTTCACATTTTTTTAAAATTTTAAAATTTTTTTGTGTGATTTGTGATTTAAATTAATTCATATATTGTGTTCATTTTGGAAGAAACTTGGTTCATCAATTTCTGTGGGACAGTCTCCTACAGCTTAGTTTCAGTGGCTTCCAAAGATGGTGGGGCAAGGAAAAGACTTTAAGGTCCTATATTGTTGCACAAGCACATAAGTGTTACATTGACAGTTCTTGATGGATAGAATGTAACCACTGAGTTCTGACACCTGGTTGGCAAATCTAAAGGACTTCTCCAAATCCTTCACTGCTCTTCCAATTAAGTTTCTTCTTTGGTTATCCATTTGGTGTGGTGCTATCAAAACCTGGCCATGCAAACCCAAAACACAGGAAAAATAAATGTTCTTTATGCTGCTGCTGAGGTGCTGATAAGCAAACAAAGACAATATTTGGAATACAAGTTTGGACAGAAAGAGAAGTCTGAAGATAAAGTGAATTTGGGGCTCATTTACAAAATGATAATTTAACTTTGTAAGGTAGGTAAGATGACACAGGTAACTTGGCTTCTTTCTTCACTAGTAGTGAAATTCTGTAGAAAATAGGCTGTGACTGAAGAGGGAGTGGCAAAGATGAATTAGAGAATGTACTGAAAATATGATTACAGTGCTGAGGAGAACCAGGAAAGACTAAAAGTGCAAAAAATTAAGGGAATCCAATATTTTGAGGGGTGTGTCTGTCCATCAGTGTTGTCTTAGAGATTAAATAAGTTCTAGGTGGAATGCTTGTTTTATGCAAAGGCTAGTCCTTGTAAAATAAGGAGGAGTTTCAGGTAGAATTGACAAAAAAAGAGCTTCATGGATCTTACCTGTAAGAGGAAGTTTACATACACTTACTGACTCTTTTTTTTCTCCATTCTCCTCCTCCACTTATTATCAACATAATAATAGGTGATACAAGTAATATAATATGAGGTTGTTTTTATATGTTGATGTAAAACATGAAGGAATGAACTTTTTTCTCCTATTCTGGAAGAGAGAAGCTGATTTTTTGTTTGTTTAGTTTCTTTTTCCTTGCAGGTGATCAAAGTCACTAGGTGGCAGTCTATGCCTGTAAGTAGTTATTTTGATACAAATTAGTAGTTTCTTTTTAAGCACTTTTATAGAGGTCAAGGTCTAAATATCACCTAAGATTATAGTAGGGAGAATTTAGTATACTAATACTCAGTACTAGTATTATACAGATGTTTACTGCTATCCAGAATGTTACTGAAGTCTCTCTGGAGAGACAGAAAAGAGAAAAAATAATTCTTTTAGAATAAATCTGTCATTAAATATAAAAACTGCATTTTTTTTTCCAGAGGAGCCATCAAACCTGTGCGCAGTGTAATGTGGTAGTATAAACACAGCTAGAGGCCTGTACTATTAAGTGAAAGAAGACAAGCTCATTGACTTTGTAAGGAAATAAATCCAACCTTTTGATCAGATGAATTTTCAACATGCTACCGAGAATTTTGTTTGAAAATGTTTAATTAAGGAATCATATGTAAAGAAGGCAGAAGGAAGTTTCTTTTCCATGATAGCTGTGACTTATGATGCTATGTTTGTTCCTATATATCTTATGTCAAGATCTGAAACACAATTCCAGTTTTCTGGCATCAAACTGAATACTTAGAAATCTTTTTCAGTATAATCCTCCATCCTGAAAATGAGTAGACTTCCTGAAATATTTATGTAGAGTGTTCCTTTCAGATAAGGGAAGGGAAATAAGTATTGTACAGGTTTTTTTTTTCCTTTGTCCCTTCCCTCTGGTCATGTGCAGTGGAAGGCATATTCATGTTTTATTTCTTATCTGCTTTCCCACCACCCTCTGACAGGTTTTTGGTTGTCACCATTTTGCAGAGGTTATATCCTCTAAACTCTAGAGTAGCTTTACTGAAATAAGGAATATGTGCTGTTTTATAGTCCTGCTATGTGGAGATATGTCCTGTCTTTAAAGCAATGTGATGTTATCTGCCTACTGTGTTTTTATAGCCTAGGTAATGTGTGCAAACATTTTTAAAATTTTATTTTCTTAAGGGTAAGTACATTATTATTTCCATCTTTTAGAGGAAATGCTATACAAATGAAATAACTGTACATTTGTCTTTAAGTTCTGCAAATGGATTTGAAACAATGATCATGGATTGGGAATACATGTGTCCCATTGCTCTATCTGAAGCATGAAATAAAGTTGCAGCATGTAAAGATCAGTATCATCCACATGACAGAAATACAGAGGAGATCAGAGGTAGGAATTAGATGACAGGAGGTAAAGAAATTGGAGGGAAAAACAGAGGATAAGGTAAAAATGGAGAAAGTGGACAGAAGTGAAGACTGAGAAACAAGAAAGACAAAATAGAGATTGACAAGATATGCCACTCAGAAGAATGCCAGGGCAGGTTTTTTTGGGGTAACTCCAAAAAAAAGAGATGTGTTATTCTACTGTAGCCGAAAAATGAAGGTCTTAAGATTGTATAAACAGTGGAAGTGAAGTATATATATATAATACTTTCCTTGAATGCTCCCTCTGCTGTCCTCCAAACACCTTCAGCTTGAGGGCTTCCTTATCTAAAAGTGCCTCTGTGTAGTCATTAGCCTCTGTAGCAATTTGTCTTTCATACCATTTTGACCTGCACTTGAAGGGAGTCTCTAGTGTGCACTTACTGCCATGTCAAAAGACTGTCCTTAGTGAGGGTAAAGGTCAAGAGCTTTGTGACTATTTCAAAGCTCGATATTCTGAGAATGTGGAATGGGGTCAATCTTTTCTCAGAACCCTGGGAATCCAACAGAAAAAAGGTGGGCTTGACAGGTCTTTCCCTACTTTTATAGATGACTTACTGAGATTCTGCTCAATCCCCTATTACACAGCAATCTGCACTTCTCTTCCATGCAATGTCCTTCTATTTGCCATCAGGGGAGTCTAGGTGACTGTAAATTAGATTCTCAATATTTGCAGACCTGAATAGGTGGTATTCTAAGTTTTTGAGCTATTGAAAATTATTTTTGAACTTAAAGAGTAGTGTAAATGAGTTTTTTACTTTTCAGGAGGGAAATCATGAATAATGGTATTTCTATTCACTTGCAACTATTTGCAAATGCGGGTAGAATGTGAATACTTTGAATGGGAATTTTTATTTCAAAGATTATCTCAGTTCCTGGAGAGTGGCACTTTGGTGTATCCCATCACAAGTGAGTGCTTGCCCAGTATAGAAGAGACTTGGCCTTAGCACTGTCCCTCAGGAGTTCTGAACTTACTCCACAGATGGTTGACTGAAATACCAAAGCTGATCTTTGTGGGGATACAGCAAAAATGGTTTTTTTAAAATATTTTGGAATTTATTTATCTTTTGCTCACGTGATTCATTTGTCACTGTTTGGGATCCTCTGTGTGATAGCAGAGCGAACAAGAGGAAGATAGGTTTCTTCCTTTCTGAATTAATGTGCTGTCACTGATTAGAGAGAGTATTTCACTCATGCTTTTATTTTTGTTCGTTCTGGTTTCTTTTAGGTGTTCTGTTTGGTTTCTGTTATTGCTGTTCCCCTCTTTTTGTTTGCCAGTGCACACAGAGATGTACTACCCACAAAAGCTTATGGTGCCCTCATACAGAGTCAATTAGAACAAAATGCTTTTCATAAAGTTTCTGTGTAACATTGCTGATATGTTCTAGAGTGATGTTTGCTGCCTTTATTAGCAATGCAGTGTTGACTGTGAGTTTGTGGCCTGATTTAGTCCCCAAGTCCTTTCTAATCTACTGCCTTGCAGTCACTAATTGTTTTTTTTTTTTCTGGGAGGACACTTGATAAAATGGAACTTGGTAGGAACAACTGTGTGTCACTCCTGTACAAAACAAAATCAATCTCAGATAATTTCCTTTCAGGTAATTCTGAGTTACATACATGGCTAGAGACATTAATACATGCAGACAGTAGTAAATGAGGAATATGCAGCTTCAATTTTTTTTTTCCTCCTTACTCATTTTTTATAGCTAAAATAAATTCCCTCTCGTGGAGCGGAAAGGGTGCAAAAAGTATGCGTGTGTAACTTGAAATTTAAGTATCTTTCTTCCCTAAATATTTTCAAGCATATAGGATTGTTTAATAAATAATCCTTCCTATGCTTTATTATTTCGATGCAGGTAGAAGTGTAGATAAAGTTGGTAGGATTTTTTTCTTTCAAACCCTATTTTAAAAAAAGGGAGAAATAGGTGGGGAGCAGATTATAAACAGCAATTACTGTCTGTTCAGTCGGTCCAGGATATTTTCTTGCAAATTGGAAAATCACAGAAAAAAAAGGAAAATCAAAAGAAGAAATAACACTTGTATTGAATCCCGTGAGAATGGGGGGAATTGAATCAAAAATTTCCCCTGTGGAAAATTTCAAACACATCAAAAAGCAAGTGACTGAACTACATATGAAACCACAGTTACAGTTGTAGCAAGAAAATAGCATCCTTATGTCAGGATGACTGAGCCACATTAGCAATCAGCTGGATGCTTTAAAAATGATTTTATTTATCACTTCCATATTTGTTTTGTTTTCCTTTCCTTTCTGCCTGCCTTACAGAATTTGGTCTCTGAAGAACAGGGTATGTTTTGGGACAGATCAGCTGGCAAAAGCTGTTTTTAGCCTTCAGTGGTGGAGATTCTCTGGCTTTCCTGCACACATGATGCCAGTGCAGGATTATTCTTATGGTTTGAAGCTTTTCCTTATTGATCAGTTTTCTCTGAGCTCTGGCTGCTGCAGCTGGAGGATATAAGCCATCCAAAACTGGATACTTTACTCTGTGTCTTCTTAAAACCTGGTTGCTTACAGCTCTCTGTTGTGACATTTCATGATGATGCTAGTTTGTCTTGCAGCAATAATGTTTATTTACAATATCTGATCCACTGTAATTCCTGGTTGTTATTATGTAGACTTGTGTCTAAGGTGTAAACATCTGTGTGAGTTTTCAGGGAACACTTCATTCTCAGTAAATAAACCATTTGTTTATAGTCCAGTAAAATAATTCAGGAGTTTTTGTTTATTTGACCAGGAGATGGCTGTGCTTAGCCATGCCCAAGGGACACCAGCCTTTCTAAAATAATGGTAGTCATTCTTTGAAAATAAGTATTTACATTAGCATGATATTATTTTATGAACTTGAGCTGTAGAAAACTCCTGAAGGCAAGTTCTCTGCTTTAAGTGAAAAGCCTATGAGCGTAAACATGGGTTTGAAGATAAGAGTTGTCCCTAGGTTGTTACAGTATTTGGTGAAGCTTCTTGGCTAAAGTTTGGATATACTTGCAAAAATTGCTTAATATACTGATGGCTTTTAGTAGCATGAAATAATGGGAGCATCTTCTGAAGCTGAGCTAGTAGAAGTATATAAAATGTAGGGTTTTTTTTTAGAAAATTCTGATAGTTTGCCTCCAAAATCCATTCAATACTTTAAAATGTTTATATTGTAAATATTTTTTGTTAGTGATTTCAGGAAATTGTTTATCATCTAGACTTCACGGCATGCTACTGGTGAGAGAGCAGAGATCTGTCAGTGGAGATTCTGGGTTGTTCTGGTTGTTCTTGTGTTGCCAGACAGGAACAGTGCAAAGGCAAGAAGTACAAGAACACAATTTGGATGGGCTGTAATGCAGTATATTATGGTACTATGCTCTGCCTCCCAGAAGCTACTAGTTATTGAGCATTAATTCAACTGGTGGGAAGACACTCTGGGGTTTTATGTGGGGTTTTTTAGTCAATAATTATGGGGTCTTTTACTTTTTTTTAGAACATAATATGCTATTATAGGGAGGAGGAAAAACTCAGCCTAAAGTAGCATGGGTGTTAGGGGTTTATTATATAAACAGGAAGATAGAAAATGTCATGTTGATACTTCAGAAGCAGACTACAAACTTCTTGGAGAAGCACAGTGCTTCTTTCACGTAGGTGCTGGTCCTTCCTACCACACTGCATGTGGTAGAAGAAAGTACTTCAGAATTTTTGACGTGGTGGACTTAAGCTGAGAGTGGAACATTTTATTTGGAGTTAAAAATGTTGTATAGATTGAGTAAAACCCAAGTAGTCTGGGGTTTGGTTATCCTTGTTTCTTTGTGGATGGATTTAAGTGGAGAATTCTGCAGCTTACTTGCCTGGTTCTTCCAGAGCAGTTTGGCAAGACCTGGATTTTGTTCTGATTTATATAAATGCCTTTGAACAGTAACATCTGGAGAATGTATTCCAGACTCATTACACAATAGTACATTTTGTTCATTTTCATGTTAAATAGCCAATTCTTTTTTTAAGATTTACAGTTAGAAAAAAGGGAAAAGTTATTTGAGATCTTGCTAAAATGTAATATGTCTCTTTACACTGTTTGTATCTGTGGGATAATGATATAAATCAGTCTGTGTCAGAGCTAAATAACTTTTATTTTAGTTTTGTTTTTATTTTTTTTTAATTGTTTTGATAGTGTGCCTGGTGTGAAAGCAGTATTTTATTTGTTTGGGACTTACTAATATTTCTTAAGTTTCTTTTTATATGTTGTGGACCTGTTTGAAGGAAAGATAAAGAATATACTTTTTAATGTAGAACTTCAGTGCAGAGCTTAAGAAAGCTGTTCTAACACATTTTTAAGATATTTCAAGATACATTGCTGGGCAAAAAAAGTATGTGCTGCTGAGCTTCATAAAAATGGAATTTTCCACTTTAGAAAATACTTACAGTGAAACATAGAAAAATAATATTTTAATAATATTGTATCAACGAGCTTAAAACTTTGTCTTTAAAGGCATAAGATGGAATTGATGAGCGTAACTAGTCTTTGCAGTCTGTAATAATACCAGGTCTGTAAGGACATTTTATGTACCTTGTTTCAGATGTCTGTCTTTATGCCTTTCCTATTCCTTAGGTAGAATTAAATGATTGGTTAGTCCTATGATCACCCACATAAAAATGGACATCACTTTGAACAGCAGGGTAATCTTAATTTAGCTTGATTCAGAGCCATCTAACTTGATTCAGAGCTGTCTTCTGGTGTCCAGGCTGACATATCATGCTAGTCATTATTATAGAAGATCTCCTTTCTTTTTAATTTGTAGAAACATTAAATCTTCAAAACCTTGTTAAGGAGTTTTCACACTTACATGGAAACACCAAATATAGATCAATTTATTGATTTTTCTCATGGTCATGCTTTGCATGATAAAGGGACAGGAGTGGTTGCAAGTGAGATTTGTGAGATGGTTTTCGTTACTGCAGATTACTGGTCATTCAGCCCTTTGCTCCCGAGTACTTCTTGAGCAGCATGAAATCCTTGCTCTTGTGTTGGGAATAGTTGCTTTACAATTCAAGGTAGATCCAGCATGCTTTCCCATTTACTGTAAAGTACTTCTACACTGCTGATACAGAGGAATGTGAGAGAGCATAACGTGTATTTGACAGTTTTGCTTATTCCCTTATTTGTCATCCAGATGGTGTACCCAGCTTATTACAGCAGAATTTTCATTAACATGTTGTAATACTTAGCTTTGGTAACTGTTCTGTGTTTCCTGTTGGATCTCTTTGTCATGTGATGTTGCAGATAGTGTGAAAATGCATGGAGCTGACCTAAGCCTCTTAAATTAAGCTGATATATTGTCCTTTGGTTATACCCACATATAAGTGTTTGGTAGATGTCAATTTTAGGGCGTATTTTTGCAAGTAAGCATTCTGTTGCCTGGTAGAACTTCTCATGTCACACTTAATAGTCAGTTATGCTTTTCTGCAAGTGTGCTTCTCACACAGCAAAATTTTTTTTGTGGCCGAGCAAGGAATGTTATTAGTCACAGCTGGAGGAACACTCCAATCCCTTGTATAATTAGGCATCACACTTTTTTTATTTAGAATACAACTGGGTATGTGAGCCAGATGATGATGAGGAATTCAGTGTGGTGTGGGCAACCTGCATGAATGTTTGAACTAGCAGTTCTAGCTCAGAGCGTTCTCAAAAAGTCATAGTCTTACTCAAGACGATGCATTTTTCTTCCAAGAGCTCATTAGATCACAACTACACTTTCGTCTCCTCTCCCCCAGGATTCCCTTAGGAGAAAAGTGAAAAGAAATTCAGGTGAGCAAATCTGCCACTTGGATGTGAGCTGCTTATTGAATGTTTTTCTAACAGTGTGGAGCTGAATCAGTACTATTTTATCAGCCATGGAGTTGGCTGAGCTGTGCCAGAGGCATGGCTGGGTCCTTGAAGCCTGCTGTGAATGTCTGGGCACACAAATGTTCTCAGCTCTTGTAGGATACAGATTTGGGGAAGAAAAGGAGAGGAATGTAGCTCAATTCTGTAAATTGTATTATTCTATGTGCAATAGGTAAAAGTCATCTTAAGAAGTTGTAAGCTACTTGCATATGAAATCTTTTTCATTTCATATAGTTACTTTTCATCTGTTAGGTGGATGAAATAATGTATTTTAACATGGACAACTCTGGAAAAAGCAGCTATTTGATGACATGGCATGTTCGTGTGCAGGAATTCAAGACTGAGAGGTGAACCATCTCTGTGTCTGTGAAACTGAAGGTCTGCTTTTGAGAAGTAGGTTTGAAATTTCTATGTTCAGCTGTAAAGCTAATGTACTTTTACTGATATCCCCTATAGAGGAATAGGGCCCATTGCACACCTTTTTTTTAAAGCTTGAGAACTGTGACCAGGATGTCAGTAAACCAAAATGATTAAAATTAATCAGAAATTACTAGAGCTCTTTTGTGTTCACCCAGGAGCTCTAAAAGAGCTGAGTATAAATTTACTTAACTACTTGCTGTTATGCCTGTCCTCTCAGATAGCATCAGAGAAATGGAAGATAACAAGTGTCACCAGTTATAAAATGAGGCTTAAAATGGATGGTAGGACCAAGAAAGTTTGACTACTGGATAGACTGTCTTAATTATGTTACGAAATACAGTTAGTAGACTTATGTAGATGTATATCTATGAAAAATCCTAGATATTCTAGGGTAACAAAAGGTCTTCAAAGGCAAGACTGATTTGAAATCAGTCACTTCTATTTGCGCTTTCTACAAGAATTCCCTGGTGAATAGCAGAGAAGCTAATCTTCTGGGGCTTCCTTTTCTTTCCAGTTATTTCTGAATGTGCAGCCCCGACTGCTGCATTTGATGTCAAAATTAGCTTCTTACACTCTTCTATTTGACTTCTAGTGTATGTTTTAAATGGAAGTCGATGGGATCATGGGGAAGAATAAAATGCTCTCCAGGTATACTGTTAATAGTACTCCATACTGACATCTTTTAAGATGCCTTTTTTTAACACCAGTATCTTAAAAATGAAACACATTTCTCCTTTGACTAACTTGCCATCAGTACTCCTTAAACCAGTCAAATGGTCCAGACTCTTGCAGAATGATATGAAATTACTCAGAGCCAGGGCATTGGGTGGTGTGTTAACATTTTAGGAGATTTGATATTGTTTGACCATCTCATTTTTGAAGTTACATTAAGACAGGAACATGACTCATTATAGATACTGAAATCTGAAATACTTTTTTCCTGGTGTCTTGGAACAAATAAAGATGAAACAGGCCAAAACATTAATGCACAATAATCTACTACGTATGTCTGTAAACATGCTCTGTTAGGTTGCTATGAAACTCTTTATTCTTGGCAGACAAGAAGATGTCTTTGAGAGTGCCTTAAAGCTGTTGTCTCTTAGACAGAGGGTCAGTGGTAACTTGAACATTTGTGGGGTAGTCTTTGTTCTGAAAATCACAAAAATCAATCTTTTTTTATTTAAGTAAAAATAGATATGGGCAGGATGAAGTAGTTGTTTGAAAATTGAATCAGGTATTGCTTTTTTTCCTTAGTATAGTAATTTCAGATTTTCCTTATTAGAGAACACTTCTAGAGTGTTTATTCACTTCCTTAACATGCACCTAGTCTTACTCCTTGAGTTGTTGAGATGGAGAGATGAGAATCATAGAATCAGCCGGGTTGGAAAGGACCTCCGGGATCATCAAGTCCAACCCTTGATCCACTGCTGCCGTGGTTACTAGATCATGGCACTAAATGCCACATCCAGTCTCATCTTAAAAACCTCCAGGGACGGAGAATCCACCACTTCCCTGGGCAGCCCATTCCAATGCCTGCTTACTCTCTCTGTAAAGAATTTCTTTCTAATATCCAACCTAAACCTCCCCTGGCACAGCTTAAGTCTATGCTCTCTTGTCTTACTGCTGGTTGCCTGGGAGAAGAGGCCAACCCCCGTCTGGCTACAACCTCCTTTCAGAGAGTTGTAGAGAGTGATCAGGTCTCCCCTGAGCCTTCTCTTCTCCAGGCTGAACAACCCCAGCTCCCTCAGCCTCTCCTCATAGGACTTGTGCTCCAGTCCCTTCACCAGCCTTGTTGCTCTTCTCAGGACCTGCTCCAGCACCTCAATATCCTTCCTGAAGAATCATCCTCTTTTTCTTTTTTCACATAGCTCTGTTTGCCATATTGCTTCCTTCACTACTTGGCAAATGGCACTGACCTGTTCAGGTGGCTGAAACCAGGGATGTTTATAGAGCTGGGTAGGTTAATTGAAATGGACACCAGCATAATGTCTTTCTTCAGAGGCTGATGCACCTGGCTCAGATAATGTAGAAGTGCTGCTTTACGTGGAATGACAAGAGCTTGCAGAGTTTGTGCTAGCTTGTTTTGAGCTGTGTAGCTGACACAAATCATAGGAGAAGAGTACATTTTAGGAAATGTTTCTTCATTGGTAAGGAAATTAAATATGGAAAGACAACATATCTCTGGGTTATTTGTCTGCTTCAGTCATATTTCAGCTGAAATCTGACTCAGCTGGTTTGCAAAAGATGATGTAAATGGCTGTTTATCAAAGTCACTTTTCACATTTAAAAAAAAATGTGAAAAATAAAAAACTGTGAAATAAAGTAGATAAAAATACATTGGCTTAATGCATTTAAATGTTAAGAGTTGAAATATTTTGTGTTAGTTTTTAGTAATGATTTTCGTACTACATCAATAAAAGTAGGAAGTTAAAGCTATACCATACAATTTTTAATATTCAGGTAAATAAATTGAATTTGTTTTGTCCTAATGATGCATATATCTTTTTGTCTTAAAAGGCTAGATTTTATAAAGAAAACCTTACCCCTTGAAACTCTACCCAAGCTTGTTTTCCCATCTAATGAACAGTAAAGTGCTTTAAGATTTGCTTTTAAGGGATCAGTATTATTGTTTTAATGGAACAGTCAAAACCATTCCTGAGTAATAAATCTCATTAATTGAATTCCCTCACTCAATCTTTACTGTTTTAAGCCTTGGTACTTCAGAATTGTGCCTTTAGTCCTGAAAAGTTCAAATTAGGTGCTTCAAGCTGATCACGTTACAGCTGTCATGTTACGTTTCACTTTTGCTTCATTGATTTTCACTTAATTTATTTCATCATACTCCATTGATGGCAGCATGTTGCCTCTAATTTAATATCTCAATGGTATTTCAGCAGTTTTAATAGGATGTATTTTATATTTTGAATTATAGAGTGACATACTAGTGTGGTAGAGCTAACACACTTTTAAATTTTTTCACCTACCCCAAATTGATATTAAAGAACTAACTTTCAAGTGTGTAGCAATTATTATTTAAAAGCTCATTTTACAGGGTTGTTCAAATACATTTCAATTTTTGTGTGATGGTATAAAATTATTTGTTGAACCTGTGCATTAGGCTATTTTAGTGTACTCTGAAAAAGTCTGTTAATAAAGAATATGGTTAGGTAAGCTATAAGTCTTGTATCAAAATATCCTGTAAGCAAGTGAAGTGAAATATATTGATCTGCCAGTGGACTTTTAAGAAGTAGAAAAGAAAATTACCAACATTACCATATGTCTTCATAAAGTTAATAAATTTTTAAAATGAGATCTGTTTTAAATTAAAATTTTATATGCATCATTGAAAGAGAAGGGAAACAAGATGTCTTATTCAATGGTGCGCTAGATAAATAAAAAGGAAGGAAGATGTTTGCTAAGTGTTGGTAGTGTTACAGATGGATATGAGTACAGGGACAGCTCTTGTGGTTCTATCTAAAGCAGGGCTTCCACGCTATCACAATTGGCAATAAGACCTGGGGCAACTACATGTTTGCATAGGGAGTTAATGTTCCTCTTTCTTTGACCATGATACCTGTCAAGGGAGAGTGCACCAGAGGATGCTATATAGGAATGGAGATTACAACTATCTCAGAAATGAGAACAATTTACACAGTATTCAGTCTCTTTAGGTGAAAAAATAATCTTTCGTTCTTTGTTTCCACTGTCTTGTATGAAAAATTGTGGAGTGTCCTGCAGTTGTGGTAGCTCTTTGTAGTTGGTGTTGGCTTGTGTAGCCTCACTGACACCACCAACATTGAAGTATCATTCGATGGCATGTTTTTTTTACTTGCTTTAAATGAATGGTGTCTTATACTTGTTCCTAGTGGAGGGGGAAAAAAAGGAAAGCAGAGGGGAGAGCCAAAAATTTTTATATATAAAATATGTCCCCCCCCCAATAAGCAAACAAAACCCCCAAAACAAATCATCCGTTGAAGTAGAAAACTGAAAACACCAGGTAAAGCACAAAGACAGGGTACAAGGAGTGACAATGCTGTGCAGGGTGATGTGTGAAGATGAAAGATATGTACTTTAAAGATCTGTAAAACTTGCCTCCCCTTTGTATATGGTAAATACAGCCTTGGGCAATGGTTTCTCCCTAATCATCCATTTCTGAAAACTTACGTTAGCTTTCCTTTTTCTAATTTAACTTACAGCTATTGAAATTAGGAGTCTTCATAGTAACAACTTTCCGACTTATTGGTTTAGTCTATTTTTTTTTTGGTTAGTTATTTCCTGGTTAGTTATTGTTTAATTTATTTCATAGCCACTGGTGTGCACATTTTTTTCCATCCAGTTTGAAGTCTTGGCATTTTCATGCACGAGGGACTCTTGTATAGTCTATTTCCCAACGTTCTAAAGGGAAGATTTAATAGCATATGGAGATTCTTCTGTTGTACTCCCTTGGCAGAAAAGTACTGCTGGCAAATATTGTAAACATGTCTTAGAGGATATTGTAGTGGTGTTTCATCTCTCTCCCACTCCTTTTTTATAATTTCATGAACTGAACAATTTTGTCTTTAACCATCTATTAGATTTATGCATATTTGGGATCTGAAATTACTGTAGCACAGAAATATGTCAGGCCTAATATAACCTTTTGCACTTCCATACAGAAGATACAAAATCAAATATTTTAGGTTTGCAACATTTTTTTCTCTTGCCTTGGAGACAAGGCAAATTCTTTAAATGTGGCTTTACCTTGTGAGGGAAGGCTGAGAAGAATGGGCACTGCTGATGGGGAGTGTGGCAAGAGGCAGTATGCTTTCATACAGACTTGTAGAACTGTGTGCCTTTGGGTAGGGGCAGTTATTTTTGACTGCCTGGAAAAAATGGAAGAAACAACACTTATCTTTATTGTAAGCTTTTTAAAATGCTTATAAGTATTCTTTGCTCCCAGGTAACCATGAAGGCTATGCATGCTTAACTGTATATACATCAGAAAAAATTATTTTCCTTGAAGTGTTAGGAACACTGTAAGTTACAGAAATTGTTCTTATCTTTCATTTAGTTTCTCCTTCTCTTCCTCTGAGTTGTTACAAGTTAGATTGAAAGTATCTGTACCTGCAATGGATGGTTATTGTTTCTATACCTAAAAAAAGCACATCTAAAGCACAGTATGTTTAATTGCATGTGACTTGTTTATAAATCAAATATTTCTGGGGCAATATTTTCCACTTAGTACTAGTGTATTAAAGGAATTGTGTGTTGGAGTCTTTTTATCCTTTTTGTTTTTTTTTTTAAATACATAGGTAAAGATAGAGTTTTCAACACCCCTTTGTGTGAACAAGGAATCGTTGGCTTTGGTATTGGAATTGCTGTTGCAGGTGCTACAGCCATTGCAGAAATTCAGTTTGCAGATTACATTTTTCCAGCTTTTGATCAGGTTAGTATAAATAAATTTGAAAGAGGTTAAAAGAAATCTTATGACTGTTTAAATTATTCTTCTGTTAGCATTAGTACTTGGTTTGAAAATGTAATTTTTGCAAATATATCCACAGTTGCATTACTAATGTTTATACATGCTTTAAGTAAACAGGAGTAAACTGCAAACAGTATCGGTACTATACTGTAAACTGTAAACTGTACCAAGACAAGTTTGAAGGCTTAATAAGTAATGGAAATTAAAGATGTTGTTTGAAGCAAATGCCTCTCTGTTTGTTTTAATTTTTGGTTTTGTGACTGTGTTGGCTTCAGCAACCTTAAATTCATCAGCTGTGTCTTCCCAACACAATTTCTCATTTCTGCATTCAGCTGCAGCTGGCCGTGTATCCACAGGACAAACTGCAGATTTGAACTGGGGTGACTGACAGTATGCAATGAGGAAACAACTGGGTTATAAGGCTACCCCTGAGGCTTAGGCATCTAACTTGAATGCAGTAAATTATTGCTTCATTTGCCTTGAAAATTTTTTGTCTTTGCACTGGCTTACAGTATTTCTTTGCTTCTAATTTGGTCCTCTGAATCCCATGCGTGGTGCAGATGGTGTAGTTACATCCCATGTATTGAAGTGACTGAATGATGCATAACTAAAGGTATTGGACTGAATGTTACTTTTGTATGTAAATCTTCCCAGATTGTTAATGAAGCAGCAAAATATCGTTACCGCTCTGGAGATCTGTTTAACTGTGGAAACCTCACCATCAGAGCACCCTGGGGCTGTGTGGGTCATGGTGCACTATATCACTCTCAAAGTCCAGAAGCCTTTTTTGCTCACTGTCCAGGAATAAAGGTACAGTAACTCTTATTTTATGAAGATGAATTTTATTTGTTTGTTTTGTAATGGACTGGACTAACAATGAGTCTGGATGCAGGCAGGGGAAGAAAGGTCGTCAGCAAAATATCTGAATGTGTTAATTAAAAACTATTAGAAGTTTTTAGTTTATAAAACTTAAACTATGTTAAGTGTTAGAGAATTTTTAGCCATTATTGAAGCAATCTTAAGTAGACATAGCATTTTTTACTTGTGTGCTTTTTGCACTAAAAACATACATTTTACACTGTTGTGTGTCCAGTATAGTACAGAACCTGAAAACTTTAATAAGTAGTACTTTATTTTTTTTTCCTTTCTGTATCTGTCTTAAGTGCATTATTGAATCAATTTATATAAATGGCAGTGCCAGGCAGTGGGCACAAACTGAAACACAAGAGGTTCTGTCTGAACATGAGGAAGCACTTGACACGACTTGCCCAGAGAGATTGAGGAGTCTCTATTCTTGGAGGCATTCAGAAGTTGTCTGCACATGGTTCTGGGCAACTGGCTCTGGATGGCTCTGCTTGAGCAAGGGTGTTGAACCAAATGATCTCTGGAAGTCCCTGCCAACCTCAACTGCTTGGTGATTCTCTGAGTGATAACTTTAGGCAGACTTTCCACATGAGGTGGTGGCATCCCTAGAAACTAAGTTTGCTAATGATTAGAGGGAGCTGCAGGATCTAGTCATCTCAGATTAAGAGAGCACTTTTTGCCAGCTCTCCATTTTTTTCTGAGTAAACTTTTGTCTATAAACTTGTACTTCTGGATTAGCTGGCATCCAGACCATTGAGCAATGACTCATAGCTGATTAATGTGGGAGACTTAAGCAGAACTGGTATTTGCATGCTAAAGACACATGTTCATTGTTTATCTGTTGTTTAAACTGTTGTCCATGTATGATTTTGGTATTCTAAATCTTCAGATATAACTCACCTACAGGGAGACCATAGCCATTTCTCCTTCTTGTTTGTCTTTACTTAAATACAATCCCTTATATTATTCACATTTTATTTCATGATATTTGAGGAATGAGGATACATTTTTTCTCTGGGTGTTCTTTATGATATTTGAGGTGTTCCTATTCTGAACTTGAAAGTGTTTCCTGATACAAACAAAAGCAATCTCCAAAATCTTTTGCGAGGTAATTGAATCAAATGGTTTCTTGATCTTGTTTATAAACTAAAGTAGTTTCTTAGCATATGAAAGCACAAGATAACTTACATGATTAAAATACTGATGCCAGGTCTATATAATTTTTACTGATCTTGTTGGTCAATCTCAAATTTTTATATACTGAACCAAATGCTGAAGGTTAGTGGTCCACTCAGGTGATTAAAGCTCTTTCTAATTCTGATACTACCTAGACCGGTGCATAGTCTTCTCAATAAGTTAGTAAGTCAGAATTTTGTTTAGTCATGCTGCGTAATATAAGTTCTTTGCTCCCACCTCTGATATTTCTTCTTGTTGATTTTGGACTTCCTTTCACTTTTCCTTGGGTAAAGTTCTAAAACAGATTACTACCACTAAGAGCTGTCATCTCAGTTGAAGATAAAGGGCACATTAATTGTAGACTCCATCTTTTGAATATTGTTGCTTTGTGAAAACAGTGCTGTCCCTTTATTATTTTTTGCAAAGCTGTTTGTTAATGCAGTTATATAATTTCAAGATTGCAGATATTTTTGAATGAACCCAAACCTAGCCTTTAACACGGGAATCAAGAAGTGCACATGAACTTGTGGTTCAGATGCATTCTCAAATGTCCTGTGTCTACGTGTATTTTCTCCATTATTACAGAAGGAAAGGCGATGTCTTACAAGCTGAGAAGGGTAGGGTTTGACCTTTGGGAGAGCAGTCTTCATAACCATCCTCTTACTAAACTCTGTGGAAGGTTTTTGCCCTTCTATTTTGTGTTTTTCTTAAGTGGCAGGTGAGATTTGGATTTCCCAAGCCAACGGGAGTTTGTACAACTTTGGCTATTCAGGGGAAGAACTGCAGTCATTGGTACTTAGCCTAAGTCTTATTGAGGTGACAGGACACTACTGAATGGTTGTATCTTTTGTCTGCTGTTGTGAGGATGTACTTCTTAATGGATGGAAGACATTAATATTGATTCTCTGCATTCCATTGTAAGAATATTTGCTGTCGTGGCTAGAAGCTTTCTTTTCATTTCCAGCCTAAATTTGTTCCTGACTAACTTATAAGTTTAATGTATCTCTTCTTCATCTTCTGTTTCATGTACTAAAACAGTTGTATTCTCTTTAGTCTTCCTTTTGTTAGACTAAACAAATCAAACTATCGAAGTAATGTTAACAATTTCTGGAGCTCTTTTGACATCTGTTTCATTAATTTTTTTTTCCAAAGGGTTGATATAGTCATAAAGTATTCTAGTTAAGTTTCTAGCAGTGATTTTTGCAATAGCAAGAAAAGTTCCTTGGCTATGTTATTATGTACTGCATAGTGTCCTAGTTATCCTTTGAGCAGATAATAAATTCAGATCTGAATTTCTGCTGCTGAGTTCTAAATTTGATGCCCTGGAATGTTGGTGCTAAAAAAATAACTCCGGAGCAGTTAATTAGGGGTGAGATAAGGAAAGGGTTTAATGTACCAAGGCAATAGATGTTACACGACATGTGCACCCCTGTGCCCGAGATGTTACATTTTATAATACCATCTATCCAATCCCAAATGTGTCCACCCTGTGGCCTTTGCTCCGATCCGCCCCGGGTCCACCCCCGAGAAATGGGTCTGGGGTGTATTTCGGGACCACCTCTTCATCAATCTTCATCTTCTTTGGGGCACAGAGTGCACACAGTCACCTAATTCTTGACTCCATTTTGTTATTCAGGCCCTGATATGGCTGTTCTCCAAACAGTCTAGGCCTTGCCTTGACAAGAGACTAAACAGTTCTACTGGATTTGGGGGTAGGAGTGATATAGGGTACGTGGAATGGGGTAAGAGGGTTAAGGAATGTGTAAACTAAGGGTGCTACAGGGAAGAGGGAGTGAGGGTTGCTGCTTTAAAAATCTACTTCTACTACTTTATAAAACTTATAAGGCTTGTAAAAACTAGAAAAATAAAAAACTGTTAGGGGCTTAAGGCATCAATTTATAACAAAAATGTGGTCGTTAAACATGACTTTTCAGTATGTATTTTTCCATTTGCTATTGTCAGTTTGCTATGGGTCTTTTTGGTATCATCCTCTGTAGTGGTAGTCACTCCCAGCTTTGGAATAGCTTTCACTACTGTGTTCTGACTTATCATTAGTGAATAAGGTAAATAAAGTCTGTCCTAAAAATGATCCCCAATGAGCTGTACTAGTAACATCCATGGGTAATTTCCCATGTGTCTGTTACTACATGCTTTGGTGAAATATGATAGTCTGCTTCTCCCTTGTTTAGAAAAATCACGTATCAAGTTAATTTGATGTAATAGCAGATTTAGGTTGTGTTTTGACTCTTTTCTATTACTTTAATATAAATAAATGTTATTATTCTCAAAACATATTTGAAGCCTTGGAAACTCCTGTAGGCAGTAAGTTAACATGACTCTAGTAAACATGGATTACTTTTTTTTTTTAACAAGTACTACAACTAATGTTTTCAGTCAGAGGGGGCCACTTCTGACTCCACAGCTATAAAAATGTAGACTTCATGCAGCATGTGCCAGCTCTTTGAAGTCTCTGGGATGTAAATTAGTTGGTTTTTCTGATTTGAGGGAATTGAGCTCTTGAGTTCTACTTTCGTTTAAACTGTGATAATTTGCTAATTTTCTCTTCGTAACTAACATTCTCTTAGATCATCCAAAATTAACTCTTCTGTTGGCAAATATGTTATACTTTTTTCTTCCAAGTATTCAGATTACATTTGGAGGCTTTGCTTAGTTTTCTGTACTTGATATTTAAGGTATGTATCAGTTTTTGTTCATTTCCAAAACGAACACATTTCAGGCTTCCAACACAAAAAAAGAAAGTCGACTTTAAATAGCTGTTTCCTTTTTCAGTCTTCAAAACTTACTGGACTAAGTCTGAAAACCTTCTAGGTCTGTTCTGACGAATCTTTACCCAAGCAACCGAGGATCACTCAGCTGAATTTTTTTAAACATCTACATTAATTTTACTAAGTTTATATATATGTGAATATATATATGAAGTATTATATATATTTTATATATATTTTAATCTGTCTGACTTTCTTCCGTTCCTTTTACCGCAAGTGTTGTTAAGATGTTAGTTCTACCTTATCTGAGAGGAGTCTCTTAGTGTTTAAATCAAGGTATAGAGGGGAGCTTATAAAGCCTCATCAATGAACAAAATAAAATTAAAAATTTAGAATGCGTGTGAGCATCAGTGCTGCATTACTAATTCAGTTTGTAAGAACTGCTCAATCTGTATATAGATTCATTTAAAGCAAATAATTGCTTAGTTTTAAGTAGTATTGAGGAAGTTTCTAGCAGAATTTCAATATAAATAAATTATATAAAAATGTTTTTACAGGTTGTTATTCCAAGGAGTCCTCTTCAGGCCAAAGGATTGCTGCTGTCATGCATAGAGGACAAAAATCCATGCATATTTTTTGAACCTAAAATACTTTACAGAGCTGCAGGTAAAGTTTTGTGTGGGTTTTTTTTTTTTTTTTTTTTTTTTTTTGCACATATATGTTGATAGTCACTGCTAAAACAATATTTCAGCAGAAGTCTTAACTTGTTTGGTCTCTAGCTATGTTGGGCCTTGGGTTTTTAGAGGAATTGTGAAAATTGGATGAGATGTCTAAATCTGACTGCAAGGATAAATGAACATTTACAGTCTGATTCATGCTCAATTAACTTTGGAAGTGGAATGCTTTATACAGTCTTGGGTTAAAAAAAAGAGGAAATAGAACTAAGTGGCATTATTCCTTATCAAACTGCAGTATAAATTTGACAGAAATTAAAGTGCTTTCTTGTGATAACTCTAGATACTAAAATAAGTTTCCAGATCAAAGTTTGTTTCCAAAAGAACTGAACCCCACCATCACCATTTTCGCAAAGTGTAGAATTTCTTTGAAATGTGTAATTTCTAAAAATCTTGAAAATCTTCCCACATAGATTTTAATCTTATTTGAAAGGAAATGAGATTGCCATTACTTTTTTCATTTGTTTTAGTCATAGTGAACTTTTTGGTTCAAAGAAACTTTCACAGCTGTCTTATGTGTAACTTATTGAAACATAGTAAATTGATGATGGTGTATGCGTTGGTTCTAAAAATTAACTGGTACTTCTTTAGATCAGAGAAATTGGGCTGAGAACAGAAGATGGATGAAAAATTTTGCATGTGGAGATAGGCAGAGTAATTGGGTGAGCAGTTGAGAAAATAGAACTCAAGCCATCATTTAACTTTAGTGTTTCTGTGTCCTATAACTTTATATGCAAACTATGCTGGGATCCATCAATCTCATTTATAAGTTGACTCTGTGTGACCTGAAGTTGAGTGAAGGACAAAGTGTTTGTATTTTTCTTTTAGCAGCACTTTTCCGTCAGTACATCCACTTTGTTAGTAAATTTATCCTCTTCCTAGAGAAGAGAGAAGAAGGATAACAAGGGAAAGATTTAGAAAGCAGACATCAAAGCTACAAAAAAATAGCAATATAGCTTGGGAACAAATAGGATGTTTACTGGTGAAACTGCTTATTTGCTTTATATTTAAAAAAAAAGACTCAGAAATCTGATTAGCAATGTAAATTTAACAGTGCAGCTATTTTTAGTGTGGTGAGGTGTGATGCACTCAAAGGGTGTTGCATTCCTTAAGTTCAGTGTGTTTTGAGAGCTTACTAAAATTTGGCAAAAAGATTTCCGCCCATTCAGTTTAGAGTATTTAGTTTGAAAAATGAGCTTGAGTCTGAGTTCTGTTAAGCAAAGAAAAAAAATGAAGTGTCTTTAAAACAACCCTTTATTTCTTCCCTTTCCACTCGTATTTACAAGTCACAAATACAGACTGTAGAGTTAATAAAATACTTTCTTTCATACTGGCATGAATGGCTGCACATCAATATCACACAGCTTTTGAGAATAGAGGGAGGTTTTTCTGTTTGAGGAAATGACTTGTAAAGCAATTGCTGGATCATCTAGTGAACATAAATCAGTCTTGTGATTGAAATCTTGAGTAAAGAATGTGGTGAAATACTGGTTAATGTGATTTATGTGCTGGTCAACAACCAGCTGCAGCGTTGTTGTTGTGGTAGTTTTCTGAAAGACTGTGATTTCCTCCTAAATTCTGGTGGCCTGATTGTCAGAGACATTACTTACGTATTTTTTGTCGTAAAATTTCTAAGAACATCAGTTTAGCTATGTAGGCTGAAATTTATAGTACATTTGTGTCAACATGTGACAGGGATGATTTCAAGAGGTAACTTCTTTTGTATACATGGACATTTTATTGTTTCTACAATGTAAAGTATGAACATTTTATTATGTGAAATGGTTTTTATGTTCCTTTTATTTTCATTGCAAACCTCTCCCTCGGTTTCATTAGTTCATCATCCCAATTGTTAAACTCTCCTTTGTGGGTCAGCTTGAACTGGAAGATGACTGGTGTCTGGGAGTTTCTCCTATGAAATTAATCTCTGTTGGAGTTCATTCTTATGCTGCTGGCCATAGTCAGGGTTTCTTATAATTCCACCATTGAAACAAAGTGGCCTGGTGGATTCAGAAATGGACCAGGATCATCATGGCATGGTATAGAACTCCATCTAAGATCTGGGACCTCGTTGTTCCAGACAAAAATTAATTTTCTTTATTTCCATGATGATGGCCAAGGCATTGAATAGTGAAATTGTATTGCCCCTACCATAACATTTCTTTTTGTTCTAGCTTCATGTTGAATAGATGTGTTTGTTCAGAGAGCTTTGTGATTGATGTTACAGTGGGCGTGTAACATCATTGAAAAAATAAGGTGTCAAAGACATTAATGGGAAGGAGGATTTTCTATCTGTAAAATTAATGTAGGCTTTTGAGCCTTGTCATTTTCCTCTAATGGAGTTTTCTTTCTCCTTATGAGGTCTTTAAGTATTTGTCTAAGAATTTTCTTTTTAGAGTTGCTAATATACTTGGAATTATATATAATACAGCTGAAAATAGGGTGTAGGCGGGGTAGTCTTTAAAACACAGAATACCTGTCCTTATTCATGTTGGCTGAAGCTAATAACGCTTTGTTTAAAACAAACAAAAAAATCAAACCAAACCAAACAAAAAATGACAAAAATCCCACATCCACTACACCCCAACCACCACAAAACTATGTCCTATGCTTCTGTTCCCAAGTGTTGCTATTATTGTTGTAATTAGATGTTGAATGCCAGTGATAGGAGGTCATATGTATCTAGCTTAGGATGTAGAGCCTGAAGTTGCATCTCCAGAATGTTAAGCAGGATGCCAGGTCATTGCTGTTTTATATAAGGTCTTGTGCAGAACCAGTCTTGTGATTTTGCATCTGATGCATACCTCCAAGGAGCTATATAGGCCCACTAATTGCTTTCATTTTTTTTTGTTTGTTTTTGTTTGTTTGGGTTTTTTATTTTGGTTGCTGATGACAGGGCAGGTTTTGCAACATTCAAGCATAGGTTTTTTTCCCCCGTAACGGTAAAGACATTGTACAGAGGAGAAAAGAATCTTCAAAAGTGTTTTGAATTATAAGTCTGGTCTCCAAGGTAAATCAGAGCTGTAGGACAAAATATTTCAGTGCAGCTATCACATGGAAAGTGTGATTGCTTGCTATAGTTTTGGAATAATGAGATTAGCTGAATGTCTTCACAAATGAACACAAATTTGCCTATTCAAATGTATTGTATGCTTGTTCAGACATGTGGTAAAACTAACCATGTTAATAAATGAACATTAATTTCTATATGAATATTTGCTATCCAAACATGCCTTTGCCCACATAAGATACAAGAGTAAATACAGACCTTTAGTCTTCACCTTAGTCATTCTTGTGGATCCCAGGTGAATATCCAAGTAGCATTGCCTTAAGTTCGCCATATTCACACTGTGATGAACCAAGAAGAAAAAGCAAATTCCAAAGTGAAGGACAACTTTGCAAGAATGTTTCGGAAATGTTTTCCAGTTCATTCAAAAAATAACCCACACCTTAAATATCCAAGAGCCCTGACAACACCAAAAGGAGGTAATGGGTTTAAAGCTAAGATCAAAGAATCATAAAATAGTGTTGGTTGCAAATGACCTTTAAAGGTCATCGACTCCAACCCCCACTGCAATGAGCAGGGACATCTTCAACTAGATCAGCTTGCTTGGAACCCTGTCCAACCTGACCTTGAGTGTTTCCAGGGATGGGGCATCCATAGCTTCTGTTGGCAACCTGTTCCAGTGTTTCACCACCGTCATTGTAAAAACCTTATGTCTAATCTAAACTGACCTTTACCCCTCATCCTGTCAGAGCAGACCCTGCTAAAAAGTCCATCTCCAACTATTTTATAAGCCCCCTTTCAGTACTGAAAGGCCACAATAAATTTCCCTGGAGCTTTCTCTTCTCCAGGCTGAACAATCCCAACTCTGTCAGCCTGTCTTCATTGGAGAGGTGCTCCAGCCCTCTGATCATCTTCATGGCCCTCTTCTGGACCTGTTGCAATAGCTCTGTCTTTCCTGTGCAGACAACCCCAGAACTGGATCTTAAACTTTACCTTGGTATCTGTTAATGGTAAATTTTAGAAGTTACAGAAGAGCACTATTTTGTTTGAATGAATTGATAAGTTTCATATTATGCATTAGCTCTAGTGTGCAAACAAGTTGAAATAGTCCTCATATACAGATACATGATTTTATGTATAGGTGTATATATATTGTTATCTATGTGAATATATGTATAAGTAGCTATATATGTATGTAAGACTTATATCATAAAGCAGTAGCTAGACCAGAAAAGAAAAAAAAGTATATTTACCATGCATAGTTGTAGCTAGTAACTGCAGATTTGTACTTGCCATACTGTGAAGCAGGACAGCGCTGCATTTGTGGTTAAGCCCATGTGCCTATTTCTCTAACACAGTCACTCACTTTGCTAGCAGTTTGTTTAGCAGAGGACTTGCTGTTTCTCAGTGCACCTGAGCTCTTTGGAGTGCTCAATGTTACTCTTTTTTGACTTCCCTGGACAGTTATGGCAGTGTCACCCCAACTTGGTTGTACATATATGGAGTGAGAATGACAGTGAGCGTCCCCCAGATGGCTCTTTAGCTTTCAAAACTCTTGAGTGAAGGATCTTAGCCAGTCTAACAGCCCTTTGTGGTCCCCATGGGACCTGATAACTTGTGTTTGGGCCACATGTTATTCCCAGCAGCTGGTGGCCAGGCCCCCTACTTGCTCCTGCTGGTCACACCATAGGCTTAGGGTTTCTGCACCCTGGTTTGTCTCCACTTGCTGGCCCAGTATCTTGTCTTCTCATATTTGTCTCACCAGCAGCTGCTACTTAGTCCTTGCAGCACACTGTCCTTGCACTGGACAGGATTTCCAAAGAAGCTGGGACTGACCACTGCGATGAGGCACAGGGCTCAGTCAGACAAATGTGCTGACCAGCCCTGTTTTATGTGCAATTGACCCCTTCTATAACCCTTTCTGTTTCTTCCCCATTTTGCTCTTTGTCAACCCCATTCACCTTCTTATGCCCTCATCAGCTGATCTAGTTCCACATTTGCTCCAATTCCCTGGACCCTGAGGTTGCAAATTCCTGGTGTGCCCATCGTTTCTCGATAGTCCTTCACTGAGTGTTCCTGACCAAATTTGTTTCTTCTCTTTGCTGTGTTTATTTTCAAGTTTGTGTCTCTATATTTTGTTTAGAGCCTCTTCTTTTTCTTTATCATCCTATTTGACAAGGTCCTCATAAGATAGTTTTACTGAAAGAAACACTCCCATATTCCTCATACCCTTATCAGTAAGTGGGACTGAGCAGGTTTGGCTCTCCTAACTGCCACCCTCATCCTTTGGTGGTTATGTTTGTGTCCCTGTGTGTTCTTCCTTATGGCTTCTTCCTCTTCCTCTATACCCTTTTGCATTATAAAGTTCCTTGTCCAGACACCCTTAAAGGAGCAGATGCTATCTTCTTCCACATCACCATACAAGTGTTCTTCAGAAGTTTTGTGTATGTTAGTTGTCCTTCAATAATATTAGAAAGGAGAAAAGAAATGTAAGCCTTTCTGGGTAAAAATAGAGAGTTAAGTATACAAGTACACATATACAGAGAGAATTCTGTTGCTATTTAACTTACGACATCATGATGTTATTGAAAGTGCTGTAGTGACGTCCCTGTAAATGTCAGAGATACTAAGAAAATATCTGAATTAAAAAGAAAAAGGAGGCTTTGATTTATGAAAAGTAGTTAACAGCCTGTGCAGTGTCAAGAGCACATAATGGTTGTGAATCAAAGGAGAAGATGAGTCACCTTGACATTATCAGGTTTAGACATCTTGTGGAGAACCTACTCTAATGTTTTTTGACCTTTTCAGTTTCATTTAATTGTACTATATATGACATTGGTGGTGTAGAAATAAATACGACTTGCATCACTGGTTGTTATAGAGACAAGACAGGTAAGATGAGAAAACGTGTTTTCTTTCTGCTGTTCAGACTGCTCCTTTAGGAAAACCAACAGATGCTAGAGCCTCTTAAAATTAATGTGATGGCCCTTTTTTGCTGATAATTACAACTTTTTATTAGTTGCTCTATTTGAAACACAACTTAAAATACTTTATTTCTTCAGTAATAGGTGATTGGCCTGCTTTGTATGTAAACATTGTCATCCTGATTTAGATAGTTATTATGAAAGAATATTCATAGAATAGTTTAATATGCTACTTTTCGTCATTATTAGTGGGGAGAGGAGTTTTTGCAAAGGCATATAAAGAAAATCCTGCCAAATCTGGACCTCCTTATAAAATTTTGACTAAGCTGAATTTTGCATTTAAAATTGTCAGGAATTATAGATGAGCTCATCTAATGGACATCTTGTTGCAGAACGGTTTAGCTATCATAAGAAACTCGTTAATTTGTGTAATTTTATTTTATATTTAATTTTCCTGAGTGGATAGAACCATTACACAGAGAAAAAGCTCTTTTTTGTATCATGTACACCTTCCAATTCTTCCTCTTGTGCATCCCACTCACTTCAAAACCTTCTCCTTCATGTCAGTTGCCTGGGTTTCCATTCAAGGGTCCCATTGCATATTTTTAAGTTTCTTGTTCTCCAGGTTTCATGTAGATGACCATCTCATGACAAAGACAGTTATGCAAATCCAATTAGTACAGTCGTGGGTTTTGTTATCTTTCAGAACCTCTTTCTTTTGCCTGGGGTTTTACCATGTGCAAAATCCATAGAAACCTGGTTTGCTTTACTGTCAACCAGTAAAATGCAATGAGCAAGGGCTAGATGTGCCTTTCTTCTCTTTCTTTCCCAGCCCTGTATTCATTTAGCCACTTGTTATTCAAAGAAATTAATGCAGAAAGACACTGATATTTTAGTACATTAAAATTGTTTGCAAATAGTTCTGATTTTTTCCTATATTGAAAAGCACCTTGTGTTTAAAATACATTTTAAATTTTTTTCTTTGATTAAATGAACATTTGTTGTTGAATTATGCTGAAAAAGAATTTCCTGTTATATTTTTAGAAAGATTGATTTAGTTAATATGTATGTCCCTTCTGTGCCTGTTCAGGTAAAGTGATATATCTCTAACGTAAGCATAGACAAAAACGTTTTTACTGTGAGGGTGATCAAATACAGGAACAGGCTGCCCAGAGAAGATGTGGAGTCTCTGACCATGGGAGTACTCAAAACCTAACTGGACATGACCCTGAATGACTGGTGCCGTTGTACTGAGCAGAGGGCTTGGCCTAGGTGGTCTCCAGAGGTCACTTTGTACCTCAACCATTCTGTGCTTCTCTGAAATATGTGATATTTATATATCGTTACTGACAAGGAAAAAAGAAAATCATCTGCTGTAATTAAAAAAAAAATAAATTCGAATTTCATAGAGAAGACAAGATGCCTAATTTTTGCCTACTCTCTCTAATTTTGGTGTATTTTTGGTGAATAGATAACCTTTTTTTAAAGCAGAAATGTTTTGACTAATTTAAAATTGCTATAATGAGAAGTTTTTGCTGACCCTTTATGTGTAGGTTCTGAAAATTTTTCCCTAAATTTAAACATAAAAATGTGGAGCATTGTTCTTGGCAGATATCAGGAGGGTGCTGGCACAGCTGTTCCTTTGTTCCTCCTTGTCTGAGTATTGACGTATAATTTCAAGACTGTCTTGATGATTATTAGAATTTACCGCACTGGTTATTTGACATTTTTTTATCAAAAGTAGCAGTGTCCATCTCCAAATCTGATGCTGATATTTTGACTTGTTATACACCAGGACTTCTTACTGTCTTTTGTATGTGTATATATGCATCTTATTGTGGTATATAACATGAATTAAACTCTACAGTGAATGTATTTTTAACAGTGTAATTAAAAATAATCTGTATTACAGCTAAATCTTTGAAATGAATGCTAATACTTAATGTTATTTTGATCAATTTTTTTAGATGGCAGTAACACTGAAGAAAATTTTTAGTGTATGTTTTTATGAGGTAATATTGAATACTAGAGGAATCTAATGCTTATTTTCCTCTTTTTTCAAAAATTTATTCAGTGGAACAAGTTCCTGTGGAGCCCTACAACATTCCACTGTCTCAAGCTGAGGTGCTGCAGACGGGCAGTGATGTGACAATGGTTGCTTGGGGCACACAGGTTGGTAACGCTCTCACAAGCTATTTGTCACCCAGCAAAGCCTAGGCCATGGGTCAGGTGACGTTTGAATTCAAGCTCACATGCCAGATAATAAACTGCATGCATCTTCCATCACTATATGCTTGAATAAACGTTTATCAGTGTTTGTAGTTATATGAAACCTGCTTTTTATTGTGCAAGTTATTAGTCATTTTCAATTGAAGATGACTCTGGAAATATGGAAGAGGGCCTGTGCAGGAGGTTAATGATTTGTTTATGATTATGAAAGTGACAGATTTAAGAATGGGGCAGTGAGATGTGACTCTGAGGAAGGTGGTGGGAAAGGAAAGTTCAAAATAGTATGCTGAAAGAAAAGTATAGATTTTTACTGCAGGTTTTAAAGAAGTGCAGTCTGGGGTTCCCTTTACACAGAGTTAAAAATTCACTGAACATGTAATACAAATAGGGATTACTGTAGTTTTGATTCTAACAGTTACATTTCAAAGCTGTTCAAGAACATGATTGGACACATACAAACATTGCCAAATTAAGATGTGCAAATATTGAAAAATCTGGTAAGAAAATACACCTTCCTTTTCCAGAAATATAGAAAAGAGAAACTTCAGTATAGTTTGGAATTTCCAGAAATTGCTGTTTTCTTGGCCTGGTTGTATTTGAGAAGCTTTTAGAGGAGAGAGTGTTAAACTTTCATCACAAGAATATTGAATTGATCTCTGGGGTTGTACCTTCTTGTTGTCATCAGTTTCTTTGTTGTTTGGTTTTTGCTTGGCTTTTGTTTGAAATTTGTAGTCTTTGGTGCTTTTCTGTGGTAGTTTCCTTGTCCTCAGACTACTTGATCTCCTTTAGCACTCTCACTGCTGCAGCCCGGGTTCGATTCCCGGTCAGGGAAACTCCCCTGGACAGATGGAGCTCGTCAGCCCTGTAAGGCCATCCATCTAAGAGAAGGTCACTCTAAACAAACCTACATCCTGAGGACCTCACTGCCACTGTCCAAGCTCGCTTGGCCCCGGCAGATGAACCTTAGGATTAAAGGGTGGGCTCAGCTCAGCGCACACTGTGTCTCACCTAAAAAATCCACTGCACAGGCTCGAAGGGTAAAGACCTTTCCCAGATCTTCGTTCGTGAAGACTGGCCATACTTGATCTCCTTTATATCTGTGGTTATTCCTATTAGCTTCTGATACTTTGCACTAGTATTAAATTGTGGACTTCTTAAATATCTTTACTTGTATCATTTCTCTCAATTGGATATTGATAAAGTAGTGGCTTGGAAGCTGGCTATGGAGATTTAATAATATGCTTGATTTACACCACAGGCAGTAGTGCAGAGAGGACTTGGAGTAACACCCTTCAAGAAACCTCTGTACTTTGGTACTTGGAAAAAGTTAAGACAGGCATTTCTTTTGATGTGAGTAGTAATAGAACAGATGTGCAGCCCTAATCCAGATTTAGGAGTTGACCAAACCATGGGTGTGGCTGTGTAATACATCATAGAGATAGATGTTTCACACATATGCAGTAAATCCAGCATGTTCTGGATGTGCCGGGGTTATGCAGATCAAATATGTTCAGTGAGTTTGTGCAGAGAATGTTTGTGGGTTGTGTACCTAAACTTTGATTTCTAACTGTGCTACCAGTCCTACACTTACAGTCAGTAGGCAGAGTGATTGCACATACTCACTGGTAACTTCTCGTACGTTTTTGAACATAAGGGAGTTGCTTGGCTGCTGCTCCAGTGGGGTTCCCTTATGCAAGCTTTCCTGGGTGGTGCTAATGAAGGACAGCAAAGGCTTTTAGTTCCTCTCCAGTTATGCTCAGTCTTTTATTGTCTTTAGCTAATCCTTATCCTCTGTGAGCTAGGTAAGTGTTTTCCCTTTTACGTCAGAGAAATGGCAAAAATATCCATCCCGTGTGCCATATTGAACATTCTCAAACATTCTTCTTACAGCTACAGATGTATTAGAAGTTTAAACAAAAATACTGCAAGCTATACTTCCTCTCTATTACTACAATACTTCTATTGATTTACCTTTTAAAACAGTTCTTTGGTGTTTAGCTGTTCATATTTGCATGATGTAGTTGTGTGTTTAAATCCTTAATCATCTTGTTTCTGTGTATATTTTTTAATCCGTGTAGAATTTATTAATGCTCTCTGACCCTCAGGCAACTGACATGGCCTGACCATGTTGATGTTGTTAAATTCGGTTGACTTCAAGATCAAGATGACCTTATCCAAATTGCTTGTTGGGGATCGTGTTTGGCCTCCAACCCCTTACTATGTCTAGAAATTGCTTGATCGAGGTCTGCCACAGTCCAAAACCTATATTATGAATATTTGAACAATAAAGAGAGCCTCAGATTTTATTGGCAGCATCATATCTAGAAATTTTTTTATCTTCATATCTCATGAGGAAATACTTCATGCTGAGATATTTGTGGAGGATTATCTGAGTTATTGTCGTAACAGTTGTTATTTTCCGTGTTGGAGCATTTGCTTGCACATGTTTATTTTAGGGAAGCCAGTGCTTGAAACACATTTTATTTAAGTGTTTTATAACATAATGTCAGATTACAATTTTGAAGGTATGTAGTATTGCTTTCATTTCCACTCTTATACCTTATGAAAAGGATGGTAATAGATGTGGATTGTTTGACATCTACTGTGACGCAGTTACATATGCTACTGAATAGATTCCTTGACTGGTGGAGGGTGAATAATCTGTATTCCGGTTCAGTAATAGCCTCTCGCTAGAGGGGAATACTTTTTTGTTTTAGTAAAGTGTTAATTACAGTAATCAGATAATGCAACGTTTGTTATGGTGGTATTAAACTATTTGCTGGAAGACCAGTAAATTGTTATATTATCATACTAATGCCCATAGCCTGTGATTGTGGGGATCAGGACTGGATATTTACAGGTAACTTTATGTGGTGTTTACTTTCTCTCCTAGCTGTTTGTAAGATAATACTCTGGAGATGATCAGTCAGTTATCTGTTTCAGTGTTGTAAAAAGTGTAGTTACTGGGACTGCTGGACCCGTCTCTCAGCTTTGTGGCTGAGATCAAGGATAGTGCAGTGTAGAATTTTTGAATGTACATAATGCTTCCTGCAGGATTGCTGGTGACTGCTACATCAAAGTGCATTACTCTGAAGTATTTGGGTCTTAGCTTAGTTACAGTCCTAATAAAAAGCTTCTAAAACTTATTCAAACTAACTACAAATACAACACAGTGAGGCCTGATACTCTTCACTGAAAGATACTTTTCTAGAAAGTGAGAGTTTTGTTCTCAGTGATTCTTTGGTGAAGTTAGTTTTTGGAGAGATGCTAAAATACTAGGAATAATGTAAGTAGTAAATAAGAATGAACTGAGTAATAAATGGTTTTTACTGAAGAGAAATGTCTCTGCTCAACATGCAGATGATATAATCACTGTTAGAATATGCATAATTTATAACAACTTAAACAGAATTTACATTTTTTTTTGGTGATAATACATTGCTTTTTCAGGTACATGTGATCAAAGAGGTGGCAACAATGGCTCAAGAAAAACTTGGTGTGTCCTGTGAAGTTATTGATCTGAGGACCATCTTACCCTGGGATACAGAGACTATTTGCAAGGTAAGAAAATGGTGCACGTTAATTTAAAACCATGACAAACCTAAGCTTTTTTTAAAGACCTACATTTTTTTGCTTTGTATTGTGTGTATTGTTCTGTATCATATATGCAGTGTAAATGCACTTTACATGGACCAAACATTGTTTCAGGATTCAAAATATTGTCAGAATTCATGTTCTTTGCATTGAAACAGAGGGCAGGATTTAATCAGACTTCTACCTGAAAACTTCTTTTCCACAATTTCTGACTCTTTGTATTACCTTTGCAATCTTTAGGTCTGAAAAGATCAGGAGAAATCTTTATCTTTTTTTCCTGCTGTTTTAGTCTAAGACCTTTATCTAGTTTTAGGTCTGCAATAATGTGCCTTGGTTTTGTTTGTCTGTCTTTCTAGAAATAAATGTTTTGATTTAAGATATATGAATACTTGGGTTTGGGAGAAAAGGCAGCATTCTCAAACTATCTAGTTTGAAATTCATGGGTACTGTGAAGTCCTTGTCTTCTTGTGGAAGTCTTTGATTTTGCAAAGCATTTCTTTCAAAACACTGGGCAGCTGAAACTGGAATTTGAATTCCCATATACTGCGAAACCATGGGAAATGGTTATTGTACTTACACATACCTTGGTCTGCTTACCTCTTTCTTCCCCCCTCCATACTGTTTTCTCTTCAGTAGCTAAGAGCTTTTGGGAGGAAAGACCTTGAATTAAATGGAAGGGGAAGTATTTCCCAAAGGTTTTTGTAAATGTGAGTAAGAGTCCAAAGGCACACTTTAAAAAGTGTCATTTGTCAAAATTAAAAAAACACAAACCCACACTAAAACCCACCAAAGCAATTTGAGGCCATTAGAACAAAACTTTATTGGGGAAAACTTGATTTCTCCTCTCCCAATGATTATCTTTTTTTACATTGTCCTGATTTAGCAATTTGGACATTATTTTCAGTTTCTGTAATCTTTTTCCTTCATTTTTCACCTAACTGTTTGGTGAGGTACTTTTAACATTACAAATACATTAATAAACTTAGATTCTGCAAATTAAATGTTAGTATTGTGAGTCATGAAAATTAGTCTTATGTCTCTTCCATGAAACCATGTTTTGTCAAGCTACTTGAGAAATGAGAGGAGAACTACTACCTGAGTGCCATCCAGCAGTACCAATGCTGATGAACGTGCTTTTGGACTGTAATGCTCCGAAAGGTTCTGCAGGTGCTTTTCTTTTTGCATTATTTACAGCATTAACAATTAAAGCATAGCCAAAGGTTTATGCCTCAGTTTGCAGTAATGGCTCCCTTGGTGTAAACTTGGACAAGGTGTGTGGTTAGCACACTAGAGCTGGGAGCTTCCTGGAGGACCCTGGCTATCAACTTGTTGGGTCCTTATTCAGTCTCTGTACACTGGCTCATTTTGTGCTGCTGAACAAATCACTCAGAAAACTGACAGATGTCTGCAACTTTGTTAACTCAGGCCTAGTAACTGTAGTGTACTGAGTTAAGATAACCTAGGGATTAGAAGAGCCATGGGATTGAAAAAGGTGTGTGATTCCATCAAGTGCTTTCTCTGCCTGCAGTTTCTAATTTAAGGCATAATGGTATCATATCTACAGCTAACTCAGACTGTAGAGATATTTAAATGGAGCAGATCACACACACCTCCTTATCTGACTCTCTCTATGTACTTGGAATGCCTTAATTGTGTAGACAAGTGTTCTGTTATTCTGTGGTTGCTCAGTAAGGGCCTTGCTTTTAGTCAGGTAAAGCATAAACATATTAAGTGTGATAAAGGGAAAGATGAGCCATTGATATGCTACTCTGTGGCAAACCTTGTATTTCCCCACAGTTATAATTACCTGAGGGACTGGGAGGAGCAGATTATGAGAGGAAAGATCCATGTTGGAAATCTGCAGTCGACAGTGTCCTGCTGCCCAGTTGTGGATGTGTAACAAGTTGTGTACTTGCATGTATAGCTATGAGTTGCTTCATATAAATTTGCTCTTCTCAGTTGAAATGTTTTCTGTGTTTGTTTGAAGTGTGTTTCACGTTACCTGGATGTACTTTCTAGCTGTAAAAAATGAGATGTGTTGAGTTAGTCATCAATATGAAGAGAAACTTTGGCTCTAATAAATCCTTTACAACCTCTTCTGGAAAAGTAAAATAATTCAATTTTTTTAGCTAAATTTTTTTCCTTCTTTAAAGATTTGAGTTGTCATTCTTTGAAAACAAAGCGTGTCTTTGAATTAGCAGTTAAGTCTGTTTTGTTTGGTTAAAACTGCACTGAAATGCTGTCAGGAAAAAATGCAGCTGTGCATAGGAAGTACAGAGCTTTAGCTGTACAATATTTTGCAAATATGTTCTTTAAAAATAGATACTTCATGAAGATTTTCAGCTCCTGTTCCATTCTAGACATCTTTTAATGTAGCTGTAGCGTAAGTAAAAAGATCATAGAGTGGTTTGGGTCAGAATGGACTTTAAAGATATGTAGTTTCAACCCCTCTGCCGTGGACAGGGACACCTTTTGCTAGACCAGGTTGCTCAGAGCCCCATCCAGCATGGCTTTGAACACTTCCAGGGATGGGGCATCCACAACATCTCTGTGCAACCTCTTCCAGTGACTCACCACTCTCACAGTAAAGATTTTTTCTATTATCTAATCTAAATCTACTCTCTTTCAGTGTGAAGCCATTCCCCTTGTCCTATCACTACATGCCCTTGTAAAAAGTCTCTCTCCATCTTTCTTGTACACACTCTCTAGGTCCTGGAAAGCCACAATCTGGTCATGCCGAAGCCTTCTCTTTCTCAGACTTGAACAATCCCAATTCTCTTAGTCTATCCTCATGGGAGAGGTGCTCTATCCCTTTAAAAGATAGAACAGATGGACCTGTGGCTTTAAATCTGTTTACGATTAAGAGGGTTGTTTCAAGAAAAGTACAGTGCATGTTGGCTAGGCAGTTCAGCTGTTTATTATAATAAATACCAAATAGTAAAGGTTTTTAGCATTGCTCTTATGTTAGTTTGGCTGCAGACTGGTCAGTCTGATGGGAGAAATGTTAAATTCTCTTCTTCTGTAGATCTTGTCTGTTTTGCTCAGCTGAAAATAATTAGTGGTTTGCATTTGTGCATTAGTTGGTTACATTATGCAACACTGAAAACTTTTTAACTTAATTTGCATTCTGGACAGCTTTTAAGGTAATTGCCAATGTAAACAGACGGTTGGAAACTACAGTTCTAGGTGCTTGTTGTTGCCTCATCCCAAGAGGAATTGCTTCTGTCAGCTGTTGCAGTTGACAGTGGCTTACAAGGGTCAGTTTGCGTGATGGGACTTGTTTTTCTCTTCCTGAGATGCCAGTGTCAGGGACCAAGAGAGTAGTTGAAAAGTTGGCTGTACCAGAGGAAGTCCTCAGCTGTCCATTGGTCTGCTTATGTTCTCTTTGCGGGCTCTTAAATGAAAATGGAATTGCTTTTACTCCAGTCCAACCTATAGGCAAATTATAACCTGTTACAGGCTGCCCTTTGCCTCAGGCTATTACTTGCGTCAGCCTCCATAAACATTTTTGTTTTACCTTGTTGTACATCTGTATTTGAAATACGTCCAATGTCTCTTTGTTGTGTTGGATGCAGAGGAAAAGGATGGTGCATGCCTTACGCTGCAACCTTATTGCTCTTCTGCTGGTGCTGGGATGCATGGTCCTTGGCTGATGGGAGTCTGTGTGGTGTTGGAGAGCAGGACTTTGGGTTTTGCTATAAAAACATGCCTCTCTGTTTTACTACTGGGAGGGGTTGTCCTTTGTGATCAGTAAAGGCTGTTATTTTAGTCTTACTTAGCTGGAAATATATGCAGCTTTAAGACTAATATGACAACTGTGCTGTAGACATGCAGAAGGGTGGGTTGAAATTGTTAGTGCTTTGGAGAAGAGCAGTCATATGTCAGAATTTTCATGGCAAACCTAACTGCTTAATCTGCTTTCTGTAGCTTTTTCTATAAAATCAATATTTCCTAGAACTATGAACTGTACTTCACAACTGCCACCAGAGGCCTCTTCTCATCAAGTTAAGCATCTGCTTTGACTTTGCATTGCTCCTATGAGCATGTTTATGAATATATAGCTCTGAGTGAAACATAAACATAAAGAATAAATATAGTGAACATAGATAAGATTGCTGCTTAACTTTACTGATATTTTATTTGCATTTTTAAGATTTCGGGATTATGTTCAGTTTTGAAATGGCTTAGCATTTGTCTTCTGCATAGGGAGATGAGGTTGCAGCTGCCTGGAGCAGACTACCAGTGGCTTTGAATGGATCCCAGCAATAATTGTAACTTTCTTTTTGGTACAATTCCTGAGATTGGTGAATGTCCAAAGAGGGGCTAGATTTTTCTTTTGTCAATCTTCAAATGTCTAAGGAAGAGTAATGAAGTTTGAACTAGTTACAGTAGCTCATAGAGCTGTTCTAGAGAATGGATATCTCCTGAGGGTCATTCTTCCCAGCTGTTCTAGCAGTCTGGTTTTGGATGAGATAAATTGGCCTCTGGAAATGTCATGGTTTAAAAGTTTGATCTTAAAAAAAAAAAAAAAAGGAAGCCCTGGCTGAATGTAATGTAAAGTTAGATGAGATAAGTTGTACCCTCATTGTATAGCTCATAGATGACATCTACTGCTGACATGAGTGGTTGGCCTGTTTGAAAAACATATCTGAAATCTCTTTGCTAGGATAAAAAGAAAGAATCTGTGTGTGTTTTGTGTGTTTTATGTATATTTTTGTACATTAAAACACACGCTGATCTGTAATCTTTCTAAAGTCTTTTACAAGAAAAATGGTGTAGATTCTACAGGTTGTATGTGCTCAGAGCTCTGGTGTATTGCTTCTGAATGAGACATGATGCAATTTCTTGTGCTTTACCCCTAGAGGATTGAAAGCATCAACTCCAAATATGTAGCTGTATAGATCAAGGTAAAAAGTTATGTTATGTGTCAGAAAGTGACACAAGCTTGTTGAGTATGTGCTGCCTTTGGTCCTTCCTTAGGAAATGCAACAGTTCTTAGATTACTGAGCCTCTTGTCTATATGTACATTTTCAGAGCATGATGTCATTTCATGGGCCAGTGAAAAATTTGGTAGGTCTTGTTTATTGTGACAATCTTCACTCATTTTTGACTAAAGCTCTTGCTTTTTTCCCTAGGGCTGGAGTGATGCAGTGGTTATGATTCAAAGAGAGAGGAGTTAGCTGTCTATGGAGTTGTTTTTTTTTTTCCTGAGGGAGAGAATGCATTCCTTGTGCTTATTCTAACATCAACATCCTACATCTGTGTGTTTTATTCATGTATGAGTGGACTGGGATCAAGAAAGATTTCTCCCCGTTATACCTTCACCTGTAAACAGGAACACATGAAATTAATGTTTCTCAACATACCCTGCTGATAACGAAACCTCTGCCTTGACTATACAGTGCTGACTGCCAGCTGTTGCTTGTGCATGCAGACATCTGCATTTAGTGCAGCCACAGGAAAGATGTCAGTTCCTAATCCAGACATTTTCACACTACATAATTGATTAGCTGTGTTATTATTGAAAGACTAAGCTACCATGAAGTGTACTGCTCAAGAAAATGAAACATGAGATGTATAGATAATATCTATAAAAATTTTTTCTTTATAACCTCTGAAACTGTTTAAAGATAATTTTTCTCCCTTTCAGAAATAAAGTTTTCAGACAAAGTTTTATTCTCTTCTGTACACTTAACAGATTAGCTTGGAAGCTTTAAATAGATTAGGCTGTGTGGATTTTTCTGTGTATGAACTGTTGGGTGGTGTGGTATTGATTAAAAAGCCAGTGGCACACTTCCCAGTGCTTCACTGGTCACATTCGGGGTAAAATTCTGTAGTTGTGGTTTTTATATTGAAAAATATGCTTGTGTTACTGGAAGTGGGAAATCTAGCTCAGGATTAAGTATTCTAAAGGGATTCTGCAAGTTACTGTTTTTGTTTCACCCTGAATCCAGCCAAATGTGTTATTTAAACTTTAAACTGATTAGTATCCATCTGCCATTTTTACTTTTGCAGTTGAAAATTTACAAGTGCACATTTCTATGCTTTTGTATTATTTAGAAGACGAATATTTGCCACACATAATGATAAAAATTTGGTTTTATTACCTAATTAGTCATCTTAACCTCCTCTGAACTGTTGCTACTGTAGTGCAAAGAAATGTGGAAAACTATTCCTTCATGACTTAGTAATAAAAGCACTGTAATCTGAACTGCAACATTAAGGGCTTGTGGATTACTGTGAGCATGGATAGCTTGGAATTTTGCGGAGAAATAGCGGTGCCTTTGCAGGAGCATAGTTTATGGATTGACATTGTTAAGGATAGCAATTCTGAAGTTGCTTCTTTAGGACACTAATACAGACAAGGGAAGGGGTGTATGTAGTTCTAGGGACTTGGTGTTGCTTTGCTCTTCTTTAGTCAGGGTTCTGCAGACCTTCCCATTGAGGTCGGCACAAATTCTTGTCAAGCTGCAAAACCATCTGCTGCTCATTGGAAAGAGCAAATCTGAGCAAAAGAGAAAGCAGAGTTCCACAGAGGGAACAGCACTGGGGAGCAGATCAGGGGCAAACTCTGAGTCTGTTTTCCATCAAGGCTTTTTGATGGGAGCCATTTTTACAGCATGTATTAGAGCATTCTCCTTAATGCACAAGTGGCATTTTAGTCAGACATCATCAGCAATTGAATAATTTTCAATAGTAGATCATTGGTGTCCTATACTTAAGAGCCAGCATGTCCTAGCAGACCTATTCATCTACCAGCTTGTTCCCATTCCTTTAAGTTTACTTCATCTATTTGAACTGTGAATAAAGGAAAATCAAGATCAGCAGGTCTGATGTGGTTTTTTTATGCATTAAATGCACTCACCAGGCATCAAACTGTATAGTTGTAGCACAGGTATCCTGGGATCAGATTTATGTTTCTTGGCTATCTATTCTTGAACTTTTGCCATTTTACATGTTGCTGCTTGGATTTCTTACTGAACGGATCTTGTACCTATAAAATATGATTAAAGTTGTACTGCTTACATGATGACAGTTTGTCACTGTTTCCATAAGAAACTTGTGTCTTTTGGTCTTGTAGTTTCAGGTTGCTAGAGTGTGCTGTGGACTGTTCGTTGGCTTCCAGAAGCAGAACACTGGAGCCATGCTTGCAGGCAGTCATTTTAAAGTTATGAGAATATATACATAACCATTTTAGAAACTAATTATTCATATCTTTGCTCATCTATATTGCAAGAAAACTTTGAATGGAACCCTTGTTTTTTGTTCCTATGCATCTTGTTTCAGGAAAGTACTTCAGTGCTGAGGTGTTTGTGGATATACAGTTCTGTTTTCTCCTTTCTCTCTCCCAATATAAAAGTAGTTCTCAGTCTTTTTATATATGTATTCATAAGTGATACTTGAGAAAGAATCTGATTATAGAAAACCTTGAATAGAGAAAAGGCATTTGTGTATAGTTTCTGTTAACATTGAGTACAGTGCTGATGATACCATCCATGAATTCTTCATAAAGCCTTTTCCTTTTTGCTCACATTCCATATTACAAGCTTCAAATTTAAAGGCACTTGTGTAAGTAAATGAGTAGTGGTACATAGTCTATAGTTAAATGTAGCTCCAATTTTTGTGTTTTTTTTTTTTTTTTTTTTTCTTTGCAACTGATGCTGATTGAATGCTAATGGTAGTTGGGATGAAGCTCTGTGATGGTAATCATATATGAATCATTATTCCATAGAGATAGTTATTGCTTCCCTACAGTATTACCCTGTAGCTATTTATCCTGCTATTATCACTTAGTTGAGCCAGCTGCTCTTTTAAACTGTTTTGGTTGGTTGGTTGGTTGTTTTTTGTTTTTTTTTTTTAGAATTTGGATGCTGTAGATTCTTATTATTTGTGCTTTATTAACCTTTACCTCATGAGAATGTAGTTTTAAGTATTTCTGCAATGATTTTAAAGATAATGTTGAAATTTGTGATGCCAGTATTTAACCTGATTTTTAGTGAATTATTGTCTAACAGCATATACATTTATTAATAGCAGAATGCATTGTATTTGGCTTCTTGTAAGTATTTTTCTATTCACAGTGAGCTTTCTGTGAAGACAATCTGAAATGCTTGTAATACAAGCATAGACTATATTGACTGCAGAGATTTCCAAGTGGAAACATTGTTAGGTTTTTTTTTATGGTAAGATTTTTTTTTCATTAAGATATTTTCCAAAGGTCTTAGAACTATACCTGGTAGGATGAGATCTTAAATGCTGACCTGATAGATATATTGATTAGACTTAGTTTTCATTATGCTCTTGTCTTCTCTAATACTACTAATGTGGGACTAGACAAACCATTTACCATCCCTCTTATCTTTGTTTTGTGCTCAAGAGTCCATACTTACAGGCTGCTTTTATTTTTGGTCTGCCATGCAACAATGCTCACTGCAGTTGAAGGATTTCTTCTAAAAAAACTCAGTATATTCTATAGTAACTTTTTCTGGCAATCTACTATGGACTATTCCTAAAATCCCCCAAATCTCTTGAAATTCTTTAGCCTGTTTGACTGATTCCCCCTGCAAGTCTGGTGAGCTGAATTAATGCATAAAATCCTGAATGTCTAATTACTTTCTTGACTCATTATGATAGAAAATAGCTATTTTCTTGTTATATGTATTATATTTTCTTGTTATGCAATTTTTGTTCTCTGACACACATTAAGAACTTTACCATATTGATATATAGTTGTTTTGCCAGTTTATTTTATTTAAAAATAGGTAAGATTTTTATTTATAAAATTATAAAAAGTCTTTAGGGGGAATTAGTTCAAATTGTTTTTTCTTCTCCTTGACGATAGAATATGAAAAATTATGTATAAGAAAAGCAGCCAGAAATTAAGTTAATAAAGTATGGAAAGGTCTTAATCTGAAGCAATCTAAAATAACCATGCTAAACATTAGAATAATCTTAAGCATTTTTTAAAATAGTGTGGTGTGAGGGGAATTGTTCATTCAACCTAAATTTTTTGAAGAAGCTGACAGTATTAGAAATGCTTAACATGATATAATTTTAAGATCAAGCAATTAATTCTTTTTTCCCATTTGATACATGTGTGAAATATTTATCCACTTGCCTGAGCAATATTCTACTTAAACGGTTGTCGCATTACTTGGATCAGCAGTGCAGTGTGCTGTAAGTTGGAACTGTACTTTGGTTTGTGTCTTGTAGCTTAAGACTTGCAATTGTTTACAGAGAATGCTAATCAAACTTTCCAGGTGAGAAAAACAGTAAGTGGTAATTTAAAATCACTTGGTTACAGTATAATGCTTGTGTTGTAGGTGTGCATTTTGATTTCTCCATCCAGCTAAAAACCCCTATATTTCCAGTTTCAGGAATTTAGTTTGTTCTGCAGATGACAAAACTGTAAAACCACTCTTTTGGCATGTGGTCAAACCTTACCACTAAGTATTAATCTATACTACATTGTCATATTTGGCACTTCTGGTGCTTTTACTGACACGCTACCTAGACTTAGATGTTCAAAATAGTGCTGTGATGGAAGGCTGCAAATTTTTTAAGGAGGAAGGGCTTAGAAGGCTTTATTGCAAAAGGGGAATCTATTTTGTATTTAAAGAGTATATGGCATCTATTGCTCATTTGACATTAAACTGGTACACTATTTTAGCACTAAAGGCAAAAGTTGATTTATTACTTTTTTCAAAGTTTTGAAAGCTTTCTTTTAGAAATTTCAGTTTCTTTATTAAATTTAGAATGTGTGTGTTTTCTGTCTGCTTCTCCTTACAGGGAAAATGGAGTTAGCGTTGAGAAGAAAAAAGTAAATTTGGATTATTAAGCACAGTAATGTGACTTTTTGTTTTCCACTTGTTTGTGTTGAAGTATTTGCAGTATGATGGCAACAAATGTTGCACTTTAAAAAGCCTGTGGAAACAATTAATTTCTGATTACCAGCTATGTTTTTTTGTTCATGTTAAAGAAATCTCTTGATGCTGTCGTTTTTTTTTTTGGCTAAGAGCTTAATGGTGTTTTAAATAATGGATTGACTAGAGGAAAATGTGATTTTTAGATCTTAAAAACGATGTCAGCAGTTTATTTTAATATAGTTTTATTTTCCTGTGAAAGAAAATAAATCTTTCAAAGGAGTTGGACTTGATCCTTGTGGGTCCCTTCCAACTCAGCAGATTCTGTGATTCTGTGAATCAGTCTACATAGTCATTTGTAAATTGTCTTTTCTACTGGACAATCAAAATGTATTTTGAGTAGTTAATGCATATGTTACTGGGTATGTATGCATCTAGATTTAAAGGATCATCTACGTCATTTAGGTTTTTAAGTACCATCATGATTGATATATCTATTTTGAAGTTAAGCCTGTGAAAGATATTGGTTGTTAGACCTAATTACACTTACTTGCACTGGTGAAATGTTGCAAAATGTAGAGATTTTCTAGGGGCAATTACTTGTAGTAATTTAAAAGCTAATATATGGACCTTTGCTTATTTCAGAAATGACTTAGTAGCACACTGGAATTTGCCCAATACAAAAGATAAATTTATCTATATATTTTTTTCTCAGTGACTTCAATAGTTGTTAAATATTTAATAGGATTGTAAACTTTTTTGCCTAAAGCAACATAGTGTTAACTAGTTTTCTGACCTGTAGTAGTCTATAATAAAATACCTTTTTTTTTCAGTATTGGGAAAAGATCATTATAAAGGTCGCTGTGAAGCAGAAGACTCATATTCCCCCTCCCTCCTGTATTCTTTATTAATTTAGTATTAATTTCATTATCATCTAAAGTAATGTCAGAACCAACATGATTGTGCAGCCGGATTCAGCAACGTACTGAGGAAATTGCTGATGTGATGAAGTTTTAAGCTTTCTCCATGTGTTCTCAAAATATTGAGCTGCATACATTGGCAAACTTCTAAAGAAATAAAGTATTTACTGATAATACAGAAATTATCGTCTTTAAATAAATAGGAGACCTTGAGCAATCTAAAGTTACATAATTTAGAGACCCAATGCTTTTATAAGTAAACATAATTAGAAATGTGAAAGTATAAAGGAAGAGATTGTGATTTGCATTAGTCAGTGCTTTACAGTTCTTTCTATCATATGCTACCTAAGATATTTGTCAAATTACTCAATTTCTTTGTGCCATGGTCTTGCCATCTATAAAACTTGTATTAATCTCTCATTTTTCTGGTGTTGTCTGATGTAAATACGTTGATTTGTTTGGGCTTCCAGTAAATTTTAAAGCCTTAGATATTTTGTCTAATTTCTTCAAGGCATGACAATACATCCCCTTAGTCCCATTTTCCAATTTTCTGAATTCTGTGTGCCAACCATTTAGTATGTGCTTAACCAATTCCCCTTTGAGGAAAATAAGTGACAACAAAAGCTAAGCAACAGTCTCTCTCTAAAATGAATACATTTCACTCAATAAAATTTTACCTGAGAAATCTAGAAACTGTGATAAACCTGCTCCTGAATAGCTTTTTGCAAAGAGTATCAGAGAGCACAGAATTTGTTATGGAACAGTAAGCTGTAGAGCTTCTGTGAGATGGGGTGGTTTTCTGTAAGCAAATGTTGCTCAGAGTAGGAAAATGGAGAGAACTAGTAAACAACCACATTTTGTTTACTACCTACAGTGCTGGGTAATTGGTCTTCCCTCTGGCCTTTCCACTAGCAAACCAAGTTTTTTAGAGACCTATAACAGATCTACAGCTCTGCTAGTTATTGCTGTCCAAAACCGAAGTGACACTCTGGTCAAATATAGTTTTGCTCCATTGACAAGTTTGGTTCTGTTGTCATGTTCTGAGATGTACAAAACTCCTTGCTATTTCCATGGATCTCTATTTAACGTCTTTCCTCTCTGTCCCCTGCATATGTAGAGGATGCAACTGAGGAGATCTCTACAGGCATTTTAATGATTACAGTGATGTAGAATTAATTCCTGACTTGGAATGAGTGTTATTCAAAAGTATTACATTAGGAAATCAAAGCTTCAGACAAGAAGGGCTCATTTGTGCCTTGTATGGTTCTTATGCCAACTTCATGATTTTCTGTCTGCATCCTATCTGCTGTCAAACGTAACTGCCTTAGTGATTTGGGAGAAAAATATTCATGTGACACATAGTCTAGGACTATCACAATTTCGAAGTGTTTAGAGTAAACACTGCGTCTCAGATATGTTAACAGTATGAAATAAGCAGAAATGAGGGAACAAAGACTATTATTCAGCAGTATTCAGAACTCTGCAGTGAATGAATTACAGGCTTTGAGTATTTATTCTGTCATGGATGAAGATGACTGCTGTCTTGTAGTTGATAAGCATGTAAAGGGTTCAGCATGTCTTTTAAGCTGCTAATCTAAGTGAGAAATACAAATGTCTGTGTATCATGTTGAACAGAAGAAGCCAGATAGTTAATTCTTTTAGGAGTATACACTAAATAGATAAGGAATATTTATAAACTCTTATTGCTCACACTGCTGACTCATTGTGATGCTATGGTGATCAGTACAATAAAAAAAATCTGTATCAGTTAATGGAAGCAGGCTGTTTTTTTCGCAGCTTACTTTCACAGTTTTTCAGCTCATCAGGAGAGGCTATTTAAAAATAAAGTGTATTTCTTGGTCTACAGATAGACTTTCTTTTGTGTACATTTTGAAATTGCTATAATTAGTGATTTTTGGTCTAATGTGTGTTTAAGAGTTCAATGATGATGTGTTTAAGAATTCAGTGTAGCAATGAAATGTAGCTCCTGTGTGTCAAGAAATATCTGTCTCAAATCTGAGGCTTGATTTGGTGTTTGAAGAGATTTCTATTGACATCAGTGACAAATGCATATATTTTGTGGCAGTTTTTATGTATATTAATGCTTTATTGTCCTGTGCTAACCCAGCAAATGTCATTGTCTTACTATAGCTCTAAGAAGCATGTCACTTTTGCACAAAGGCTGTTAAAATAAATGGAAATGGATAATTGGAGAATGAATTTGATGGAATAATGTAGAACTAAAAGGCATATGATTGACCTTTTTAATGTCTTTGAGCATTGGAAGAGGTTCTTATTTTAGTGTAATTTCATCTTTTTATTAGTTTTATCTTGGCTATGGAAGACTTCGATGGAACATACTGGAAGATTGTAATAGTGGCATTTGTCAGAAAATAAAGTCATGGATTATAAAAGTCAAACTTACAATAAAGGAAAGATTGCTGAATATCAACCTCTGTTTACATCATAGAGCTTCAGACTTCTTGTCACATACAATTAGTCCAGAAAACAGGAATAGTAACAACTGCAAATTTATATAGACTGAGTCATCATATATTCTTAATCAGTTGATATCAAGAGGTAATGTTTTACCTTTATTCCAAGGATTGTACCTATAGTCACTCTTCTGGGGAAAAAGAAGTTATATCAAAATTACTGGATTGAGAGACACACATCAAAAAGATCAAACTAATTATTGCAGAAGCAACAGGGTTACTACTTAAATAGAAAATAATTACTGTCTCATGTTTGACGGTATTTTTATGGAAACTGAAATTAAAAAGTTACAGGCAAATTACTGAGGATGCTATGTTAACTATTTAAAAATCTGAACAGCATAGTAGGAATGTTCCGTTAAATGGAGGTCTGGAAAAAAAACCCAAACAGAACTCTCAGATATATGTTCCATGGATTTTGGATTTGGCCTTACCATCTCTTCTCTTCCCATGCAATGCTATGAAGGGATAGAAATGAATTGATTGCTTCACTTTGGATAACAACATTGTGATAAAAAATGAAAAATAATTACTATGTGAGTAGTAAAGCTTGGTTTTATATGGATTCATGTTCCATATTTCCTGCCTTTCACCATTCCATATTCTCCATTTATCTATATTAGGATACTCAGCTCTTCTCTGAAATGGCTGGCTAAACTAAAAAGAGAATTTACTGATGCGTACTGGTTGCTGAAAGAGCTGTGGGAAAGACAGTGTTAAGTGCAGATTGTCTTTTATTAGTTTACTAAGTAGGAGTACTAATCTCCCTCAGAGAGGCTGATTTTTACCAAGCTTGAAGGAACTCAATACTTTTAAGTCTTGCTGCAAAATGACTATCGAGACACTGACAAATGGACAGAAAAATGAGGTCAGGTCACAGGACCCTCATTTTCTTGGCTAACAGGCTGAAAATTAATATATACCTTGTAAATGACTATTCATTCTTCCATAGGTTAAAGTAGGTCAAATACAGAGAGTGTGTAACGTAGAAAAAATTGGAGATTGTTGAAGAAATGACACAAGGATTGCTTAGATGGTTTTGATGAAGAGGGCACAAGAGATTGAGGGAGAATAGGACAAAATATAGCAGTGAATGAGTCAGAAGAGAAGAATTGGTTGTTGCTTTAGAAAAATTAAGTTGTAAGTAATACAGAAAAAATATATTAAGAACATAAACAAGGGATACAGTAATTTTTAAGGCATAAGTTTGCAAGATACTTGGCACAAAATTCTGTAGACAATCTGTATGCTTCAAATAGTTATCACGTCTATTAGATACCTACTAAAGTTTGTTTTTTAAGGGGTCAGAGATGGCACAGCTCTCATTTTCAGACATCTCCCTGACCCTCCTGGTGTACTTCATATTTTTCTTAAATTATGTAGTGATTATTTTGCTCAGATCTTTCCATTGTATTGCCTCTTGCTTTCCCATATAATCCATGTTAGTAATTCAGATTCTAAGTCCAATAAGTCCTAGGCAGAAGTGGGTTCAACAGCTGCAGTGAAACCGATTCAGCTGTCTGTGAAGCTGTATTTTTGCTATCAAAATTGGAAGTCCAGGAAACTGGAATGAAGCAGATACTGGATTCATAGGTGCTGAAGCTCCTGCTTCTTTGGGAGTTTGAGTGAATTTTTTTTAGAAGTCTAGTGTAAATTTTCAAAATGGTTTTTCAGATCATAAAATGCACTAGCTTTCAGATTTAGCATGCATGCTCTAGTCTTCCTCAATATGATTCTTGTGGTGTTACTTGAAAAAGACAGTTGCTGATATGAAATCTGTCAACAAAGTGGTTCTTTCCCCACCACACACTTAAAAGACATCTTCACAGGTGTTTACTGGTGGCTAGAAACTTACTGATGTTCCCTTCTTCTGTGTCTAAAATGTTTTGTGAACATGTGGCAACTGGAGGACACTGAGTTAGTACTGAGTACATTATTTTAGATAAACTGTATCTGTGAAATTTTGACCATTTAGAACATCCTTTTTAAACACCTATTTTCATGCCACGCCAACATATTGGTAAGGATTAGGACAGAATTTCTCTGTTCCTGTTTGTGGTTTTAAAAAAACCCGAACCCCGTTACCCAGTTCTGAAACGTTACACTTGATTAGTTGTGTTATCAGATGTTCTGGCTGGCATGATTAGCCTACAGATAGATGATGTTTTATTAGAGTTCAGATGCTATTTATACTAGTCTTACAAATTGATATTCAATCTTTTTCTGTTGAAAGTTTGGTGAGATGTTTGGTCAGATCAGTTCAATATAGTAGCCTGAGGAGGCTTTATGTCTTAGAAGGGAATCTTCGAGCATTGTGCATGGTTAGTTTTGGTGTTTTTCCTCCTGAAAGGGAAAAGTAAACAATTATGTTCGGGATTTGGAAGACTGTCAGGGGTCCTAAATCTTAGAATGGGGCAGAAACAGATGGGAGTCTTTGAAGGCACTGTATAGGGATAAAGAGCAAATAGCGTAGATCAGGCTAATAGTGAACTGTCATGGCCTGAACAAAGTCTTGCTGCTGTCCTGGTCATGCTAGAACTCCCAATATGAACCAGGGTGAAAAACAGACAAGGAGTATGCCACAATTGGTATTACCACCACTTTTCTCAGTTCCTTTTTTCATATCTTCTAGTATTTTCTTTCAAAAACTTGGCATCCCTCCTGCTGTGGCCTTTTCTTTTTTCTTGTTGTTCTTTTCTTCATTGACATTCCTGCGCTTCTCATTTTCCAGCATTCGTGTTTTTCTTCTGTCCTGCCTTCAAGTTCTTACATTCATTTCACAGTCTTTTTCTTCATCTACAGCTTTAAGAAACATCACTTTCTTTTTAATCTTTCTTTTCAGATCAAGGCAGGATTTTTGCTGAAACACTCTACTTTTTCTCCTACAGTTATTTGAATTGTGTTAGAAGCTACTGAGTAATTCAATAGGAGAAAATAAAAGTATTGTTGTGTTCAGCAATGAAATTTCAGACTGTTTTACTTATTTTCCTGGTGACCTGATGCTATTTTGTTTCTTTTAAGAACAGTTGTTAGTTTTTTTCAAGTTCTCTAAACCTATAGTTAGCCTCAATAAAATTATTCTGAGGAGGCCTATTATGTGGGTCTATCTGGCAACACAGTGTTTTGGTTCTGGTGAATAATGCTAAAATTTGTTCCAGACAGTGTTTTTATGTGTATAATGGGGTGTGAGTATGGCAGTGAATTAGTTGTCCCATTCTTAGATCCTCCAAAATAACTGGAGAGGTGTTCAGAAGATTTGCGAATCTTACAAATAACTGAATTATCTGTGGGAGCTCTTTAAGAACTGGCCAATATCCCATCTGTTTTTCGAGAATAAAAGAATAAATTAGGAATTTAGCTGAGGCACTGTTCATCCTCATAAAGTTTTATGACTCGTCTTTGCTCTCTGACTTTTCCATGTGACTCTACATGAGAATCAGAGCACCTGGAAGAGCAAGGGTGCTGAGGTAGGTGGTTATGAGGACGGGTGATAAAGCTAGCTAGATGCTCTTAATGTCTCAGGTAGTCCTGAGGTAGATACCTTAGTGCTATGGTCTAGTAACCATAGTGGTGTTGGATCAAGGGTTGGACTTGATGATCTCAGAGGTCCTTTCCAATCCAGCTGATTCTATGATTCTATGATCTTATGGAAAGTGGGTGTTTTCCCTGCCTTTTTGGTTGTAGAAGACTGCAGTTTTTCCTTAAAAGGTTAGCTTGGAGGAACCTCAACAAACACTCAAACTTAAAAGCTTGGATTTTATTTTATTTTTGATAAAGAATTGTTATAGTGAAGAGGAGATATACTACTACAGCCTGATTGTTCCAGGAATTTGAGGGAGAGATGAAATTTTCACAACGTGTGACTTTTAATAAACACTATGCACATAATTTCTGAAAGGCCAAAGGGCTAAATAATCCTAAATTTTAACTTACTAATAGACTTATAACTTCTAAGACCTAAAATAAGTGTTAGTTCTGAACATGAGTATGGAAAAACTGAAGAGGCAAATTAATTTATGAGTACTCTAATTTGTGTTCCTTAGTTTATTTTTAGGTTAAGCAGGAGCATCCATCTGCACAAAACATAGCTTTGCTCCATTGTCCCTACATTCTATGACCATTGTTAGCAGCTGCTGCTTTTTTAGCAACTGACTATTTTAGGGTACATAAAATGGTGTTACAAAGGTATTATGAGAGGGTTTGTAGCAGTGTTGTTTTACAAGACTAAGTTTACTGAAAGGCATTAGAGGGTTAGTCACTACTTGCTAGAATATCAATCCTTTTAATCTGCTTTAACACTCTTCTATTAAAACTGAAGCATCCTAAACTGTATTGAAATGCACCTTGCTGTGTGTTATACCTCTTTTCTCTTTTTACAGTCTCAACTATTTAAATTGCAAGCTGCTACTCTGTATTTTTATGGTACCTAACACATTGGGAATCTGTTCTTGGGTCTTGGCTTTGCAGGAAACTTATAAATCTCTCTGTTGATCATCTCAGCCATACCCTGACAGTGTTGTGTTGGATCTAAAGGCCATAACTCTTTTATTATTGTCTCTTCATTGCTTCTTTGGATGTTCTACCTAGTCCTGTAGCCAGCCCTTTTGGTTTTGACTGTAATTTTTTAAATTTTTCATGTAACTTTGGATTATTCCTGTGCTTGTTTTCATTCTTCATTATCTCTGCACCACCATTTTCATGCTACAGCATTATATTTTTGGTGCTATGCAGAAATATGCAGGAATAATTTCAGAATTATTTTTGGCATTTATAGTGTAAAATGATACATACTGGAATATTAAAATCCTGGTGTGTCGAGTCAGTAAGTTTTATGGTTGTGTTAACATTTCCCTGCAAGATGTTCCATATGTGCATCCCTGCTGTGGTCACATTAGTTCTTTATGAACTGTTCCTGCCATGCATACATTTTAAACTTGGGAAAAGATTCATCCTGATGAGGATTTCAAAGTGGTGAGGCTTAACGAGTGTGTTATGCAACATCAGCATAATAACAAACTATGCAGTGCGGTCACTGGGCACCACTGAGAAGAACCTTGCTCTGTCTCGTTTGCACCCTCCCTTTGGGTATGTATATACATCAATGAGGTCCCTTCATCCCGGACCCTTAATCATCTTAGAATCATAGAATAGAATCATAGAATCAGCTGGGTTGGAAGGGACCTTCGAGATCATCAAGTCCAACCCTTGATCCACTACCACTGCATTACTATGCACTAAGTGCCAAATCCAGTCTCTTTTTAAAAATCTCCAGGGACGGAGAATCCACTGGAGAATTCCCTGGGCAGCCCATTCCAATGTCTAACCACCCTCTCTGTAAAGACATTCTTTCTGATATCTAACCTAAACCTCCCCTGGCACAACTTGAGACCATGCCCTCTTGTCTTGCTGATATTTGCCTGGGAAAAGAGACTAAACCCCACCTGGCTACAATCTCCTTTCAGGTAGTTGTAGAGAGTGATGAGGTCTCCCCTGAGCCTCCTCTTCTCCAGGCTGAACAGCCCCAGCTCCCTCAGCCTCTACTCATAGGACTTGTGCTTGAGGCCCTTTGTTGACCCTTTGTGACCCTTTGTTGGACTCTCCAATATGTTCATGTGTCTCTTACTGAGGAGTGCAGAACCAGACACAGCACTCCTGGTATGGCTGTATATACCAATGGTGAGTAGAGGGGCAGCATCACCTCCCTTGTCTGGCTGCAACAGTCCTAATGCATCTCAGGATACTATTTGCCTTCTTTGCTGCAGGGGCACATTTCTGGCTCGTGGTCAATGTGGGGTCCATCAGGGCATCTGTCTGCCTTTCCTGCCAAGCTACTTTCCAGCAGTGCAGTCCCAGTGTACACTGGTGCCTGGAGTTGTTCCTCCCCAGGGACAGGACTTTGCGCTTCCCTTTTTGAGCTTTGTGAGGTTCCTGTCTGCCTGCCCAGGTCTCTCCGAATGGCAGCATAGCTCATCTGGCCTATCAGCTGCTCCTCCCAGTTTTCTGTCATCTGCAACTCTGCTGAGGGTATGTAATCTACCCCAGGTGCAACTGCAGACTTGCTCGAGGAGAAAACAACAATATTTTCTAAGTAATGATTTAGAATATAGTTCTGCAAATGTGTATTGAGATTGCTGACGTGCTCCCAGCTGTGGGTCATCTCACTGTCAGCACTCAGACTGCTCACAGATGCATGTCTTCTACTTCTGTGACCACTCAGTTGCCTTTTTGTGATCAAATTTAAGAAAATGTTATATATTTCATGAAAGAATTATCAGTAAATGCTTTGAGGCTGTTTTTAATAGTTAAAACTAGTGTTCTTCACACCGACTGCAAATTTCACATAATTTCTGAAAGTATTAAGGAGAAGGTGATGAAAAGTTAGTGTGGCCTTGCTGAGGCTAAATCTGTGATAAGTGTCTGGATCTGTGACAAGGGATGGGCAATGAATGACACTTACCTTAACTGCAACTAAGCTTTTGAAACTCTCTCTCAGAATACTCCTGTATCCAAGTTAGTGTGTTATGCTGTGGACAGCTGGATAGGTAGGATGGTGTTTGTGTGGTCGGGCCTAGATGGTCATGGTTAGTGGGTAGAGTACGGTGTTCTACCAGGAAGCCAATGACAAGAAGGTTCTGTGGGGGTCTGTACTAGAGCCTGTCTTTCCTCCTCTATTCTGCTGGTAGCATCCTCTTCTGCTTCTGCCTTTGCCATGGTCAAAAATATAGTCCAGCTTTTCCCTGTGCTCTAAATTGTTTGCTTGTTCCTTTTCCTTCCTCTGGGCTCTCATTAGGATTTACATCCAGCTATATTTTGCAAATACTATGGAGATGGTAAAAGTAGTAATCAGGTGGAAGTACAGCTGGACTGATTGCTTAGGGAGAACAGATTTAAAGTGGCCATGTAACATCAACTTAAGTTCCTATTTTTGGAGGTTTACTCCTTGTAAGAAATCAATATTCAAATGCACAGTAGTAACTTTGAAAGAGTGGAATGGACAGTATGGCAGCTGTCTACAACATGCTGCAGCTTAGTATATGGTTTGATAATTTATTTGATGAAGCATTAATCATTTGATTTCAGGTAAACATCTCATTGGGCAGCAAATACATTTCTAATACTTCTCTTAATTTTCCCATTTTTTTCTCCATTACTCTGATAGAGTTGTAATGCATTTTACTTTTAGATCTTTTTTTATTTTCTCTAATATCTGGTCTTGTACTGTGATTTGAAGTTAACTGGAAGGGAGGTTAGACAAAATTTCTAGGTGGTGGGGTTTTTTTGTTGTTTTTTTTTTGTTTTGTTTTGTTTTGTTTTGTTTTGTTTGTTTGTTTGTTTCTTTGTTTTGTTTTTGTGTATGTGTGTATTTTGTCTGTTTTCATTTTTTGCTGCAGAGAAGGCAGGTAAAGTTATAGGAACAGTGTCGTAGGGTGTTTGTGCAGCAGGACAGCCTGTCTTACCACCCTGATATGCAAAGCTTGCACTAGTTCGACATCAGCAGAGGGCTGTTCTCTCTTCTTTCCCTTGTCCCTGATTCCTGTTAGTTTTGTTTCTTATGTTTTGCTTCTCCTTGACAGAAGCCAGAATCAAAGCCTCTTCATCTTTGTGTTCTTTGCAGTCTTGGAGCCATAAAGGATCTGCTCATCCTTGCCATGTAAATTTATTATCACAGATCTTTTTGCTTTGGGAAACCTCATTCTGAGCTTCCAAAGCTGGCAGTAGGTCCAAGCCTGCCACAGCAACCTCGTCTATGCCATCTACAGTCAATGAATTCTAGACTTGTAGGTCAGAAAGCACAAACCTCAGCTGCATCAGCTGAACGAGCAGACAGTAGTGCATTAGAAGCCATCGTTTTGATTAACTACTAAGAGGAAGACTAAGATTTGTGCTCTGCTAATGTGGATTAGTTAAAATTGCAACTTTTTAGCTATTTGTGTCAAGTTAGAAACGTGTTGGACTTGTTTTCCATTCCCTGCTGTTAATCAGCATACTCAACTTTCACAGAATTGCCTGTTTTTTTCATTTTATTGTTTGAAAAGTTTTGGTTAAAGATTTTTGTCCAATGGCCCTCCTAAGTGATGGAATAAAAATGACATCTTTTCTAAGTAGTTTATCTTTGATCTATGTAGATTGTTGCCAGTGTTCAGCTGGGATTGCCTGCTATACAGTTGCAATGCTGTGATATGTTTGTTATACTTAACAGGATATTAACAGAAGGAGCGTAAGGCTGACTAGACGTCTTGTATCAGTAGTTGAGAAATCTCATTCGTGCTTTGGACTGTTGACCTGTATGTTCTGAAATAGTGTTTTTCATGTCATTCGTTTATTTCTGAATTGTCTTGATTTTACTGACAAATGAGTAAATTAATTTCAGTCAACTTTTGGAAGTGATACAGTGATAGAGTACATTTGAAGCCTCTCTCGTTTTCCTTCTCTGAGAATTTAGTTCAGTTGAAACTAACACCAAATGTTATTTTCTTTTAAGTAATTTTTTCTTCAGTGTGAAGAATTGGGTTTTTTTGGTTGGTTGGAGCTTTAAAAAATACTATTTCTAGCTTTTCTTGCTTCTAGCACAAGGCAGTCATGGGCAACTGGTGGCTAGAATTTGCAAACTAAGCTACAGCTTTCTTGTGTCCAGGCCAATAGGACACAACTCATTCCCCATTCCTTCTCTTAGGACCCTAGTAAAAAAAAAAAAAAGGTGCTTGAGGATCTGGTTTTCCAGAGATCCCACAATGGGATATCTGCAAACTGGGGATGGAATAACTGCATTCATTAAGATTGTCAGTATATGGGATGTGTCATCCTATGGATCTGTGTGTGCTAAGTAAATGTAATACTCAGTGATACATCTGGCAGGTTATGTTACATATTTCTCTGTGGGAAGTGCTGAACAGAATTTTGGGCTCTTATTTCTATTCCTGTGGTTATGGTGTTCAGTACCAAGAATGCTGCTATGCAATTTAATTTGTTATTGAAACATTAAAGGAAAAGTAGAACTAATGGGTTAAGGAAAGTAGCCTCCCTCAGGTTTTATATTTTTCAAGTAAAAATTCATTAAAGCTGATATAAAAATGAAAATTAAAAATGTTTTTCAAGGCATTTAATGAAACTTAACTGTCTTTTTCTTTTTACGGCTTCCATATTCTGATTTGTTTTTGGTAAAAGCACATATCTATTAATATTCATTTTTATACATTTTTATAATTGCTTCATACATGTTTAGTGCAAAATAGGATGCAATACATATGCAATTTCGGTACTTTTGCTGGCTTTTAAAAAATTATTGTGGGAAGCTAGTTTTTCAATTATGTAGAAAATTTTTATAGTCTTTAAAGGAAACAATCAAAAGTATGCAAAAATTTAAATGGGAAAGTGAACATCAAAATAATTCCTTTTCTGTAAGAGATGGAAAATCTTTCTGTTCTGAGAACAAGATTTTCTTCTTAAAGAAAATAGGCAACTTGCCATTGTGACAAAATAACAGTCATTTATAATAAAATTTTGACTTTGATAATTTCTTTAAAGGCATTTGCTGTGTTAGTGAAGCAGCTGGTTACACTGGCAGTAGTAGTGTTGCTGTGTGTGGAGAGTAGTAGTGTTAAATGCAGTTTACCATCAAACTCATTTTGGTCTGATTGCTTTCTCCTAAGTAAGGGCAGAGAATGTTATTGGTAGTGTCAGCACTTAGAATTCAAAGTGCTTGGAAGTGCCACGCTTGTGTTGTTTTTTTCTGTCATTGATGCCTGTGGGAAGGGAGAAAACGACCAATGTGATGAATTGAGAGTTGAACAGAAAGTGACTATAGAAACTCTTGGATGAAGAGTGTGGTCAGGGAAGTTGAAAATAATTTGCTGAGCTGCTTCACTGCAAAAATGCTGGGTTGCAGTTCAGAAAACCTTCAGAGTGCACACTGAAAGTATTTGTTTTGCAGAAGCATTAGGGTTTTTTTTTTTACATTTCCTTATCAGAGTGATCATTAGCCTTTTGCTCTGATGCAATGTCAGTTGTTGTCCTTGTGAATGACACCAAGGTAAAACAGTCATGGCAATTAAATTGAGGTGGAAAAGTATAGTCAGTATTGGTGTCTGTTTCTGTTTTAGGGTTGATTTATTAGTATGAAGGTATAGAGTCTCTTCTGTAGTGACTGGATATAGCAGAGATGAGTGATGTGCCATAACCTGGGTCTCTGTTGCCTCCTGGAGCGAGAGAGCACTACTGAAGGTTTCTGTGAGTGAATCCTGATGTACCTCCCATCTCTACATCTGTCTCTGAATTGGTGTTTGCTGCTTTGTGCTAACTGTACAGCACAAACCAGATTATCCCCTTCATCTGGCTTTCCCAATAGCCACATGGGTGTTGAGGAGATGTGAGGGATGGGCTGGGAACGGGAGGTTCTGAGCAGGGTAGGACCTTTCCCTTTTGAAACCCAAGGTTGCATCATCTGAATTTGTCTCTGAAAGCGCAGAGTGGCCATGACACAAAGGGGAGCTGTGCTCTCTAAATGCCTGAATGTTGCCTCTGACTTCCCTTTATGGTATGTTACTAAAGATGGCCCAAAAAAAATTTGTTTTCATTTAATTTGAGACAACGGTATACCTACAGAATCTCTTAGTGCCCTCAGAAGTATATCTGGACTTCAAAGACCAGAAAACAACAACTTCTAGTTGTGGATGTACAGAAGGAACATTTTTATCAGTGCCAATCTTAAACCATACCATATTCTTTGAAAATACATTTTCAAAAGCACTCTACATGAGCTGCAGAATTTCAAAATCTTAATGCATTTCAAAATTTTCATCTTATGCTTAGGTAAGAAAAAGTGTAAAGACTGGGATTTTGGAAGACAGAGGAGAGATGCTGATGAAATGGAGAATCAAGCCCTTACAGAAATGCAAGTGTCTGGTTGTGAGGGGACAAAATACATTGTTCTTTGAAAGGCTGTCCTTTTCTCTTGCTAATCCAAACAAAAGATTACAGTCCTTTTTAAAAAAGGATAAAGCAGTAGGATTCTATGCTGGCCAATTTGTTACACTGTGCTGATTTAGCACTGTTTTGTCCAGTTTTATTGCAGTGATATTTCCCATTAACTGTGAAAGTTGAGGACACCATTACCTGATGATGTGACTGAGCTACAATTATTTGGACTGTAAATAGTTTTCTGAACATTGGGCTTTGGTTATCCTGGAGGTTGAATTATGGCTTCGTTTGAACTAACAGGGACTAATGTTTTGCAATAGAGTTTAAAAATGAAATTAATTCTTTACAGAAGAGCATTGATATCTGCAAATAATCATTAACCATGTCTGCTGTGCTGTATAGAATGCATAGCAGCTAGTTTTGAAATTTTCACTTTTAACTGATTAACTATTTTGCTTCCAGGAAATAAGATTAAATTTTCATTTGAAGATACAGAAATGAATAAGTTAGCCATTCTAGAACACTACCAGTGTATGAAAATGTTGGCTTTTTTCATCAGGCTTTCTTCTAAGTTGTATGGACTGAAATGCTTCTAAATGGTAATATATATTTTTAAAATTGTAATGTATATTTTAAAATTCTGTTTAAAAATATCACATCTGTTGCTATTGTCTACTGTTATTAATGTATAGTACTGTCATTATTAAGATAGAAAAAACAATAACATAATTAAAATTAAAAGGGCATACAAAGACCCAGTATGTTTGCTAAATTAAAGTACCTCTTGGCCAGGAATTTATTAGTCTGATACCTTATGGAACAGTTTTGCCACAGAAAAAAAACCTGTACCAGATCAATTAGAATGATCCATAAACTAGGAAGAAGAAGTTATCAAAGAAGAAGGAGCTATTAAAAAATAATTAGAAATACATGACCTACAGTTCATGATCTACAGTTGTTTGAGCACTCACAAAAGAAATTAACATAGTTTGAGAAGTAGGGCATTAGTACTGTGCTGGCTTCAACTGTATGGCATAGAAGGGCAGTGTTTGTGAATGGAAATACTAAAGTCCCGAGGTCCTACAAAGTTGGATTTTGAACCTGTTTTTTTAATATTTCCATCACATATATGGAAAACATTTAAAACTGTTACTGATAAAAGATGAGAGACAACAAACAGCTGTATAAACAGATAAAATAGTCACTCAGTTACCGATAAAGAGAAGATAAGCTCATTAACTGAGCTAGGCTCAGACACACAATGTGTTTTTCAGCACATCCAAATATAATGTTGTGTCTTGAAATAATAAATGCACACTATATTTCCATCTTTATTCCAGGAAACAATTATCCTTTAAGGAGAAAACCCTCTTTCCCAAGAACAGGGAATCACAGTTGTTAGTTAAAGCTGGACTTGTGTTATTATGCTTTGGCTGAAAGGCCTCATACATCTAAGAGCTGCAATACTGAGGCTGTATTATCTCTGTATTTGGTGGTGTTCTGAGAAAATCTGGAATGCTGGTTCCAGATGGGTGTGCTTCAAGAAGGACATAGGAAACTGGAGATGATTCAGGGTAGAGTAAGAATGATGAAGGAATTGGAAATGTGCTGTTTGCTGAAAGATTTAGAGCTCAGGCTGTTAAGCTGATCAAAATTGCGGTTGACACCATATGGTCACAGTCTTAACATATTCATGTGGGAGCAGAAATGTGATCATAGATAGGGTCTCCTTCTAGCCAACAGATAAAATAAGAATCAACAGCTTTGTAGTTGATGTCAGCCAAATTAGTTTGGAAATAAAGTGCAAAATTGTACAGGGAAGGGAGTTAGGCACTGGAAGAACTTACCAAGAGGTGTGATGCATTTGCAAACACTGGAAATACTGTAATTAAGATTGTGTGTCTTTCTGAAAGACTCACTGTAGTTTAGGAACACGGTGTAAATGCAAAGTAGAAATTGATGTGGGGAGCTTGTAAATTTAGTAATCACAATACTCACATCCTTACTTAAAGTCCACAGCGCTATTTGCAGTGCAGCATAGTGGTTCGTTTCTGCTCACTTTGAATCTGGTTTAACCATTAGAAGAATTTCTTTTTTCAGTATTCTGCAATGTGGTGCAGGTATCCATGCTGCCCCTGAACCAGCTGGGGTGGATACTAAAAGCACTGAAGCTATGCTAGCATGGTTTTGTACCAGGAGTCATATACATATATATATATATATATACGTATAGATATATATATATACACACACACACTGTATTCTAGCAAGACTGAGCTATTTGTATGCATGGCTTGGTGATCACAGCTGCTTGCTCTCTCTTAACAACCTCCTACAGGCAAGGGGTCCTTGGAGACCTTGGGAATCGTATATAAAACCCAGGATTTATCTTGTAGTAGAGGCAGGTTTCCAAAAAGAGATTATTTTTTACTCTTTTGTTGTTGTTGTGTGGTGTTTGTTTTTTTGCTATGTTTGGTTTTTTGTTTTTATTGTACGTGGCTCCAGTTTGAGAACAGTTGAAATAAAAGTTACAAGTTATTTACTGCAAGAGACCATATTGGATTCGGGAAACTGGTGGTGTGAAAATAATTGGAGGCTGAGACATAGTGAAGGAACACACTGAAGGCCCTATTCTTACTTTTCCCTAAACATTGAGTTATCTCCAGAGATAAGATGCTGGACTGCTGGATTACTGGTGTGATCATGTGTGAATTTTCCTATATGCTTTCTAAGAGTGTCTGTTTCATACTACTATATTCTAAAAAATGAAATCTGTAACTTTAATGACAGTTTGTAACATACAAAAATGTGAACCTCTCGGAATAAATACATGCAACAGAATCTTTCTTTAAAATGATAGTAGGAGGGTTTAAAAACAAACAAACAAAAACAACCCCCCAAACTTTTACATTGATTAGTTGTATCAGTTTTACCATAGCAACTTGTACTTGATTGTATCAGTTTTATCATATCAACTTAAAACTGGAGCATACGTTTTGTTCGTTGAAGTGTTTTGATGTATTGGACAGATTTACAGTGCAGGTAATGCCTCTGCTGTTTCGGTATGAGTTTCCAGTGCTGGCAAAAGAGAGAAATCAGCCTATGTAACTGGATTACTTTCCAAGTGTTGAAATGCCTTTTTCTGTCTTGTTTAGCTCTGAATGTTGTCAAACCACTTCATAGTACAGTATATGGATCATGTTTGTAGCCTGTGAGTTGCCAGCACATCTGTGGATGAGCTGCTCTGAGCCACTGATTGAGTCATTGTTAGAAGAGCAAAAGAATTAGAAAAATATTGAATCAGAGGGAAAGCTGCATTATTAAGGCATTGTCTTTATGTATTCTATTACACAGATGACACAGGGCTGCCCAACTGGAGACTGTGCTGGTGTAGACATTAAACTGAAGATCACAGTATTCAGAAAATCTAATATGATAGTGCTGTCTTGGGCTTTTCCACTTGATGACTAATGGTGCACCAGCAGCACACTATGTACTTATCTTAAATATCAGACTGTAACTGTTCTTGAAAGATTAACATACATATTAATCTGATTTTTGCTGATGTGCATGTCTAAAAGTTTATGAAAATTTTTAATGCACCTTGGAGACTTTGCTGCCATATTTCTGACCAAAGGTATCTGATACTGTTTGATTCTAGGCAATTTAGTGTGTAGTTGCAATAACCATTAAGATATTTGAGTGTTGTGAAGCTTTATATTCCCATCAGATTAAAAATATTTTGCTTTCATTGTTATGTTGCATAATGAAGACATATTCGTTTTTTGATTAAAGATGCTTAGATCACCTTCTGTATGCTATATATTTATTTGTAAAGTAGATCACGTAAAGATTGTACAAACATTGAGATGTAAAATTAGAAAATGTTGCTTCTAATTGCCACATAAAACTTAAATAAGGAGCAGTAATCCATGTATTTCCTTGCTGAAATTTTTATTTAACAGTTTTACTTTCTGAATAGCTACAATTCATAGGAATATAGGAACTGATTGTGCAGAGATATTAGTGAAGGATTTCTTTGTATGTGTATCTTTGAGTATTTACAGGATTCAAGTTTTTATGGACTACTTGTTAAAATCCTTTATTCTATTTCAGAAATGTTACAGTTTGCATTAATAGTGTAAATTTATATACAACGGATTCAATTTTTGTTTTTGATATTTACTTAAAATTGAATGGAAATTGTAAACATTTTTTGTAGTAAATACAAAACCATCCTATTAATTACTCAATTTAGTCTTTTAGGATAATTTTTCTTTCACTGGAAATGCAAGAGTGGAAAAGTAACTATGTTCTAACACTGCTAATAATGTCCCATATTTCATATGTTCCACAAATAGAACAAGTAAGAAATCAAAGGAGTTGTAATTTGATGACATTTTGGGGGTTTGTTTTTCTGTTTCAGTCAGTGGCGAAGACTGGGCGATTGCTGATTAGCCATGAGGCTCCCTTGACAGGAGGATTTGCATCTGAAATCAGTTCCACAGTTCAGGTACAGAGGTTATTTGTTTTTAAGTGTTCTGCATGGCTGGATATGTTTACTTATAGAAGAAATGCTTGTTATTACATTAAAAGTTTTGCATTTTTATTAAATTTCAGTTTTGTGGATGCCTACCTTGCTTTATCTGAACAGCTGAGAAATCATCTACCTACCAGGCACTGTGCATAGTGCCTGCTAAGCTAGAAATTTAACTTTCACTACAAAGCAGGGAGAATGCACTGTCAGATGTGGAGGAAAAATCTTTATGTATAATCTGGTTTTAATTTACTTTTTTTTTTCCTCATATGCTTATCCCTAAAACTTCTTAAAAATACATTCTAGCAATGTTGAAATCAGACACAGAAAAAGCACTCAGATCCAGAACAGTATAATGTGGGGTTACACATCGTGTTCAGAGACCCGATTAAAAGAAAGGATTCTGCAGAAGTTCTTCGTATGTAGTTGAGGTACTGACACACGTGTTGAGCTTGTGTGGTCAGAACAGGTTTGAAAGGCTGTGCATCAGTACCAGTTATATCTGGAGCATTAGGCTTCCTTAAAAGTCCTTTAAAGCTTTCTGTTGTGTTTTATATCTGTACCAGCATACAGATTTTCCCCTTACCTTGATTTCTTTCCTGTGCACACCAGTGACACTGGGTTATAGAAACATTAAACTAAATGTGCCCATCACCACCTGATAACTATTTTCTGAGTATTCTAGAATTCTTAAATTATAGGACTAGAGAGACATGAGATTCTAAAATTCATAAAATATAAACTGTATGGTCAGTAATTAAAGCTTGGGAATCAGCCTTTTTGTAGGAAGGAAGAGTTAATAATTTTGGGAATGTAATTTTAAATTAAATGTGCATAAGGAATCAGAAAACTATGTTTCTTGAGCTTTGTGGTACAACTTTTTTTAAAGAATAGTTGTACTAATTTTATCATCATTATATTAAGGTCATTCATTTTTTCTGTTTTTCTCTGTTAAGAACCAAATATTGTTTGCATGGAGACCTCACAGCAGCCTTCCAGTAGCTGAGAGGGACTCTTCATCAGGAACTGTAGTGACAGGACAAGGAGTAATGGATTCAAACTGAAAGAGGAGAAGTTCAGGGGAAGAGAGGAAAATAAGTTAGATATATGGAAGAAATTTTTTACTGTGACTCTGGTGAGGCACTGGCACAGATTGCCCAGAGAAGTTGTGGATGCCCCATCCCTGGAAATGTTCAAGGCCAGGTTGGATGGGGCTTTGAGCAACCTGGTCTAGTGGAAGTTGTCCCTGCCTATGGCCTTTTGACCTCCTTTCTTTAATACTTATTCTCTTCGATTAAACTATGATTAGTTAAGTCCCAAGGTACTGCCAAATGTGAGTGTAGAAAGTGATATTTTAAAAATTCTAACAAAAATGTGAAATAACCAAAAGAGGCTGTCTTTTAGTGTCTTAAGTTAGTATTTACATTTGAGGAGAAAACTATTCTAAGCCCTTTAGCGATGTCATAATTTACTGATACAACAAAAGAAAGCATGTATTCAAGAAAAAGGTGAGCTGAAAAGAAAAAAAGCTTGTCAGTAAATATAATTGCAAGAGCATGGGATGCCCAATATATTGCTAAACTACAACATGAGTTTTTAATCTCCTCACACCTCCACTGACAAAGCTACTTACCCAATTGATCCATCTTGGTGTCATTTTTCATATCAGAGATATATCTTGGCAATTATCTCTTATTTAGAAAACAAAGTTTAAAATGCTTTAGTAAAGAACTATTTATGTCTGTCAATATTGAAAGATAATATTTGTTTTATTACAGTTGCTCATAATTTTATATTCATGTTTCTTAGGAAACTAGGCTTTCTGTCTTGAGAAATATTAGTTAATCTGTCACATGTGCTCCCTCAGAATAAACTGGAATATAACTCATTGGGATTGAATTTATACATGACAAGTTTCTTTCATATAAATGGGTTGACTCGAGTCTGTGTTTTGGTTGCATTCTCGTTACTCTGTATATCCATTCTTGAAGATTCTATCATCCATACTAAAATTTTGATATGAGTTACTTTAAAGACAATACTGCAAGAGATATTAGAATAATATTTACAAAGCATTACAACTTTTTAAGGAACAGTATTGCTTTATGCATAATAAAGACCTTGCCTTTCCTGCTCAGTTAAAAAACTTGATCTCTAAATGGTCAAATCCATATGTCTAATATCACTGTGCTGTAAAAATAAAAACAAAAAGTGAAATTCTCTTTTGCTGGATACAGTCTATACTGATAATGCCAAAAATTGGCAATTGCACTTGGCTTTAGTTTCCTCTTACACATGGAAGTAATAGTACTTCAATAAAGTGTGTCCAGTTGGATTAGATGGTTAGTTTCCATATTGTTATTCCATCCTTGCTGTGAGGTCTCTTGTCATAGAAATAAGGTGAATAAAAGTACATAGGTTATTTTAAAAGTTAATAGTCACAAACACTTCATGGTGATGTACACTTCAAGGAAAAGAGTACAAATGGAAATGATGGCTTTCACTCATGAACTGTAGGAAAAAACTACATGGAATAGTTTTCTTTTTTCTTGTGTGAGATTAAAAGCAGTGTTTGGAGAGCATATTAAATCAGATTTGTTTTGTGTCGAATACAGAATATTTTAAAGGGGCATATTACTGCACTAAGTGGTCTTTACTCTGCTCAAACATGTAAAACTAAGAACAAGATGAGGTGGTGTGGTTAAAACTCTACATGATATGACTTTGCCCTTTGTTCCGGTGTTTTGTATGTGATCTCAGCAAGTATTTTGAAGTGAGCAACAAATGTTAGGATAAATTCAATAAAGCCACAGTTAATATTCCAAATTGATTGTATTCTGTATAAAAGCTTGCAAAAATGTCATGCTCAGCAGAGAAACCATTAAACTTTTGCTTAAGGCATATGGTTGGAGCACAGTTTGAGAAGCCTTGGGAGAAAGGCCCACTGAGATGTTGCTTACAAAATAATGAAGAATCGGGTGTGGAATTCATCAGTACATTAATCACTTGTAATACAAAGGAGTGTAAATCCAGTAATTGTGTCCGTTTTAAAAAAACAAAAATTAAAAAAAGGAGGGGGGGAAAGAAACAGAATGTTTTCAGAGAGGGATAAGTGGGTGGAAAAAGGGAAGCCTGAGTAGACTCTGTTAAGTTGTGTGATAAAAACTCAACTGCCTGTGCAGATGCACACAAAGGAGCCCAATGGCTCAGTAGGCAGGGGAACCCAAATAACTCAATCTGGGAAATGGAGCCCCCAACTCAACTCCTTCAAAGGCTGTCACCAGCCTCAGCCCCATGGGCCAGGGTGGAGACAGCCAGCACCAGGAGTAAGGGACACTTTGATGACTCTGCAGTCTGAGTAGGGTTGCTGCCTGCCAGCATTTGAGACTTGATATGGGGTGCAGGGGAAGAGTTTTGGAATCATGCAAGACTTCTGGGATTTTTAGAGGAGGAACCAAAACTGGGGAGAGGTGGAGAATCGAGGTGGTTTGGAGAGGCATAGATATGGGAAAATTGAGATATAAAGGGATAAAAGGGAAAGTTGTGTTATGGTTACAATAATTTGTTGGTTACTATTTTCTGATAGGGCTGAGATAAATTTAGGGAATTAGCACATACCCTTTAGCATTGATCTTGCAAATACAGAAAATATATGTCACAGGAAGGTCTTGGTGGTTTCTAGCCATTCTCTACAAATAATGGATGAAATATTGAAAAATAGAATATGCTTTAATAATTTTTAATGTTTTCATCTAAGGAATTTAAAATTTCATTGAGGAATTTTGATTTTTGTGTACATCGATGACATAATAGCAGAATGCACCATGGAAATATATGCTGTTATTAAAATACAAGAAATGTACATGATACAAAGTTGATAGCTGACCTGGTAAAGGTCATGGCTGCCTATAAATTAGCTAGTCAGCACACTGTTTTTTGTAGAGGGTTGCACAGATGTGAAAAGGAACATTTTGTCATTCTTACAGGAACAAAGCAATTTTGATTTAGTTGTGGGTTTCTGTTTTAGTGGTATAGTTTCTTTTCTTATTGCCTGGTAGTTACTTTGTCCCTTTGAGCCCTTCCAGAGGACTCAGTGTGCTTCTCAGAATTATGCAGGGGTATCAGTCTTCCAAAAGATTGGTATGAATCTTTTGGAAGATTCAGATGATAGGACCAAGAAAATTCGATAAAATAACCTGTTTCTGAGGCTGAGTTACATGATCTTATTTTTTCAAATCTTGGGTTCTGTATCTAAAAATTGAGTATAATAGTATTGGGCTGTTTGATCAGTTGTGCTTTAGATTTCCTCCTCCTGCAGCAAAATAAGGCCTAGTTTCCAATAAGTGGTGTAATTTTCTGCTGGATTGTGACATTAGGGGAAACTATTAGATGAGCTGGTTTTGTGAGAAGCATTTCAGGAAGAGGAAAAGTAGGTGTATCTAGGAGTACCTTTCAAAGACATAAGAGT
>NW_020884890.1:9844460-10010377 GCF_003945725.1 Corapipo altera
GAGGAAAAGTAGGTGTATCTAGGAGTACCTTTCAAAGACATAAGAGTTTCACAGGAGTTTTATTACCATAGGGGAAAAAGTACCAAAACAAAAACAACAACAGTAACAAAATTCAGTAATTTCATCAGTATGAACATTTAAAGTAAAATTATATTGAACTGGTATTGGCTGAAACTGTCTTAAATAACTATTATTTTATGGAGTTCTAGTGAAAAAATTTTACTTTTCCATCAAAGCGCTTTCAGAATGTTTGTCCTGAATCGTTTTTCATATGTCTGTGAAAAATTATTTCTTTAAAGGCGTTATATGTCTTTAGAATTTGGGATGTTGAGATATTCCAAATAGTTCCATTATTTCAGTTTTCTTGTGAGCAGAAATTAAGGTGGAATTTCCCAATGAACCTGTGACAGTCCTCCATGGCACTCTGCAGTGTTTTGAGGAAGTGAATGCAATGCAGTACTCCAAAATATTTGTGAGACCAGGTTTGTGTTTCAGTTTGTCTAGCAGAGGTGGCATTTTTCTCAATCTGTGTCACTTTTAAAAGGAAATCAAAATCTAACAATCAATGCCTTTCACAGGATGGTGCCTGGACTTTTTCCACACTAACTCATTGAGGCCAAAATTGGTTTGGATGTTACACAAAAGTCTCTTATTATAGTTTGACTCACTGCATAGAAGTATCTTAATTTTCATTTATCTCATGTTCTGATACTATCACCCATACTGATGTCTTGGTTTATAACTGCAAAAAATGCAGCACAGGATGAATGGACTTTTAAGAGGTTTTATTTGATGTTATCATATCATAAAGTCTGATTTACCCATGAGGCTTTCTGCATTTAGTTTTTGTGAACATAAAGAAGAACAAATTTCTCTAAAATGCAAACAGAAAATTATTGTAATACTGGCATATGTCATCAGTTCAGGCTACAAGGGAATGTTGTGTTCCTCTATTTTGGAATAAATTCAGTACTGAGCAGAGAAAAATGATTTAATGAATTCAATATAGCCAAATATTAAACGGGACACACAGTATTCTGTACTGTGTAAAACCCCCAAATACATTTATTTAAACAAGCAAACAACCCCCAAATCCTAAAACAACATTCAAGTTGGAAAATGAAGTGCTCAAAAATTGTGGTGGATTTTCATAAAATCGGCCCCAGAACACACTCTCTAAAGTTGTAAACACTGAGTGTTTACATGTCCAATTAGTCCAGTCTCTAGACATAACAAAAATCAAAATGTCCTATTCATCTGCAGCTCAACTTGAAGTCTTTTCAGCTTCTGTGAAACAGTTCATGAAGAGGTCCATGCAAGAGTGGGCATGTGGGCTAAGACATGTCCCAGCCATGGGGCTGCTCATGCACACGCTCCTCTTGTTTTTGGGGACAGTCTCATCCTCTGGGTGAGAGGGAACATGAACCAATGCCCTGCCTGCAGGTGATGTTTCAATCACCTACTTGTGGCATGTGCTTCTGGTAGCAAATTATTAACCCACACATGAATCCTAGTGGCACTGATTTGGACATGGGTTTCTGCACAATGAGAGTGTGCCTTATCTACTTGTTTTTGGGTGTGTTCTCTGTAAAAATTGTTGGAGTTGGAGTAAGCTTTTCCCATGTGCTATGAGAGCTAAAGCTATTTTTTTTTTATCACTAGAGAGGTAGAGGCAAAAATGAGACAGGAGCTTGGCAGTTTCCATAGGCACTGAAAGGAGAGGGACACAGTAAGTATTGTCTCATTAGCAGTCTTTAATAAGTGAGAGAACAAGGCAAGCAGTAAGGTCTTGAGGGGCTGTTCCCGCTGTATGGAAGTAAATGTTGGCTCTTATGGAGTGTGCTACACTTGCCAGCTTTGCTGCTAAGGGATCAGAGTTCACTGATGGAAAGGGTGGTAGGATGACAGGTGTGTGCCAGTGAACACCTCACCATGGATGGAGCAGTGAAAACTCAAGGCAGTGATCAGCTTCAGACTGCCTACTTCTCCAGGCAGACATTTCTATAGGCAGTGACCAGCAAGTTAGACACCTTTTAGGAAAGCATTCAACTGAGAAAAGAACATTTTTAAAGCTAATGGTTAATTTACATGATTTCTATAGAGTTACTTATTTTCAGGTAATGTATTGAAGAATGTCTTTTGGCACTGAAGCAAACTGTCCCACTTTCAGCTGTACTGTGTGTTAGGCAGAGGGCACCATTTCTTTGAGATGCGTCCAACCCTGTTTGTCTTCTCCTGTCTGAACTGCTTTTCCTTGCATTGGTGGGGTACACAAGTATGCAGCCAAATGCTTTTTAATTGTTTTTAATGCAAATTCTTGAAGAGGCACAAGTTTATCCCAGGGCAATACAAAGTGGTAAAGTGGCAGAATATGCTGAGAGTTATTGTGGTTCGGTGAAATCAAAAGTTTTAACTACTGAACAAGCTCAGCGTTTGATTCACCTTAATAAGTCAAGTGTATAGTGTTAAGTATGCTCTTAGTGTATTCACTGATGACATTTTTTCCATGTTGTGATATTCAATTTGGCATACAAATGCTGGACCTCCACCATCATTATCCTGCTGATGCACCCCTGTTCATGTATTGTAATTTATAACTTTGAACAATGTGTTTGGTCTTCCAAATGCTAATTCTGAAAAAGACCAAAAACATGGTCACTGAGGCAGAATTAAAATTTTCTCTTTGCTGTACACTCTCCCCCATTTGCATTTTCATCTTTCTAGCTGTTAGGAGTTGTTCTTCTAATAGAAGGAACTTTTATGTGTTTATACTTACTCTAAGGTACAGTATACATTTACAATTGTAATTCAAACTGCTTTAATTAGAATCATGTTGAGATTCTAGCATTTACATTTCTGATAGCCCATGGAGCTGATACAAATGAGATGGTTTTATTCCACATTTGTGAGGAGAGCAAAAAACCTTCTGTGGACGGCATATCCAGTGTTTGTTTTCTGGTCTGTGAATGCAGTGATTTGTTATGTAAACATAACAAATGATGGTTTAGGAGGACATCAAAACTATGAACTTTCCTACAGCAATTTTGGGTCCATGTTAAAGCTGTTACCCAGCAGGCCTTTTTATTATACCATGTCAAATCACCAGCTCATTGCTTAATGAAAATTAGTAAAAAAAATACCTTTACAGTTCTTTGAAATTCTCACTCTAGTCTGATAAAAGATCAGGTAGGACTCTAGAGTAAGGCAACTCTGCAAAGCAAATACTAACTCAAGCGTATTTAACTTCTCTTCTACTTGAAAACTGAACAATACTATGTTTGACTTGCTTTATTTTGTTTGGCATTATCTGTTCCTCCCAATAAATTATGAGTTGCTTTAGAACTCCAAGTAAGTGCTTTGAACAGCAGTTTAGCAGGAGTCCCCTGTAAAAGTGTGGTAATGACATTTCTTCCATTTTCCAGCACTTTAGAGCTATAAAAACCTCCTTGGGTGGTTGAATTCACTCGACCTTTGGCATCATTTCTCAAAATGCTTCAATGGCATGCTAGAATCCTTATTAGCCACAGGTATAGCAACTTAATATGTGCCAAGGCACCCTGGCAAGCCAGGGTAAAGAATAATGTGGAGGTCTTTATTTGCACTTTGCGTCAGGTTTACTTCTTTGGAGCAGACAGTCAGTAGCTTGTCTTATTTACTTAAAAATTTGCTTTAGTGGTTTGGTTTGGGGTTGTAGAGTGCTGATACATGCCAGTATATTGTTCTATATTTTTCCTGGCCTGTCATATTTTGATATGGCCGTTGGAAATGGTCTGGCTAGACCATTAGTTTAGAGAAAGAGACATAGTTCAGAGTAGTGTGACTGGAGAAGAGTGGTCTGTGGCATATAAAAATCTACGAGGAAAAAGGGAAATTTACAGTATAAAACAGAAAAATCTATCTTTGCATGGTAATGGCACAGTGAAGTTTTCAAAATACTGTATATAAGGAACATTGCTTTTTAAATTTTCTTGCAGGTTTAATTAAGACATAAAAGGCCTGTAAAACAGTGTGTATTTATTGATGTATGCATGCAGGATCAAATTATTTCAGTTCTGTGGTGAATGTGTTTGTAGGAGGGAATGTGAAAAGAGCCTCTTGAACTCTTTTGTGGTTCTGTGCGCTTCCAGAGCACTGTGAATTTTATACTGTTGCTGTTGGCTACCTTAAGATCTTCAATAAAGAAGAGAAAATGGAGAGTGCAGTTTTACTACCTGGAAGAACTAGTCTAGGAGCTTCCGCTGCTTCCTTGAGAAGGGAAGTGCCTGCTCTCCCTGGGGAGAGGCACAGCTCGTCAGTGCCCAACAGTCACTCTGGCTTAAAGCCTCAAGTCTGGACATATGACTGTAGCATAAGTTATGATGATGCTGAGTTTCGTTATATATTTTAGGTAGGCACAGATGAAATAATTGTTGAATAGTCTTTTTTGTCTGATAGTCCTTTTGAATGTAAATGGACACATATTCAGTGCTATCATATAGGGATCTAGCAGTTAAAACACTACAATTAGAAAGCTACAAAGGTGATTAAAGTAAATTAAGAATTCTTGAGAAGTAGATATAAGCCTGGAATTAGTTCCTGAGAAAAAGAAAGTTGCAGTCAATTACATGAGACAAATGACAACACTAAGACAGAACCTTCCATGTCTCTCTGTTCCCATGGCCTTATCTGAAATAAGGCTTTAGACTGATAGAGAAAGGTCTATTATATATGTGACACCAGCATAAGAGAATGAGCATGAGATACTCCTAGTTGTATATATAATTCATATGCTGTATATTGGCAGTGCCTGTGATGCTTTATGTAGTTGTGCTGTTTGCTACCACAGTGGGATGTTGAACAGCAGCTTTATTCAAAGAGCAGTGGCAGTACTGGCATCTCTCCAAATCCCGCTGGAAATGTTTGTTACTCCTACCACGTTTAACAGCGAACATCTAAGCAGAAAAAAAGTTCTAGGGACACATAGTGTAAATCATTCTACGGAGAGTTGTCTCACAAGGAGAGAAAGCTAGTGAGGATTTAATGCTGAACATGACTGAGTGAGAAAGGAAGGGCTGCTTCCTCTGTACCAAACACTGAAGCAATCATTTTATAAAACAACATTCAAAATGGTGAAAAAATTGCTCTACAAAGAGCCAAACCCATCTTTTATTAATCTTTATATGGAAGTTTCTGACTCTGGAAAAGTTAGTCTGTGTAGCTGTAGCTGAAATTCTTCCTAAGATATATTTGCTTGGAAATAATATTTTGTTCTCTATCATCACTGAAGAAGTGCCTTTTGTCCATGTTACAGCAAGTGCTGTGCTCATCACCCAGCTGTGTTTTGCAGAAGGACTAAGCATGCACAAATGACTAACACTTTGTCTGATCTCGGATGCATATTTGAAGCAGGAGGCACAGAAGTGTTTCACTCTTTCCCATCATCTGGTGAAAAGATACCATTTCTTCTGTACATTTTAAAGAAACTGCTGTCCTACATTTGGGTTAATGGAGATTAGGAAGGAATATAGATAAAATGTGGGTTTTTACTCAAAGGAATATTTAAAAAAACCCTAACTTGTCATCTGGGAGGTGGTAGGAAATACAAGTTGCAGAGATTTTAGAGTCGTTATCTGGATACCATATCCCTCACTTCCCATGTGTCTCTGGCATTATCAGCTTGGCTCTAAGTCACCCACAGTGAAAATATAGGCCCTGGTGATGAAATCTATGGAATTAAGATTTCGTTCTGAATACTCTTTTTTTTTGTATTCCACTTCTTTTACATGACAGTTGTGGAGAGGATAGTTGGCCCTAAGAGGCACCTTTTTTTGTTTAACTGATTGCACATGTGTAGAATTGGAAACCTCGAGTTCTTTATCTTTTTTCATTCCGGCAACAGCATTAGTTGTCCTGTGCATTGATGAATAACCTTGCAATGAATAAAAATAAAAAGTTCAGCATCTTTAAGGAAATAAAATACCAAGACTGTATTCTAATACTACAGTGTTAGAAATAATATTATTGATAGATTATATATAAAAAAATGTCACCGCATGTTCTAGAGAGGGAACTCTTCTCTAATTTTGTTGATTTCAGCAATATTATATTAGAATCCTATATGGCTTTGTACTTCATATTACATGAATATCCAGTGGTTATTGTATATTTGGAGACCTAAATGAAGCTATTTAGCAGCCAAGTATTAGAGTAAATTTGTAACTTGGACACTTATTTTAAGCTCTAGTAGTCAAATGCAGTACATTTTTTGAGAGGACTCAAGGTTCCTCAGCACAATAATTCACTTCAAAACTGCACCCATGCCTCGTGAAAGAATAAAAGCTGCAGTAAAGATGGAGTCTTCATTATCCATTAGCAAAAATACAAATTAACAATTAGAGGTGTGTCTTGCATTACTGGAAGTTATGAAAGGCAATGCAATGCATTTCTGGACATCACACAACCCTCTGAAAAATATGCCACAATTATGATGGGTCTGTCATGGAGAGTCAGAAAATATAATTTTATTTTTTTAACCTTTGGTTTTAATGGCTATTTGTGAGACTCTGCAGTCTCCCTTTTTCAGTCCTTTTTCTATGAGCTTTCTTATTAAAGTTGTCTAGTTTGGGGAATTTTTTTTTATAAGGTACATGTAGTTAGACTGAGAAGTCTGTATTTGGTTACCTAAATATATGGACTGACTTAAAAAAAAAAAATCCACATCTGTCCTGGAGCTTAATGAAATGTTCCTGCTGGCTTCTTTCTCTTAGAGCTTCTCATTAATGAAAAACAGAGTGATTATGAAAAAGTTAACCTATATATCTCCTTGATCTTCCTTTTAAAGTTGGTGCTCCATAAATCATCTGCTTAAGAAATAAAGAGAAAAATGGTATAATCGCCGCAATACTTTTTCTTAAGAAAGTACTGAAAGAAAAAGGAAGGGTATTGAAGTTTTTGCTTCAAGGGTGATTGAACCACTGAGATCAAGAAATCCTTAGTCAACTTCGGCATAGCCAGCCTTTCAAAACTCCATAAAGAAGCTTTTCTATGTTTTGAGAGAGATCTGGTTTTTACACAGCAGCTTTGCCCTCATAACTGTGTGACTGAAAAGGAGTAAGGTTTTCCGTGCATATCTGCCCATTAATTTACTGGTTTGAGAACATCTTTAAACTTAGAGTGCTTTAAAAATAAGAAAATATGAAATTGTGTGGTTTAAACGGTTCTCTTAATATGGGTTATAGATTTGGGAGTATCTTATTTCTTGAGGCAGCAGCATTTTCATGATTAACATTGGTGTGTATCATGGTTTATAAATTTAAGTGACAGAATTCGGCTCTCCAGGGACAGAGATTGATACTTGTCTTGCACATGTATAATGCTAATAGATGCAGAAATCTATTATGGTAATGTATTGAGAATTTATTTTCAAATAAGGATAAAATTAACATTTGGAATAAAAATTACTTTTCGTGTCCTTCCATCTGATTTATTTCCTTATCTCTGGGCTGAACTTACCGCAGAGCAAGTATTATTGATGGGTAGGATACCTTGCAATAAAGATAGCTGAGAATTATTGCAGACTATGTTTCAGTCATCTTTTGATGCTGAGTTCAGTTTTCATGTGTCAGAGATGTGCACCTTTTAATCACTTAACTTGCAGAAAGTTATCTGACTTCTGTGATGATGTGAGTACATAATTTGGGCCTCCTGTGGTTGAAAACATTGCTTTTTCAGTAATTGATTGAGTTAAAAGATGTAGATGTAATAATCTCTACCATGCACATAACATTTTTTTGGATGGAGGAGTATCCACTGTGATAAAGTAACACATTTCTTTTTTTTTTTTTTGTTAAACTGTTCATATATTTTGTATTTAATGTGTGCAGACAGTCCAACAAAAAGTAAGCAGAAATAATTGAATTATAATTGATCCTGTGGTGAGGCTGTTACTCATTATTGCTTTTGCTGAACATCACAGGTAAATACATTCTAGATGACATAATAAAATTACCTGATATTAATTTCAAAGAAAATACTACATATCAGTTTTAAATACAGGATTATACTGGTACATACAAGAATTGTGCTATGAAAACTGTTGAAACTCTTGCAGCCAAGTGACTTCATATTGCAGAAATGAATTTCTGATCTGAGTTGTGGTAGTACATGCTACTACTTGAATTAAAGATGAAAGAAAATTCTGCTACTGAAATTTGCATTCCAGTGCTAGTACTATGATCAGAATAAATTGTATTTCTAAGCATACATATATGTATTGCAAAAGAAAATATCTTCTCTAATCTGACTGAAGCCTGGTAGTTAAATAAAAATGCAGAATATCTTAAATAAAATAGTTTTAAAATGTTAAATAAATTGTTTTTTTGGTTTGTTGTTGAAGCTTTATAGGCTACACAGTTTTATAATTACGGGGGTAGTTTTTCTTTAATCAACCCTTAAGTATTTATTGTGCTTATATTTTATATTAATACAAACAAGTCCTCCTCACTGACATTTTAAAATATTTTCTGCAAAAAAGAAAAAAAAAAACCTGCTTGTTTACATATGTTCTAGTGCTTTACAGTGGGATGTGGTTCTGCGTAAGTTAGTCCTACTCTGAGTCATGAGCTGGGCCTGTTGCTAAAAATACGATGAAGATCACTTACACCTGTGTGTAAATCAGAGTAACTTGACTTGAAAAGCCTTTTGCAACATTTGAAATTTATTGCAAGTGTGAGATCCCAGTCCTTTATTAGCATGCTAACAGGTATTGTGTCGGCTTCAATCGGGAGCTCAGCACTCTGCCTTGCCAGTTACCTGGCACTTCAGAAAACAAGAGGTATGAGTGCTAATTATCAGCGCTTGTGCAATCTGTATCTTAATGTGGTCCTGCTTTGCAGTAGTTAAGGTTGAGTAGCACTGAGGCATATAAATAGAGCCAGTGACTGGCAGCGTTTCAAAACAAGGCTGAAATAAATTATGAAACACATAAGGGCCAATGTATAGGTGACTTGTATTCCTGACTGAATGTGACAACATTAATGTCACAACCGGTATCACAGTGAAAGTAAACACTTAAAACGCTGATTGAAACCATCAGGAAGAAAGACTGAAAATCTCTGAGTGTGGGATAACATTAGGAAAGGCTGTGTTTCATGGTTTACTGGATGCACAGATCTGACAAGCTATTTGGTTGTGGTGACTGAGTTAAACACATTTATGTTTCCTTTACCTTCCCCTTCATCACAAGCAAAGGGAGGAAAGCATCTTAAAAACGCTGTAAGTTTATTCAATCCATAGGGAATGATATGAAGCATGTTCTCCCTGAGAGGGGAAAGTACAGCCTGAGCAGCCACAAATGCCAGGACAAAGAAGGTTGTTCAAAGTATAAAATCACCCCAAACCCTTCTGTCAGAACTAAAATTTTTTCTGGTACAAATTTATTGGCTAGAGTGGAGTCTTACTGGATATTACAAATGTGTTAAATATGCTCTTGAATAGAGCATAACAGCATCATTTTGGACAAAACCCAAAGGTAGTATCTTTTCCCTCTCCCCCTTGATATCTGTTGAGGGCTTGAAGGAAACCCCGTTTCTCTTTCAGAACTGTCATTTACACCACTTCAATTGCTGGAGCCTTACAATTTGCTTGGAAATAGCTGCACTGCGCAATAGCTTTATTCCTTGAAACTGACAGTTTCTGCAAAGGCATAGAGACAAATTCCTGGCTGTATTCCAGGCAGCCTCACTGCTTTCTACAGTCAGTTGCAAAATATTCTAATCTGTGTTTGCTTTTAATTCTGTTACAATTTACTAGCAGTAGATATGTTAAAAACACAAAACAGTTGAGGAAAATGACTGAGATAAGGTTTTCAAATTACTATTAATTTTGGTTTTGCAACTCAAGGGATTAAAATCAATCATATTGTAACATGCCTTTTTATCTCCTCTAAATGAAGTGTCAATGTTTGTTCTTTCTGAAACCTTAAGGTACACAAATCAGAAGGAGAAAAGAATGGAGAAATATGGGTGCAGATTTTACTGACAATTTTCAAGTTTGGAAATCAACAGTGAAATAAATATTGTTTTGATATGCTTCCAAAATGGAAGAGTAACTCTTAATTTTTTTTAACTCTAAAATTTTTCTCTTGTTTTTTGGGGGAGGTTTTGCTCTTCCTTAGATTTCAACTGGACTAAGTTATGTGAATCATGCTGAACTGCTGGTGTACATCAATCATAAATAATTATGGCAAGTCATCACATTAAGTTTCCTGTATAGGTGATTTTTTTCCTGTCCATTTCAGCAAAATGTTTTTTTAATAATAAAAAATTATAGGGAAAACTAATTTTTGGAAGATGTGTGCCAGCATGCTGCTTTCATACTCTTCTCTTACCGTGCTTACAAAACCCACAGGTTTAGGGTAGCCTGCTAAAGTGTCATATTGGTGCTTGCAAAAACCACAAGTTTAGAGCAGCTATTCTGCTAAAGATCCTGTGTTTGGTGCTAAAAATGAGTATGAATTGGATATTATTGCTTTATAGCTTCTTTTGGGCTGAAAAGGGTGTGTTCGTGCTATTGTTCTGGGCCATTTTCACTGCTTTCTCATTTGTACTTGATAATGTGAGCTGTAGCTCTCTAGAAGATCATTAGCAGATCTTGGGGATATTTTCGCAGCTGTAGCCACTCTTCCTTCTAGTTTTGTGTGCCTTGCCGATGGTCATGGGAGAGAAACAATGGCTTTTGATTAACAAAGGAATGCGTAATCTTGTACTCTGCATTTATGGGGTTTAAAGTATCATATATTGAAATTCAAGAGTGTTATGTTAGCAGAAGGCATGAATGTTTGGTGCCTCTGTCATGCAATGCCTGGGACTGTGCCCATCATAGCAAAGAATGTTAATTAGAGAAAGCAGGGCAGTGAGGGCTTAGATTTGTCTCAGTTCTCACAATAAACCCCTATCTGTTATTTTAGAAAGTTTTCAAATCATAAAAGCTTTTTGCAAAAGGTTGTCCAGTGTCTAATAACCCTACAGTCCTGATGTCAGTGACTACGCAAGCAGGCTTTCTGGTTTACTTTGCACTTCCCCATATACAATGCAAACAGATAGCTAATGACTGGGTAAATACAATGGGAATGTACTTTGTGCACTGTGTGTTCTGAGCTTGAGTGTTTTGGTCTTTATTTTGTTTGCCTATTTTTATATTCTTTCACAAGCACATTTTGTAATGATGGAATATTACAGAGTTCCTAGCACAGTACAGAGGCATAACACAAGGAATATATTGTACTCACTCTCTTTAAATCCAAAATCTTTGCCGATGCCAATTATTTTTGGCTTTTATTCTTTTGAACTAATATAGATGAACAGGGGTTATGTGTTATGATTCATTAGCACAAGAGTGTTCATTTAAAGCAGAAAAAAAACCCAGACAAAAATGTATCTGTCAGACTTTGGCCTATCTGTTTTCTTTTCCTAACCTTCTAAGCTATTTTTTAAATGAAAATCCATGAAGAGTCTAAATATGTGAAAGAAAAGACAGTGAGAGCTGAGGAAGTAGATGAAAACTACCACCAGTTGTAGTATTAACCCATGAGGATTATATTTGTGTCATGTAAGAAATATGATTTACAAAACCACAAGAAAAAAGACATTGAAAGCAAAGTCTTTAAAACCAGTATGATCTTGGACTTGCTAGCACTGTGCAGCTCGTTGCCCAGCAGGATTTTTAGCTTCTTTTATGCACGGCTGCTTTCTAGCCAACTGCACCCAGCTTGCAGTGGTGGTCAGGGTGCTTGAGTCCTGGGTGCAGCACGTGTGCTTCATGAAGTGCTTGTCATTCTGTTTCTCTGTCATTCTCTGCTTGTGTCATTCTCACGAGGTGCCTCTGAGTAGCTGTTCCATGTCCCAGCTTATCAGTCCTTTCTCCCCCTAGTTTGGCATCACCTGTAATCTTGCTGTGTGCGCTCCATCCCGTCGTGAAGGTTGGTAATAAAGCTGTTTATGAACACTGACCCCTGAGGAATATGTCTACTAATCAGCTGCCAATTGGATTTTGTCCCTCTAATACAGATTCACTTTGAACCTGACTGATCCAGACAGTTTTCAACCCATGCTCACTTTTTCAACATGTTCCTTTATAGGAACTTGATGTTAGGCTGACTGGCTTACACTTGCAGAGTCACGTTTCTGTAGATCTACCTTCTTGCCCTGCCTAAAAGTGCTTACATTGCTATGCAGGTCATATACCTACTGTGCCTTATTCCTGCAATCATACAGGATTTAAGGAAGAAATCAGCTTTTATAGATCTTTCTGTGGTACTGGGGAGTCCCTCTAAGCAAAAAAAAATCAACCCTGTGTTAGCCATTTGATTTAGTTTAAAGGTTGTGCTGGCTTTTGTTTATACAGTACCCAGTGACCTGAATGAAATGTATTGGCAGAAGTGCATAGGCTAGTCTGTTCTTACATAACTAATTTTCTTAATTAATTTAGAATATTATGGTGGAAAGAAAGGAAAACTAGTGATAGCATTTTTGAAAAAAACCCACCCAAATCCAACTCAGTGCCTAGCAGTTATTGTGTCAATATGAAAAGCTACAGTGACCACATGAGACTGGAATGCTTTTGCTACATATTGTGTTAACATCTTTCACTACCTAAATTAACTCTCAACTGGTCTATCAAGCCCAGTCATCATCAAACAAGTCAATTTGGATTTTGTTTGAATATTCTCCTGACATACTTATCTTTAAGGTTCAAACAGTGACACTTTGAGATATTTGGAAAAGATAAGCTAAATGAATATTGTATTATTTTTGAGGGAAGGAAGGTATTTATTTTGGAAGTTTGGTAGGCTTTTTATCCTGCAGGGATGCATGGTTTTCAGCATCAGATTTCTCTGAAGGTTTTTTTTACATTGCATTCCTTTGCAACAGTTGGAATTGGCCTCAGAAAGTGGACAAGGCGAACAGTTCTCTGAAGAAAATTTGGAAAAATTTCTTTCCTAGCTTCCTGGTTTGTATATTGTTGGCTGATTTAGATAAAATAGAACTTTAGTTTGGAAAGTTTGGGAGCCCGTGATGTGTTTGTATGGGAATAATTATCATAAAAAGCACAGTGTTGTAGCAAGGGTATCCATCTGGTATCTGGGATTATTTGTACATATTTCTCCTGATCAGTTCCTTGATGCTGGATAAACCTTGGCTGCCACTGACAAACAGCTTTCACTTTGTCCCTTTCTTTCTAGTGTCAAATAGTTTCTATGGAGTTTTAGTATATGAATCCATTTTATCTTTGGGATAACTGGAAGCTATCTGTGTGAAACATGGTTGTTCTGTATGGGGCAATGGACTAGATGTTCTGGAGAGCACTTCAGATCTCCACACTATCAAGTTATATGGTCGTGTGACATAATTAATGATTAGATTTTATTTTGTTTTCTTACTTTCTGTTTTGAATGTATCTTTCTTATTTTCATTTTTGCCTTTCCTCAAATTCATCACTATTCAGTTATTTTAGAAGCTCTTTCAAATATTCTTGGAAGGAAAGCAATCGTATGGTCTCATTTACAAGAAAATATTTTAAAATGATCTAAGGAAAATCTGTAATGATAAACTGATTTGTTTTTAACTCAGGCTATAAAAAATAATTAGAGAATTATTTTGAAGGGACAAGTAAAACTGTTACTGTCTTAAGATGAATTGCAGACTAAGCAAGTGCACTTTGTAAGGGATTTTGCAAAATGCACCCAAAATCTTTATGGAAGTTGCAGAGGTTCTGTGACTTAGAATGCAGGCTACACCCCCTAAACCTTGGCAGTATTGGCAAGCAGCTAGTTGGTCTTGCTGAGACTTCTGCTCTGGGTGGGTGCTCATCAACAATTATGATGTAGTTGTGTTGAATTAATGCATAACTGAGCTTCACTGCTCATGTAATTTACCTCCACTTGACATCAGTGCAATCAATAAAAATGTCAACAATTGAAAAAAAGTTCTTTAAACTCTGAGTTGTTACAGAAAGCTTAAAAATGATAGCAATATAGGATCTTTATAGCTCAGCACAACAGATGTGTTATGATTGGTGTATTTACTTATTTTGCTTTACTTAAAAAATGGAAATAAAATTGTTTAATAACACTCAAAGCAAATGTTGAATTTTTTACATTTGTGACTATTTTATACTCTTATGCTACATATATCTATGCTTGAATGGGAATGTTCGCCAAAGGCAAATGTGCTGCTTTTGTAATTGAGTATTAGTCAATAGTTTACAGTTGTATTGTGGATAGACAGTTTCTTAATGCAAGCTACTTCATCAGACAGAGTTTTAGTCAATTAAGGTCAGATTTGTCTCATCTAATTTTTTTATTAGCAAATGAAACAGAATTTTACAGAGAAGAGCTGACCCTTTTCTAAAACCCACTGACATATGCAGAAGGTGTTTAATCTCTGATGTGTCTTATATTTCCTTTCTAGAGTACTTTGATGCTAGGTTAGTTAGGATGCCTGACTTAAGCTGAAGTTAGGGAGAAGTTCTACCCTTAGAGGGAAGAAGTAACAAATAGGTGAACTAAACAGAAGAAATTGCATAATTTACAATAGGCGATTTATGAATTCCATGTCTGATAAGAATTACATGTTGAAAATCCCTAATTTTGAGTAAGGAGTGCTAATGTTATCTATTCAGACAGTTCATAAACATTTTAAAGACAGCACCTTGTTTTCAGGAGTATTTTGCTTGGTTTTATTGTTGAAAGGAGACATTAATAATAAATTATTTGTGACTAGCACTTGAAGACACTCAGGTTTGTCTATTCAGAGTCAAACAATTTGTCTTCAGAGTAGACATTCATTGCCCAATAAAGGAGGACTATTACACTATTTCAAAGAACAGTTGTATATTTAGGATAATCTCAATATTTTTAACAAGATAAAGAATATATTTAGAACCGAGATTAACATGTTTGTCTCTGAAGACCAGGTATGGAGGAGATTAGCTTTAAAATGCAGAGGAAGTTAAGAATTTTGCACTGGGGACAATATTTATTAGTAGTATGATATGAGTTATAACCTGAGAAACAGCATTTGTGAGCACAGCAGTGGGAGGTGCACCCAGATAGAGGAACTGATCTGCTCCATGACAGAGCTCCAGGAGAAGGTGAATGGTTAAAGAACGTCAGGGAGTCAAGAGAAAGAGTAGACTACTGAAACTGCACCCTGCTCTTCCCTGAGCTGTGCCCAACAGGCAGACAGGACTCATGACATGGAGGATTCCCTGTCCTCTCTTTACTTGGCTGAACGTGATGACTCAAGGACAGAGGACAGCGGTGAGAAGTTCCTGCCTGATGCAACAGCTGTGTCTCCTCTGTGACTGCCCCACCTCCCCAGGTGCTCTGACATAACAGATGTGAGGCGCTGCAAGTGGAACTGATGAATAATAAGGATGATGGTTCGTCTAGAACAGAGGTGTCACAGAGGTTAGTCAGTCTATGCTCCATGTCAAAACTGCTTTCATAAAGAAAAAAAGGTGGGTCATTGTCATAGGAGACTTCCTTATGAAGGGAACAGAATACTCCATATGCAGACCAGATCTACTTCTTAGAGAAGTCTGCTGCCTCCCTGGAGCCTGGGATGTGATGAGAAAACTTCTTGCCCTAGCACAGCCCTCAGATTTTTTGTCCACTGTTGGTTTTTCAAGTAGGCAGCAATGGAGTTGGAACAAGAAGACCAAGTGCAATCAGGAGAGACTTCAGGGCCTTGGGACAACTGGTTAAGGGATCAAGAGCAGAAGTAGTCTTCACCTCTATCCTTCCAGTTGCAGGAAATGATGAAGGAAGAAAGAGCCAACTCTGAGCCTAGAGTCACTGGCAGAATTTCGGTGGTTTTTTTTTGATCATGGGTTGGTCATGTGACCTACTGTCTCTGAATAGAAAGGACTGTGGGTGATATGGTGGCTGGAGGCTGTTTTGGGCACAGTGATCACAAAATAATCATGAAGTTTTGGTTCTTGAAGAAGTAAATAGGGGGAGTCAGCAGAATGGCTACCTTGCTCTTCCAGAGGGCAGGTTTTGACCTGTTTAGGAGATGGGTTGAGAGAGTCCTTTGGGAGGCAGTCCTGAAGGTCAGAGGGGTCCAGAAAAGCTGGATATCCTTCAAGAGGGAAACCTTAAAGGTGCAGGGGCAGGCTGTCTCCATGTGCTGAAAGATGAATTGGTGGGGAAGAAGGCTGGCCTGGCTGAACAGGGAGCTTTGCCTGGAACTTAGAGGGAAAAAAAATAGTGTTTATGACCTTTGAAAGAAGGGGCAACAACTCAGGAGGACTACAAGGATGTCATGAAATTATGCAGGAAGAAAATTAGAAGAGTCAGAGCCCAATTTGACCTTAATCTGGCTACTGCCATAAAAGACAATAAAAAGCATTTCTGTAAATACATTAGCAACAAAAGGAGGGCTAAGGAGAATCCCCATCCTTTATTGGATGTGATGTGAAACAGTGACAAGGGTTGAGGAAAAGACTGAGGAAATTAATACCTTTTATTCCTAAGACTTTAATAGTAACATCAGTTGTTCTCCGTGTACCCCTGAGGTGGAATATGGGGATGGGGAGCAGAATGAAACTCCCATAATCCAAGAGAAAATGGTCAGTGATCTGCTACACCACTTAGATACACACACAAGGGTATTGACGGAGCTGTTGAGGTGATCAGTGAGCTCTCTGAAACCTTATTGCTCTCTACAAATGCCTGAAAGGAGGTTGTAGCCAGGCGAGGGTTGGTCTCCTCTCTCAAAGTAACAAGTGATAGGACGAGAGAAAATGACCTCAAGTTGCGGCAGGGAAGGTTTAGGTTGGATATTAGGAAACATTTTTTTATAGAAAGGGTTGTCAAGCATTGGAACAGGCTGCCCAGGGAAGTGGTAAAATCACCATCCCTGGAGGTATTTAAAAGATGTGTAGATGTGGTACCTGGGGACATATTTTGTGGTGAACCTGGCAATGTTAGGCTAGTGGTTGGACTCAATGATCTTAGAGGTCCTTTCCAACCTTAAATATTCTGTGATTCTATGAGCCTATTAATAAAATATAAGCAAAGAAGAAGGAGGAGCTACCCTTTAAATATATATACCTTTTAATATATCTATGTAGCTATAGTTTGCTATAAAATAAGGACTCACAATTATAAATCTCAGTGAGGGGAAAATGCTCTCACATGTGATTAGTGTGTGAATAGGTATTTATGGTGCCAAACCTTATTTAATCTACCATAGTGTCTTTAACAAAGTTACATCCTGCATGACCTAGTAAGATACAGTTTCCCAAGTATCTAGAAGCGATAGTTTTATATGCCTAAAGCTCACTGGATTGTAGGAGGGCCTGTGAAAAGAAGGAATGTATGTGCCTGTGAAAAGAAGGAATTCAAGGCTAAATATGTACTTCTTTTCCTGAAAACAATTGCAAAAACAGCCTCTTACCTTATAGTAGGAAATGTTCAGTGGGACATTTATAGGTGATATCAAACTAAATTTTTAAATCCCAACCTTAAATTATTCTCGAAAAAAGGGATAGTGTACCCTTTCAAACATTACTTGCTTGATGAATGACAGTTTTGAAATCACACATAAAGAATAAGCAGTAGTGTTTTACACAATGCAGCTGAGAAATGTGAGGATTATCATGGCTGGGCTTTGCGAATGAAGATTTGGGAAGGGCTCTAACCATGTTTGTTACAAGTGCACTGGTGGCTAAAAAGACCAATATGAGACAGGCACGTCCGGTTGCAAAAGGCACAGCAGAAAGACTCCTTAGGTGGTATATTCTGCAAGACACGATTCTTTCTGCGTTGTCTTTTCTCCTCAAGAGTGATCCTGCTTGCTTTCTCAAAGGCATCAGCAGCTTTATAGATGGTGTGTCTCCAGACCTCCCGACTGGAGGGCAGAGTAGACCAGTTATGTTGATCAATATGGCCAAGGCTGAGCTGTTGTTTCAGGGAGTCCTTGTATCTTCTCTTCGGGGCTCCTCTCTTGCGGCAGCCAGTGGCAAGTTCACCATAAAGCAAGATCTTAGGGAGGCGGTGGTCCTTCATCCTGGAGACGTGTCCTGCCCAGCGCAGCTGTGTTCTCAGCAACATGGCCTCAGTACTTGTGACTGCTGCTTGTTCTAGAACAGATGTATTGGTCACATAATCTGACCAGTGGATGTTTATGATTGTGTGGAATCAGCGCTGATGGAAGCGTTCTAGGAGACGTAGGTGGTGGCGGTAGATGACCCACGATTCAGATCTGTATAAGAGAGTAGACAGCACAATGGCTCTGTAAACACTGATCTTGGTACTTTTCTTCAGGTGTTTATTTCACCAAACTCTTTTATGAAGCTTTCCGAAAGCACTACATGCCTTTGCTAACCTGTTGTCTATCTCTCCGTCAATCTTACCATCTGAGGAGATGAGGCTACCTAGGTAATTAAACTACTGGACTGATCTGAGCACTGATTCGCCAGTGGTGATATGGGGATGATGGAAGACTTCCTGAGGTGCCGATTCAGAATGGAGGTTTTATCTGTCAGAAGCATTTGACCATCAGCGCTAAGTAGAGGACTTTGAGCTTGGTATGTAGGCCTGTATGCTGTTTTCAGGGCTTCATAGAATCCTCTGTGATCACCCGTATCTGCGCATACTTGTGTTTTTTCAGCTAGACTGATCCACCACCTGTTCTGGATGTCACGGAGTTTCTGTTGGAGCTCGCCGCATGTAATGTGAAAGGCTGTTTTTCTTATGTGACAGGATGGCAGTGCAAGGTGTGCTTGGTGAGCGGTTCTCTTCTTCCTCAACAATTCCTGGATGTATTGATTGTTTTCATCAAAACAGTCCTTATTCTTCTTGAGGGAGAACCCTGAGGTTTCTTCAGAGGACTGCAGGATGCTGTTTTTAATATGGTGCCAGAGTGTTAGAGGAGAGGTATCTGTAGAATCTGTGGAATGGTTATCAAGCCTAGTTTGAAGATTAGGCTGGAATTTGTTTCTCACTGTGGCTGATTGGAGACTGTTAACTTGGAGTCTCCTCCTTGGGATACTGCCCCTTTTGGGTTTGAATTTAAGATTGAGGTTAAGTTTACAGCGCACCAGTCGATGGTCTGTTTGGCATTCTGTACTGGGCATCACGTGGGTATGGTGGACATCGCGGACATCTTTCTGTCACACCAAGACATAATCGATGAGGTGCCAATGTTTGGAGCTGGGATGCATCCATGTTGTCTTCAGACTATTTTTCTGCTGAAAGATAGTGTTAGTGATGGTGAACTGTTGCTCCGCACAGAATTCTAGCAGAAGTCGACCATTATCATTGCAGCTTCCAACACCACGCTTACCTAATATTCCTTTCCAGGCTTCAAAGTTCTTTCCTACTCTGGTGTTGAAATCACCAAGGATAATGATCTTACCATTTGCAGGAACCTTCTGGGTAAGGTGGTGCAGGTCAGTGTAAAATTTATCTTTTTCAGCAGGGTCAGCTTGGAGAGTTGGAGCATATATCTAAAGAGGACAACATGTTGCTTGTTGTATAGTGGAAGGTGTAGGGACATAATTCGGTCAGAATGACCTGTTGGCAGATTTTCGAGTTTAGGAACAATAGAGTTTTTGATCATGAAGCCAACTCCTGAGAGTTGTTTTTCAGTTCTGGGCTTACCTGACCAAAAGAGTGTGTAACCGGCACCATGTTCTCTAAGGCTGCCTTCCTCGTGAAGGTGAACTTTGCTGAGAGCAGCAATGTCGATGTTGAGACGAGGCAGTTCATGGGCAATCAGGGCAGACTGACGCTCAGGACGTCCGCTATCCGCAGAATTGAGCATGGTTCTGATGTTCCAACATGCTAGAGTTAATTTGGGTACATCTTTGGAGGCAGGTGTATATGCCTTTGTCTTTTGATCTTTGTGTGACGATACAGGGCTTTGCAAATGTGGGTAAGGCCTTCAAGCCCGCGCAATGGATTTTTTAGGTGAGACGCAGTATGCGCGGAACTGAACCCACCCTTTAATCCTTAGCATCATCTGCCAGGGCCGAGCGAGCTTGGATGGTGACAGTGAGATCCTCAGGACGTAGGTTTAATTAGAGTGACCTTCTCTTAGATGGATGGCCTTACAGGGCTGAACGAGCTCCATCTGCCTGGGTTTAGAGTTGTCCTTCTCTTCTGTGTGTTCCAGGCTCCCCCTCTCATCTCCCACGATGGCACAGTCCGCACCAGTGGAGCTCCCACTCTCTCACTCCTTTCTGTGCCCGAGGCCGGACCCAAGCACCCAGGGCCGGGCTGCGCCACGCGCACGCGCCTGGGGCCGACCAGGGCCACGGTGCCGTGTGCATGCGTTCCGGGGCCGGCTGGGCGTGAGGATTAAAAGGTTTTGAAAATGACAAATAATAATTCTCTCAGATATTGAAATACCAGAAGCTGAAATAGGTCTGAAATAATCAAAAGTCTGACTTGTTTAGTGTAATGCTACAGACAAAATGACACTTTACCAAATGAAAGCAAGCAGAAATTACTTGAAATTTTTAAATATTCGTAAGAAATATACTAACAACATGAACTTTATCAGTGGTGATGCATTTGCCCAATGCCTGAGTTTTCAAATATCCTGAAACAGTGACAGAAATCTGAATTTCTGTGCAAAGCAATTGCTCTAATCAGAGCAAAGCAATTGCTTTAATTCTAATCCTTTCACTGATATTACTGAAAATAAATAGTATTGGAGTTCAGAATGGAGTCCAAAAGGAGAACTGAGTTCAGGGGATTTCAGGAGTGTTTGTGAAGTTCAGAATTCATAAAGAAAAAAGGAGGGGACATACAATCAAGATGATAGTCCTGAGAAGGACAGATAACATTGATTCTGGAGGACAGGCATATGAAGCACAAGAAAATAACTGTGAGGGAAGCTCTGATATAAAACTAACTCTACTTTTGGCTTACTAGCTTTGGTAATTGTGCAGATTGAGAGGATTACATACATGACAATATTCACAAATTGTATTTAAAAATGCAAGAGGACTATATCAGGAAAATATATTCTGTTGTTGAGAGATATTCTTCCATGTCACTGAGGCTTTTCCACAAATATTTTGTTATGGAAATTTGCTTCATATGGTTATAATTATGTTGACAGTTTTCTGGACTTTGAAAAGTTTTTGCTTCATTGAAAGCACAATTTCTGGACAATGAGAATAAGACTAAGAATAAAGCATACTTAATTAAAACTTTAAAGGCTGGTCTTAATTTTTTACTCAGGTTTGTAAGATCCACATTGTTCTGTGGGCACCAGATTTTACAAGTGAGCAGATTTTACAGTTCAGCAGACTTAAGAATGATCTTCTGTATTTGAATTCTTGAAAATCATGATGTTTGCAATAATTTGCTGTGCAAATGGTGTCAGTGCTCTGATTTTATCATGTGCTGTAACCTCTAACTACTCAGCTTGTTGGAAAAGCTGATTCAGACTTAGCAGAGCAAAGCACTTGAGCTAGTTGGAACTGCTGATGGTTTCGTTTCTGTGGCTGGGAAATGGTGAGCGACCCTTTACTTATGTTCCTCCTTCAAGTCTTCACCCTTAAATATTAAGAAGACACAATTCCTTCTCAACTCCGAAGTGCTCAGTATTTATAACAAGAGAGCTGAAAAGTACGATTTTCAACTGCAAAATATGGGTATTTATGTTTTAAACTGAGAGAGGCCAGAATTGTTATTCCCAGTCATCTAGTCACTGAGTTGTGTCATAGAATGGGGAAGTCCTGGAGCCAGCATATGACACTAGAGAAGTGGGAAAAGGTTTGATCTTCAATGTAAGACAAGTAGATTAAAGGCACTGCTGTGCAGATAACCATGCTAATAGTCAAATGTGTTATAGTGATATAAATTGTTGAACATTTCCACACCACAAAAGTATTTTTATACTTTCCTTTTCATGCTGTAGCACTTTTCATCATGTGGGAGATTTTAGTACTGGTTCTTTACAGCTGGACAGTTTTTAGGTATTCCTCCGTGGCACTCTTGATTTAAGACATGCTCTATGGTGACATCTACCAGCATGTATTAATTTATTGCCCTATACGAAAAATAAAGTTTTACTTCACTATGTAGGCAACTGTCAGGATGACCAGGGCTCATGGTAATTGTATACAGTCTGTATACATTTTTGTATGTCCTTTATGACTCAAGTAACTTAAATCTAGTGTTGGTAACTTTTTATATAAAGGGGACTTAATTTTGATTCGATTGTTTCTTGACTGTACAATTGCTTGGGGTGGGGTAACTGAAGGACTGGGAAGCTTTAGGGCCATAAACTTCCTCTGCAGTCACAAAGCAGAAGTCTCAGTCATGCAGAGCACCCGGGGTCTGCCTTGCCCCCAGGGAGGCCCTGTCTTCTCCCTCAAACTGTGAGGAGGCTTCAGACAACTAGCTTAAACCAGATGCTGGCTCTAAAATAGCCAGTTGAGGTTAGAAACTGCCCACTTTGTTGGACAGGTTTCAGACATTTTGTTGACAAAACAGTTTAAAATTAAATATTTTACTGTCCAAAGTGCATTTTGAAATTCTTTCAGGTAATACTCAGCTGCGGTTGCTACCATTCCCCTCTGGGTAGTACAGTAACACAAATTTGTTAATTGATTTCTGAGTAACAAAACCTGCTTTTATATGACTTAAAGCTGCCAAAATGGGGGTTCAGTGCTTGCTTTGTGACTTGAGGGACTGAATTGTGCTACCCAAGGTTGGAGGGTGATCACTATGCTATCCCTGCCTACTCAGTGGAGGGGAGTACTCTGTCTCCTCAAAGAAATGTGGGAGATGCCCCCTGTGGGGTATCCACTCTGAGGAGCTTTGCCAGTAACTGTAGTGGTGCACTTCTTGAAATGTGTCCTGAGTGAGGTGGAAATTTTGGGTCTGGAAGTTGCCTGGGGAATTTGAAGAAGGTCTTTGGCTTGAATTCAGAAATAATTTTGGAAGAGGGCCCTCAAAATTGATTTTATTGAAGCAAGCTTTTGATAGTGGTGCGGATGGCTTTTCTCAGGGGCTCACTTCCAAACCAGAGGGCAAAGCTAACCTGTCGCTATATTAGAATGAATTGAATTACAATAAGCGTAAAGCAAAATCTGTTGTCTCAGCTTTTACAGCTTTTGACCAGATTCACAGAAATGTGAATATTTGATGGTGCGTGTCTGTCTTCTTCAATGGCCAAAATACCCATGAAGCTGAACTGTGTCCTACTTGAGGGCAAAAAAAAACAAACTAGGGAGTTGTTTTACAAATGAAATGTTTTCTTGCTTTTTCTTGCAGTTTAGTGTGCTGTAACATGTTCGATCAGTAATATAAGTGAGTTTAGTGCATTAACATGTTTTGTACTGTTTCTTTCACAAAAAAAATTCAGACCTAACCCTTTGTGTTGTTTGTTGGTGTCACCTCTGACTTAGGTCCGAGAGTTTTAAGAGAACACGGAAAGCATTTTCACAGCTCACAGAGCTGGAGTTTTTAATCTCTATACAACATTAACTTTTTTTTGACAATTCTAAGCCAGTCCTTTTGTTTACATTGTAGAAAGAATTCAGAATGGTAATTAGTGAAAGTAAGAATGAAAGAATTCAGTGTGTTTTTCTATATGAATAATAATTATGAAATATATTCTAGAGAAAATGTATGGGTTTGTTATTACCTCATTAATACAGTATATTTCTTTTTGTAGTTTGATACTAAAAAATAATAGATTACCTCTAATTCTCTTTATGTCTACACCAAGCATATTTGCCAACTATCACCATTTCATATAAGTATTTTTAAACCTAATTTTCTATAAGCACAGTGTAAGATGATTGCGATTTCATTTAATTGCTTCCACGTGCTCTGGTTCGTAGTAACACTACAGCTTTAAAACCTGAAGACCATTCTCATACCTATTTCATAGCATGAGATTTTACAGTAAAATATGAAGTAAATACAGAACTTAAATACAGGACTGTAATGTTAAATATGTTCTTTCTATACTACATTGATATGTTTATTATTTATTACTTTTATGAAATTATTAAATTTAATTCTAAAGATCAGAAAAATGTTGAACATATTAGTATTAGCTCTTTAAAAAAAACCCACATAATTTTTGATTCTAAAAGACCACTGAGCAGAACACTGTAACCTTAAAAATAAGTTTTCCACATCTAAAAATTATGATAATAATTATGGTATTGTATATGGAACTCTGTATGTTTAATTTTTTATATTTTAACTTTTTTTATGACTAAAGGAAAAATTTTCCTTTTTACAACTGTTCATAGGTTTTATAGTCAAAAGCAGTTTTGAGTAGTACAATGGAAATTTCATGGGGCTACATTTGTACTTTTGCCAAAAAATGTGATTAATTCAGTGTGAAAATACATTAAAGTATAATATAATTATAAAAATACACAAACTTTAAAATTAAGTCCAGTCATCTATTTCAAAACTATTTACTGGATGTGAATACTCTATTAGTTGAAGCTGAAACACAGGTGGACTTCCATGTGCTGCATAATCTGATCTCAGTGTACAAAATCTTTGGAGCAATATAAACATATGTGTAAATGAATTATTTTAACATTCAGTTTTTATAATATAATTGCTCTGAATCATGAAACTTCAGACCTAAGATGTTCCATCAGGGAGGCAGAAATACTGTTAACAGTGAAATCCAAAAAGCATACAAGAAACAGTTTATGAGTCCAAAGACAACTCACGTGGTGTTCCTGCAAAAACTTAAGAGGGAAAAAAAAAGGGCAGAAAACCCCATTCCTTAAATCCTGCATTATAATGTGAAAACTTCATGCTTTTGTTGGACAGCTGAGATGGATGAATTGTATTTTAAGATTGGCTGCTGCTCTGAATACAGTCAAACTTATGCTATTCAGTATTGTCATAGAAAAAAGCTATCTGCAGGCCCAAGTTTCAGTAATTAAGTCCTGGAAGGCCCCTTGGGTGGCTAGCATTGACTGGTGTTATTCCAGAGAAACAAGCATTGCATTTCATTTATGAAATACTCAAGTAGAAATATGATGTATCTGTCCCTTGGCCTAACATAGTTTCAGTATTTTCCTTTAAGATGAACTGTAAAAGATGTGCAGACTTATGTTTGAGTATGTCTGCAAGTCATGGGTAGATCCAAGACATTAATGGTAGGGAAAGAAGAAGACACACAGAAATTGCTGAGGACCTGGAGAAGGATTAACCATCCAATTCCATTGTTTGGGGGCTGCTAGTATTTAGTCCCTGCAAATCTATTTTTTCAATCAGGCAGGAAGCTAATTACATGCAACACTTTCATCCTTTAGCAAAAAAGATAAAGTACTTCTATTTTAGGACTGGCTGTAGATTTTTTGGCAAAATACTGTTCTGTCAGAAAATGCCAATGTCTTTTTGCCAGTTTTACCAGGAAGATTTTCAGGGAGTAGTAGTTCTATCTTTACAGGTGGAATTTTTGACAAACTTGGTGTTCTTGCTTGAAAGTTTGAGTTTCTTTCATGGGCTGTTTCTCTGTTTTGCATCCTCAGCCATTGCGTAAAATGCATATATGAGAAATAACAGGAGTTGAGGAGCTGCCATCCCTGAGATGAGCACCCTGGCAATGGGCAGAAGTGCCCCTTCTGTTCACTTGTGCTCCCTTCGTTGCTGTTCAGTAGCACTGTGACTTTTGGGATGCCACAAGAAGGATGCTTCTTGTTATAATTTTACCTCTCTCTGTGCGTGTTTATTAGGGAAGTTCTGTATTCATGTGAGTATTTGAAAAATTAGTCTTTCTTGTTTGTTTGTTTATTTTTTGTTTGCTTCTTGCAGATTAGCTGCAGCTATCATACCTGGGAATTAGGTTCCAAATGTCAGATTTTTGCTGACCTGTGTTGGGAATCCTGTTTTGCTGAGAGTAAGAAATATTGAGTATAAAAAGCTAACATTGAATATTCTTCTGTATGCTGTAGGTGTCAGGTTTAAGTCTGCAGTATAGGCATATGTCTGAGTCAACCACAATATATATTTATATTGATGGAATTAATGTGATTATAAGCTAATAAATATATTGAAGGAATTATTTATGCTCTATTCAGTCCTAAAGAGCAGAAGTGAAAGGAGAGAAAATGTCTCCAAAATATAAGCTGTAACACCATATATTGCTATGTGTTGAGTCAGAAAATTGTTCCCATTTATCCAGAATGCTTCAGGTAAGACATTTATCTTGAGAATGTATTGGGAATGTTTCAGATGAGCACGGAACCTGTTAAGCAATACAGAAGAAGAAGAAGTCCATTAAAAAATGAAGTTACATCATCAGTGTTGCATTTACAAGACCATTTTAACAACTTCCCTTAAGAGGAATCCTACTTGGTTGAATAAAACCTGATAAATCTAATTTCCTTTGAGGTAAAATCATTTAATTATTGTGTATTTAATCACTATCTGTATTCAGAATACTAAGAAAAGGATTTCTCATATAAGTATGCATGGTGGAATTAAGTGACTAAATGTGGATGTTACCATCTTTGCAAAAGTTAAGAAACTTTGACTGTTCTTTAAGGATAGAAGTTCTGATGTAGCTTTGAGTAGAAAGATCTCAACTTCTCTCATATTCATATGGAATTTTGAGCTACTGGAAGGAAACATCTGGTTGTAAATACTACATGTAACATTATGGATGAGTTTAGAAGTTTTTAGAGCAAATACATTAACCCAAAATAAATTATATTTTATATTTTTAATGATATTTTTATATTTTTACTATAAAATAAATTATAGGAACAACTTCAGAAGTTATTGAATTACCTAATGAATGGCTTTTTTGGATTTTATGCCAACTTTGAATTCCAGCAAGTAGCCAAGAAAGTTGGAAGATCTGAAGACTTTTCACCATCTGTGTACTGACAGCCTATGTTGTCTTATACTTTATATCCATAAAGAATTTACCATCCTTGGCAGTGGAATATGAACTGGAAAGAGAGGGAAATGTGGGTGGATTTTTTAAAGTATTGCTATCTCTTTCACTGTTATGGACACTCACTAGGTAGTGCAGATTTTGTATTGGTCCAGCTTGGTATTAAATATTTTCCACAGTGATTCCATTTAACTATGAACATTTGTCTCATATCTGTAACTACCTGTGTAAAGACAGCTGCTGCAATGAGGTGGCATAGATTCAAATTTTTCTTCTTAATTACTCAGGTGGGATTAGTCTAAAAATTGCATCTCTAATCTATTCACTCCAGGCCTCCTTCATAGTCAGTAAGAGTAAACATCTTCAAAGGGTGACACATCTCCTTTTAGGGTAAATCTCCCTATGTAGAGATTTGAAACTTTTTAGCAGTGCCTCAGAATTAAAGATGCTGTTGGTTGTCTGCTAAAATAACTATCTCCCTTATAAGAATATAAATAGCATTAATTGCTTTTTTAATGGTGACAAGCCAATGAATTATACAGAACTGACTGTTTTCCCCCTAAATAATTCTTCAGCTGGGGAGGAAATCAGAAAGAAAGAAGTCTTAAAAACAACTGTTTTCAGATGCAAGTAGTGATCATTTAGAAAAGTTATATCAAATAATTAAGAAAACCTACACAAGATGTTTGGCTGAAGGGAACCATTGTTCTCACTAAGAAAACTGCAAACCAGCAACTTGAAATTCAGTATGCTCTCGTCACTGAGCCACAACAAACCTCAGCCATTACTTTGTTTGGTCACAGGGTCTTCTAGGCTGAAGTTGTTTATTAACCACTAAAAGCTAGGCTTTGCTTTCTCTGTATAATTTGTGGTGACCACTAAAATAAGTAGAAATGCCTTAAAAAATTATACACTGTTCGGAGACAGCTGCTTAAACCTCTGTTTTTGTAGAGCATTCAAAATAATACTGATTTTATGATGGACAAGAGACTATGCAGCCAACAAAACCCATAATTTCTGGAGTATCTCTGATTTCATAGCATATTATCAAACCTTGATAATAATGTTACATGTGAACTTTATTTCCTGGCTTTTTTTTTTTTTAATCAACCACAAAAGAAGACATTTGAGAGCATGTTTCTTGTCTTGTTCAAGAAAAAGTACAATGTCAAACACTTAAACTGGATCTTTAGCAACATAAACCTATGTCTGCAGGATTTATTCTTATAGTTGATACAAAATTGTTTGACTGGTTTTCTACTGACTGGCAAGTGAAAAATCTCACCAAATACAGTGAGAAAAGCTCCATAATAACTTCTGTACCAGCTGGATTTTTCTTAACACTGGTATTCTGTCTTCATAGCTCTGAATTCCCTCCTAAAAGCCTGCAGGTCTGATTTTCTTCAGCTATTGTGTTCTCATAAAAATGTTTGTCAGGCTGATGTTTTTTGAAACTTGGTTTGCCACTGAATTCGCTAGGCTTTATACAGCAAGTGTAGGTTGTGCCAGATTAATTTAACATATTAGATCCTGATATTACAAAACCTTGTCAGTACAAGAACTGCAAGGTATATGATGTGGAGATTGCAGTGTGCTGGGCTCTCAAAGTTATGAAGTTGTAAGAGTAGCGTTTCTTAAGACTTGGCTACATGTTAACACTCCTGGAGTTTCTTAGTTGCAAAACCCAGAACTTTTAAGTCATAAAGTCAGTCTATTGTTGATGTAGTAAAAATTAGAATCTTATAACGAACCTGGATAATGTTGAGGGTCTCAGAAACAGAGTTCAGTCTAAGTTGCTACATGGCTAGGAACTAATAACTTTTTTTAGTATAAGCTTGTAAATGATTATTTGGGCAAAGGAGGAAGACCTGGTATATCAGTTACCTTCAGCTCAGTTGTGTATCCTGCAGTTGGATAAAAAGACAAATGTGTTTGGAGAGGCCCTTACAGTAGAAACAGTAAGGACTTATTTTGTTGTAGAAGACAGCGGTATGGTCTCGTGGAATATTGTATCTAGGTGTGGTCAACTAGTTTTTAAAAAGACCATTGAAATCAGAGGATGTGAGTGACGAGCTGCTAGGGTCATCAGAAGCTGTGGAGAACTTGCTGTATGATAATAGCTTAAGAGTGCCTGCCTTCTTCCCACTATCACAATGAAGACTATAGTAATGTAAGTCCTGTTTATAAATTTCCTGGGGAAATGAGGAAAGGTAAACAGCAGAAGTAATTACTAAAGTAATTACGTGGAAGAATTATGTATGAATGAATTTGAAATGAATGGCTTGAAATTAGAAAAAGGGTTTCAAGATGATCTGTCACACAGGAGTGTGGCTAAAAAAGCCAGTAACTGCATTATCACCACAGCACAGTAAAGTACAGTCAAATATAAGCAATTTGTGATAGAAACTATGATCTTCTGTGATGGCACTGACAAGACTTCTGTTCTGAGACCTTACTAAGTGTTGTGTCCTTATGCTTTCTTAGAAGTCTGTGGAAAAAAACCCCCAACCTTTAGCTGGACATGGCCTGGCGGCCTGATTTATTGAGGGGAAATTGGACACATGGGTTGGTGGGCATAGGAATTTCCATGTCTGGATAACTGTTGTTTAGAAATGTGTTTTGGTTTTGTGGTTGCCCAGCTGGAAGAGCACATTAATGTCAATGCACCTAATCCCTGGCTTCTGCCATCAGTAATGACTTCATGTGACAGGAATTCTGGTTTGAACAGTGGTGAGTTTGACCACCAGCAAATGAAATGGACCTACATAAAAACTCTGACTTCCCAAGAATTCTTCTTTTTGGTTTATTCCTTTGTACTTCCTCTTGTATGCCATATATCACAGTCTCTGTGATTGCAAGAGGCTAGAGTTTATGCAACTGTACAGTAACAATACTGATACAGGACAAAACAAGAAGCCCAACATGCTTTAAAAAGTATGTTAAATATTGAAAAAAATCATCTCTCATAGGGACCATTTATTCTCAAACAATCCTACTTTACTGTAATAGTTGTGGATTTTTTTTTCAGGTAGAGTAGAATTGCCGTTTACTAATTATCTTAATAGAATCAGACCTTGTAAATAATAAATTAATTTCCATTTGTACTGTAATTCTGTTTTATATTTATGATATTGAATGCCATTTTTTAGTGATATCTACTCTTGTAGAGTCCTGATAGATTTAGCTCTGCAAAAATTTTACTTAGTGAATAAACTGAGAAAGAATTTCTTAAAGTATTTACATGAGGGGAACATTTTTACTTTTACTGTTTGGGAGTCATATGGGGAAAAAGAAAATCTCAGCTTGAACTGTATTGCAATTTCCTCTTTGCGATATTACCAATAGCTTATTTTTACATTTCATTCATGGCAAGTGTATGTTGAGTGCTAACTCTGTGACTGAAAAGAAGAAAATTATACAAGGTGCTTCACAGTAACTAAGGCAGCTGTGTAGGTATTTTGCTTCTTCATTAAGAAGTTTTACTATACAATTGATAAAATTGGTGGAAGACATAGGTGAATGTAAAAGATTTATAGTTTTGACTTTAATACAGTAAGTTCATTAGTGGAGTGAAAATTAAAATTGTATAAATGATATAGTGTAAAAGTAAAGTTCACATGACCATTTCATTTATGAAATTTATTTAAACAGTCAGTTCTAAAACACAGACCAAGTTAAATACTTGGGCTTAATTCAGTTAAAACTTCAGTGAGGCTCCTAGAATATACAGTTAACTTCTATCGTTTTATTTCTCTGTTCTGTAAAAATAATTAATTCTGTTATCACTATTTCTGTTTGTAATGTTGCTGGATATATTACACTTCAAAATCAGGTCAATAATTTTGAATTGTTTGTTCTGGCATAAAAGTAAACTAAAAACTTCATTGCCTCTGAAATATGTTATTCCTCATCTTTGTTTTTAGACCAGTTCTTAAATTAAGAGATGTAATGCTAACTGTTTATGGTTTAAGTAAGCATTTTAAAATGAAAGTGTTTCATTTGCAGCACATTTCTTGATCACTTGGTGCAGTGAATACTTATAGCTAAATGCAAAAGCTAATGAAGTATTAATTTCTTATTTTCTTAGAGGTCTTGTTTTTGTTTGTTTTGTTGACAACTTTTCTTTACAGTGGAGTAGCAATGTAGCCTGTTTGAATAATAATTTAGGAAATGTAGTAAAAACTGAACAAAACTATAAAAAACCCACATCTTTCTAGGAAAGAAGAAAAGGTAATTATTGTAAAAGAGTTGGTAAAATACTTATTTCATGCTTTTTAAGTCAACCTGTACCCAACAGAATGATTCTTTTAGTGTTTCTAAGTATTTTTGCATAAACCTTTATACTTTCTCTAAAACCTCATTGCATTTCTTTCCATTCAATTTTTTACACTTTTTCTGTAGAATAAACATTACCTCTCTATTCTCACCAGTCAGCTTTCATAACTGTTACTTTTGCCTTCATATGAGAGAATATTTATTATATGAGTTTAAGCTTTGCGCTAGAAGTCTTCTACCTGTGGGTTTGAATCATCAAGCAGCTTCCTATAAAATAAATATGTAAGTAAAATGACAACTTGGTTTAAAGAATACACTATAAAATTCCTTTTATCTTTGTTTCAAATAATCTAATAATTCCCTCCTGCTCTGAGCCTGTTTTACAAAGACAGTAATGTTAAAAAGTGCTTTGAAAAAATACTGGGTAAGCCCCGACCTTTACATGGGAGGGCAGGATAGTTCCTTTGTACTTGTGTCTCCCTGGCTACATGACCAAACTTTGAGTTTGCCCCGGTGAAGGATTTGGTGACAGAGTGACAGCATAATTCTCATTGTGCTGCCCCAAGATGAAAATGCTTTGATATAGAAAGGGAAATACGCTGGTTTAAATTGTTTAGTAACAGCAGCTGAAATTGCATTTCCTTTGAATTTCATTAGTGTGTGTTGAGTGAAGTACTTCTATGAGGATTTTACTGAGCCAGATACGTAGACTGACAAGGCTGTCTTTGCAAGACTCTCTCAGCTGCCTCAACAGCTGTAAAAGTAAAAATACCACTCACTGACTATTAAAACTCTTGGCAGGAAATCCTTCCAGTCACTTCTGGCATGCTGAGCTTAACCAAGAAATGTTTTTACAAAATACTTAAATAAGTAATTAGAATGGTAGGTGATAAATGATGATCTAAAACTATAAAGTCTCATTATATTGGTAGGATATTTCTATCTTTGTTATTAAAAGGTGTAGGATGTCATTAGAAGGATAATCTTCAATGCAAATCTTAAAAAAGTGTTTGTTATGTTGCTCATTCATGCAGAAAAATGACCTGTGATCTGCAAATGTTTTCACATAAGAATAATTTTATGCAGGCACTTTAGCTCCATTGGTTTCTCTTGGATTATTCACCCCTGTTAACATATGTGTAGCAGTTTGCAGGACCATTTACTGAACAGATGAGTTAGTAATGCCAAGTAAGTAAATAAAGCGAGAATCTTCAGATATTTATGGACCTGGGAAATCATTCTAACTGTGGGACTTTGGGCATGCTTTTAGAAAATACGTGGGTCCCGGTGCAAATATTCATAATTTCTACTTAAGAGAGTGTATGTGAAACTTGGAATATCATATAGAATAACATAATTTGTAGTGAATGTGCTGTAAGGCAGTTTACTGCTATACAGAAGAAATAAATTCTATTTGAATAATTTTGTCATATCATGGGTATATGATGTATAGCATATATAACTTTTAGGAAAGACCTTAGACTATTTCAGCTATGGTGCAGCAGTAATTGCCTAGAAAAAAATAGTATTTCTAGTAGTTAGGGTGAAAAGATGGGGAGTGACCATTTAGTGGATTGAAAATAATTATCAAAAACCTGACTTATGAAAGAGTATTGCTATGGTTCACTTAAGGCAGTAGCATATTCTGTAATCTGGAAATCCTCTTACATCCTCCTCCTGAGCAGATTCATCTTGTGTTATTTATTTTGTGGAGAAGAATTGTGCTGGCTGCTGCATCTCATACCCTAAACAATGCAGATTATATATTTACTGGGAAGAAATGAATTTCTGTCAGTGTGTTATTCTGAATTGAGTATATTTAAATTCTAGACCCCCATCAGAGTGGATTTAAGTTATGTAAAATTTTCATGGAAAATCTTTGCCTTTTTGCATAAAACATAGGCTAGATTGGGAAGAAATGGAAATTAGTTTTTATTCGTTTACCTCCTCTTGTGATAAAGATAAGCTATTTGACACAAATTGAATGGTGTTTTTGTTTGTTCTGTGAATTTGTTTGTTTGTTTTGTATTGTAAATACATGGGGAACATGATTTCTTTGTGCAGTTCTAACACCAAGAAAATCCCAGCTGTTAAAGCTGTTGGGCTCTAATCCCAACACCTTCTTGCTGTGAATGTTTGTTGGAGTGGTTGTTAACTTGATAAAGAAAATTTAGGAAACACTACCAGTCTTACATTGGGTTATTAAAGATTGTTCTGTTAATTTTTGAAGCTGGTTGAAATGAAATCGAAGGCAGTCTTCAAACCTGTGTATGAATGAGAATTTTTGTTCATTTTATGTTAAAATACTTTATCTTTTATATAGTAAATTTGACTTCATCTATAAATATTGTTTTATGTGGTTTATTACTATAAAGACAATATTTACCATTAATTGTTTTTTAATCATAACAAGACAATGAATTACACAGACCAGACTTTTTCCTCCTAAGTGTTTCTTTATTTTATAATTACTGAAGTATTTTGTAAGTAAAAATACATCTATTTTTTCAATCATAAGGTAAATAATTTTAGCAGTGAACTATTCTTCTGTATTTGTCAAGATATTAATTATGTAAATTCAAAGAACTGGTAACAAATAAAATGAATCATTACTAATCTGTGCTAAGTTATAAAGAGATAGTTTTAAAGTGATTTATAAAGGAAAACCCTCTTTGATAGAAATTAAATATTTAAAACATATAACTGCAGAGTTCTCAAAGGAAAAATTATGTCACTGTTGTAACTATCGAGAAAAGATTTATTAATAATATTTTAAAATGAAAATGGCTAAGCTGTTGGAAAAAAAAGTGTTCCTCTAAAAAAAAAAAAAAAAAACTCTCTCTGTCTCTCTCTTCAGACAGAACTTTAAAGTATCTCGTGGGTGTATTGTATAGTACTTATGTAGCTCATAGAAGGAACTGTTCATATGATGTGACATATATATGTTGTCAAAGCAAATTATGTTTGAAATGTGTAGCATTTGGTGCTTGCAGCTGTGAAGGAAAGTACTGTACTACAATTGAGAAACATATGAAAACTGCAGATGCTTCACTTTTCTGTTATTGAAAGTAAATTGTTCAGATTAGGCATTCTTTTAAAGCAGAAACCAAAGAAAAAGACCTTTAATCTTTGGTCTCAGCTTTATTGCATGAAATGGGGTTTGATCTACTACCTCTTTGGAAAGCTTCTTTTGAAAATCTTTATCTAAGCTATGAGATAAAAAATAGATTTCCTTGTAAAAGAGATTCTCATGTTTGTTATTAACCTATAGTAGGTTTCATCTTATTCTTACAATAGTAGGTAATTTGCAGTTAGAAATCCATATGGGGAAGTAATAGATAATTTAATAGTGGTAGTAGATTTCTATAGTAATAGATATTACTATAGAAATAGATATTACTATATAAATAATTTCTATAGTAATACATAACATTCATCAATAAAGTGATCTGGAATAAGTTTTCTTAACTATTCGAGCCCCACACTTTAGTTTATGGCAACAGCATAAATAAATCAGAACAAAAATACAAGAACAGAAAGTGAAACTCTAATGTGATAAGAGTTTTCTCTCTGAAAAATTCTTCAAGCATATATGTGTTTTTTAAAATTTTATAATCAATAGATGAAATTGCAAAATTCATAGTTCTCCTTGACAGAACTGACCTCAATTTAGTAAAAAATTTGCAACTCGTCATGTGAGTTCCTGACTATAAATTTTGTAGTTATTTTCAGCAAAAGAATAAGTAGTCTTGTATGAAAAATATTCCTATGATTTGCCTTTTGTAATGGACTTTAACCTTATGTTTAGTCTTCTTTTTATTATAATAGCTATAATACCAAAATAAATATTAAAATTTCCATCAAACTCTTTCTATTCATATTAGTCTTTAATATCACCTTTTTTTTATCATCCTGCAGAAAGTAAATTTCTGTACTGAAAAAGGAGTTGTAAAATCAGTGTTCTTATATAGTCGTCATCTGACATTCTTGTAGCTGTTAATTTTTTGGGGTACTTGTAGTGTTGCAAAATAAGAATAATATGAGGGAGATCCCTGGGACAAAAAATGCTGCAGAAATAATTTATTTTTAAAGAATTTTGTCACTTACTGAGTATTTAATAGAGCAGTAGAAATAAAAAGAATAAAATATCCATTTTACTGATTTTAATCCACGTCAGTTAGAGGGGAAAAATGGAATAGACTCCAAAAACATGGAAGTAAGGAGGGTAAGACTAAAATAGGGGGAAAATATGAGTTTGAATTTGTCTGGCTTGCTAGGTATGCATTAATAGTCTCATTTACCAGTACTTACTTACCAAAGTGTTTGCATTTGAAGATTTGTTTAGTATGACTGTGGAATGCTAGAAATTCCCTTCAGAGGAAGGATGGTCTGGAGCAAGAACCTCTTTAACTATTTTCTTATTGGCCAGATGCCTAAAAGCATCTAGACTGTGTACTGGGTTTCTTTGTTTTTCTGTACATTGCAGAAGGATGAGTAATGTTTTCTTCCAGTAAGGTCCAATAGTGGATTTGTTTTTCTTACTTTAGCCTTTTTGTACGAATGTATATCTCTATAAATGTCTGCAGTTCTCAGTTGTGAGTTTTACACTCGGAACCCTGATTTAGCAATGAGTACCTGAATCTCTGATAAGAGGAAAAGATGTACTTAAATAAATCTAAAAAAGGCTTGAGTAGAGCTTTCTATATTAGCATACTACAATATTATGATTTGGGGAAATACAGGGAGTGTACCTTGCACTGGAGGATCCATTTCACATACGAACGTGCAACATCCATCAAGTCCTTGGTTTTAGCATCTATTCTGAAAATCAAGGCGTGAGATTGTTTTGAAGTGGTGTGTGGGATACATTTGAGTGATTGCTATGACTTTTAAGAAGAGATTTTTAGTGGGACTTGTGAGCTTAAGTTGTTTTGAAAGGTCTTCCTAAGTGTGTATTAAACATCAAATGTTGAGAGGAAATAGTGTGACCAATTAAAATACCTTTATAGAATATAATACTGTATTTTCCAGGAAGCTTTGAGTGAAAATCAGGCAAATGAAGGTAACTGGCAAAGGTCATATTGAATAACTGAGGCTAGAATTTGGCCTCTGCACTTAGGAAGCAGAGCAAGAAGAACAGCAATTTAATGTTTTGTCTGATTTGTTTTTATTAAGAAAATTTAGATTTATTAGACAAATAACTGTATCTGTTGCCTTGTAAGCATTTCGTTTTCTAACAGTATTTTTTTACTTCAGTTGAATTTTGGAAGTTATGGATATCTACTGAATATAGTGATTTTCATAGTGATTTTCAAAACTGAACTTAAACCATTTTACTCTGAATCAGAAATCCCATGCCTACTACTTTGCTTCCAAAACCATTTAATTTTAAAGTTTTTTTCTAAGATCTTTCCTTGAAAGATGTCAGATTGTTTAAACAGTCTCTCTGAAATATGCAGGGACTTAGTGAAAGCTGTAAGTTTCCATTCCTCTCTTGTGCAAGAGTGCTTTGGGCCAGTACCAGCCCTTATAAGCCCAAGTAATATGGAGTAAATCTGTTTATTTTAAAATTTTGACATTCTATCACTTTTAAATACTGTGATAGGCCTGTTCTAGTAGGCTTGTACAGTGGATATCTGCTAATTAGTCTTAAAAAGAGCTGGGAGTTCTATATAATATTTTCTGTCACGTTTCTCTACAATGCGGCTGCACAGATGCAAAAAATCTGGCACAGCAGTATGAGCAGCAGATGGGGAAGTATCATATTTGGGATGAAGTGAACTCTTGTCTGTTTGGTGGGCTGATCACTTGACTTTAAGTGCTTTTTCAGTGCAAAAAGGAAGATTAGTTAGAAATATGTCCATAGACTATATAATTTTTTCTATATCAAAATATATATCTTGCTAACACTATGATTTTTCAAAGCATGATGGCATCTAATGAAGAATGTAATTTGCTCAAATTACAGTTGTTAAGTTAATGCCATCAAGGAGGCAGTTTCATATTCTGTAGCATTGTGAAAAAGCTTTGTTTGATTTAGATTTAAAGGACACAATTGAATATATTGTCCCATAAATTAGAACTGGTTCCAGAGATAAATCAAACCCCCATGAACTGATAAGGTTTATTAACTTTATTAGTTGTATTTTAAAAAAGATGGTAGTAATATACTGTGAGTATTGCACTTAATATTTTCAGTGAAACTAATGAACTTTCTCTCCAGCCTTCATCTGGGATGGACTGAGCTGGTTACAGTGTAAATCAAAAGTCTCTCCTAGGTAGTGGTCTGTGTCGGGTACTTGGAAACAGCAATGCAGGACTGGGAAACTGTGGGTCTAGAATACACTTGTGGTGTATTCTTACTTTGTGGTAATCCAACTTGACCAATGGTCTGGGCAGTCAGTTTTGGGATGGTCCAAAAGCTATTGCCTTGTCTTATTGGTCAGTTACAACATGGGAATCAAGGATTGCCTAGTATCAAAAATACCCCAGCAGGTTAGAGTAGGACATCATGATTTACCTCGTACACAGGTAAAGGATTTAATACACTCTACTTTACAGCATTTTGTACTAATATGAATCTTTCATTTTACAAAGAAAATGGAGCTCAAAAATATTTGTGTTTGCATCTATTTTTACCTCAGATCTACCCAGACTCTGAAGTTTTTTAGGTGAATTAGTTCACTAATAAATGTAATGACACTGTATGCAATCACACAACTTCTTGGGCTTTTTTATTTCCATCTGTCTTTCAGAAATATCCACTTCACAATGTACCAAAATGGTAGCTGAAAGGTTACAATCTTAGTGTGTTATGAATACCTCCTATACTGCCAAATGTCGTGATGTGTAGAAAGTACAGTAAGTAGAGTTGGACTGCTATGGTCTGCAAGGCAACGTGCATTCAAAACAGTTCATCAGTCTGAGAAAACACTTAACTCTTTTCTGTAGAAAAGCATAGCTCTTTAGCTGTTTTCCTTGTGAACTGGTGGAAAAGGACCAGTAGATAATACTTCATCTTCCATTTTACTGAGCCAAGTACAGGGGAAGTTGGCCAGGACGTCTCAGTTGCTGCAGTTCATAAAGTAGGGGCCAGGATGAGACATATTTTGTCTCTTGGTTTGTCTGCTTCAGAGAGCGAATACATATACTAAAGATATTAGGAGAATGGGAGTTGATAATTAGCGTCAACATCAGTTTGACCTGGCAAAGTTATTTATACATCTGCTTCTTGCACATTATTGTGGTCCGTGCCATCACTCTGGTACTTGTGAGTAAGAAGATTGAAACTCCACTATTGATTTGGTTATTAAGGCTGATAATGTTACAGGTTACTTTCAGATTACTATGGTGTATCTCTAATATTTTGTACCCTACTGGATCAAATAATGAAACTCTCACAGTTGTTATCAAATCTGATCTCCAAGTTGAACACAGGCTGTGGGGTTTTGTGTAGATCATGTGTTTGACTCAAAGGTTGGTGATATGTGAATCCACTGGAGTTCAAATTCATAATTTCCATAACTTCTTAATGCTTAGACAGAGTCTTAATGATCTTAGAGTTCAAAGAAGTTTGAATATGATGTTCATGTATGCAACAAATAATACACACTCTTAGATCATGTAATTATTCTATGTTTAAAAGTGACATAGGAAAGAGACTCTTACTCCTTTGTTCCTAAAATATTTGTTTCTTGGCAGCAGGTGTCTGGATGTATAGCAGATGTACTAAATATAACCTACCTATGATTTAATGCAGCACACATGTAGAAAATGAAAATAACATTAATACAAGTTGTTATTTTAATATGGACCTTTGGGCAAAAGGAAGCACTATTCTGGTCTCGACTACTTATTCAGTGATATAAATAGAAGGTTGGAGTTTCCAGGACTGTCAGTCTGGCAGAGTTCATTTGACCTCAATTTGTGAAGCAAGACTCCTGAAAATAATGGCCTCACTAACATTTATTTTGTATTTCTCTTAACAGGAAGAATGCTTTTTGAATTTAGAAGCTCCTATTTCAAGAGTATGTGGCTATGACACTCCCTTCCCTCACATCTTTGAGCCTTTCTACATCCCAGACAAATGGAAATGCTATGATGCTCTTCAAAAGATGATTAACTACTGAGCAGTAGTACAGGTGAGAAATAACATCTTATAACTGACAGCTTACCTGGAAGGTAACAGACAGCATAACTGTAAGGTTTGGGGCTATAGTGCTACCCTTTTATTTATTTGTTTATTTATAATAAGAATTGCCTTTGGGCCTTCAGTCTTAAAGATGTCTGAATATTTTTAAGTGCTGCCATTGAAGTCAGTGTTTAAAATTAATTACTTGCTTAATCAATCTCAAAATTAAATGTCTTGAATCCTAAGAAGTGAAAAAAAATGCAAAGTGAAAGGTGAAAGGAATACTAATGGAGAGAATATATTTTCATCTCTGTTAGAATACTGAGAGTTACTTCATAGGCAAACCATTGTGTTAAATTTTATAATTTTTTACTCTTCAGGGTGGCCTGTAATCCTGCAAGGTACTAATAATGCCCAATTTTCCCTGAATATTGGCTCTGCATTGCAAACATACACAGACCACTGAAAAGACGTGAAGTATCTGTAGCATCTTACAGTTCTGCTCAAGTACAATTATAAGACTAATATTCAGTATTTATTCTAAAAATAATTTTTCTTTATAATCTTTTAGGTAATTTGATCATGCTTGAAGATTTGTTTGCAGAGTACCGGGACTGTGGCATAATATATATTTCTATGACATGTCTGTTAATCACAGTCTGTAACATCTTTTGTCTGTTTCATTGTAATATAATACTAAGTAGCATTTGACTGTTCGGTGGCCAACCAGGACTTAGTGTTGTGCACCAGAACTTCTGGAGTTTACTGACCAAAGTTTAACAGTGTAGAAAATGTGTCAATACAATGTGTTCTCTACTTCTTTTAAGAAGTTTTTGAGATACAGTCTTGATGGATCTTGTACATCTGAACTAAAAAGAAAAGAAGAAAACAACTGGCCTGTTTTTCTTTGGAATAAGAATCTGTAGTGGGCAAGCAGGGAATTTTAAGCTGTTGACGCCAAAGATAGGAGGGCCAAGGTGGGCCCTATATTAGGGGTGCCATCTTCTGTCCATTTTACCTGTACGTTAAACTGTGAATTAAATTTAAGGCTGGGGATAGAAGGTTGTCAGTACCATAATGTTAGTATCCTTTATATGCACAGTTACTTTCGTGAGACATTTTTGCATTCCACCCTGTTTGTTTCCCTCAATAGGTGGTAGTGGAATGCCTGTATGAGAAATGGGAACAGTACCAGTGAGGTAGTGTCTCCAAAAAATACTATAGTTCCACTTTTCTCAAAAATCAGCTGTTACTGACGTACAAGAGCATTTCATAGACTCATAGAATATGCTGAGTTGGAAGGGACCCATCAGTATCATTGAGTCCAACTCCTGGCCCTGCACAGGACACCCCATGAATCACAGCATGTGCTTGAAAGCATTGGCTGAACACTTCTTGAACTCTGTCAGGCTTGGTGCTGTGACCACTTCCCTGAGGAGCCTGTTCCAGTGCCCAAACACCCTCAGGGAGAAAAACTTTTTCCTGATATCCAACCTAAACCTACCCTGACTCAGCTTCCTGCTGTTTCCTTGAGTCCTGTCACTGGTCACCACAGAGAAGAGATCAGTGCCTGCCCCTCCACTTCCCCTCATGAGGAAGTTGTAGACTGCAGTGAGGTCTCCCCTTATTCTCCTGTTTTCCAGGTTGAACAGACCAAGTGACCTCAGCAGCTCCTCATACGGCTTCCTCTCAAGGCCCTTCACCATCTTTGTTGCCCTGCTTTAGATACTCTTTCATAGTGTAATGTCTTTTTTATATTGTGACACCCAAAACTGCACACAATATTTAAGGTGAGGATGCATCAGCACAGAGAGTAGAGCTTGACAATCACCTCTTTTTGAGCGGTTTGCAATGCTGTGCCTGATGCCCCCCCATTTCCTTAGAATTAAAACAAAAGCTCTTTTCTGATCTGTGATCTTTTTTGTAGATTATATAGTCAATGCTCTCTTATTTCTTTTTTGTTTGACACCTCTGTAACAAAGGCAGGGAGGCTTTCCTAAAGAGAATGGGTTGGTTGTATCCACTCCTTGAGGTGACTTACTGGTTGTGCTAGGTAGCCTCTGATCTGTTCCTTTTCAAAGGGAACCAAAGGACCAAATATTCTTACCTCTGTAAGAAAAGGGAAACTAACCGAAGACATTTTGTGGTTCAGAGACTTATCTAACCCCCTGTTCCTCCACAGGCTGCTGAAGTGAGGGAGTTATGAGGAGAAAAAAGTGGATTCTGAGGTTGCATTGAATTTGCATACAATCCAGTTTCCACAGTGGAAGTCCACACTAAACCTGGTCTAGATAGTGGAAAAGCCATCTGCATTCATACTTACATTTCTCTTGTGGGCTGGACCACACACGAATATCAGAGGAGGTTATTGGCGAGCTGAAAATGTGGATTTAGCATATCAAGAAGCAGGTTTATTACATGTTGTCTGGAAAAGAGTGTAAAGACACAGAAAATTCTCCTTTCTGGTTTGTCTAACGAAACATCTGGATGTTGGGGCCCATAGCACCACATCTTTTGATTGGTATGACTAGATATTAGTGTCACAGAATGAGCAGCTCAAAGTTTTTTCTACGAGGGAACCTTAATGTGCCTTGTTGTAAGGCACATTTCAGAGGAGTATTCCTTTATTTTTCTATGTGCTACACATTGGTCTTATGTGCTTAGCATAGTAGTTGCAGTAGATCTCCATGCTGCTATCGACTCTACAGTTTACCTATAAGGCAGTACATTTCTGTTTCTGAGAAATTGAAGGATTGCTTTACATTTGCTTCTTTTTGTACTCATGGTACAAAAAACTCATGGGTTGAGATAAAGTTTAATAAGGAAAGCAAAGGCTGTGCATGCAAGCAAAGCAAAACAAGGAATTTATTCACCATTTCCTGTGAGCAGGCAGGTCTTCAGCCATCCCCAGGAAAGCAGGGCCCCATCATGCGTAACAGAGACTTGGGAAGACAAGTGCCATCACTCCAAATGTCCCCCCCTTCCTCTTCCCACCAGCTTTATATGCTGAGCATGATGCCATGTGGCATGGAATATCCCTTTGTCGGTTGGGATTAGCTATCCCAGCTGTGTCCCTTTTCAACTCCTTGTGCGCTCCCTGCCCTTCCTCTCTGGTGGTGTGGGGTGAGGAGCAGAAAAGGCCTTGATGCTGTGCAAGCCCTGCTCACCAATAATGAAATCAACACTGTTTCCAGCACAAATCTGAAACACAGCTACTGTGAAGAAAATTGACTCTATCATAACCAAAACCGACACAGCGCACTAAGGTGTTGCTTGGCCTTCAAGTCATTTCTGTTAGATGCAACCTGGTGATGTGGCTGGCTGCCTTCCTCTTTTCTCTCGTAATTGACAGCTTACTAAGAATTGCTTCATCTACGGCTTTAAGGTAGGCTGTGGGAAAAAAGACACAAGTGGTAATTGTCAAATATATCAATGGTATATGTCAGATTGTCCTTTCTAACATGTCCTGAAATCTCTGTATTTTGAGTGAGAAGCTACCTGAAATGTCATTTAATGAAATCTGCAGCGATATGATTCCCTCCTCTTGTTACTGGATAGCACCAAGTTTTATTTATGATATTTCATGTTCTACCATTGTTTGAAAGTTGTCTTTAGACCCGGAAACAGTTTTTATGTTAAAGCATCAACATGCCAATTCCAAACTTTATTTTACTTATGCTTTTAAGGTATTGGTGTATCAAAGTCTTTCTACCCTTACTCACCAAGTAAGAATTTCTCACTTTACAAAGAAGAGATCTGCATCTTAACAAACAAAATTCTTCCTGAAATGTATTCATCTGTGTACACAAATGTACCTCAACCCAGAAAGGATCTTCTCAGACACCTGAATTAACTTACTACTTCTTGTCTGAGGCTAATGCAGGGTTTCAAGCTGCATGCTGCAGTTAATGATTTCTAAAGTTACCCTTATTATCTTAATGTACATTTGGTTTTATTCAACCTGTGTTGACAACATCTCACACATGGATAGTTGCTTATCTTGAGATTGACAGCACAGATGGATTTCCTGCTTAAAGGCAGCATTTGTCAATTCATCCTGTATACCTTACTTATGAGACAGGCAAGAGCAAAGTCTCTATCTTTCAGCAGCTTCTTAGTTATTAAATTTTGTAGCTATGTTAGCTATAAGAGAAATAGCTTCCAGGTAGACAGCTGTGTTCCAGATAACTCTCTGTAGTTGGAAAACAGATAAAGATAAAAGAAGCAGTGAGATTAAGATGGATATACATTTCCCGTGTAAATGGGATGGTGTCTAGCTGTTCATTTGAGGGAGAGGAAAAACCCTAAAAGAAGAAACGGAAGAAAATAACTACAAATTTTATGAAATATACTATTATGATACACAAATTTGTTGAGGGGTGACTGTAGCTTAGAAATGGCAGATAACTAAGTACTTTTCTGTTATCTTTTGCAGCTTTTACTACCACATTTGCATATTTTGTTTTCTTGTCAAATTCTGAATTTTTAAGCTATTGCTTGGCAGGTTACCTCCATGATGGTGTGTGTGTGTTTATGGAGAGACATAATTACTGTTACAAATATAGTCTCTTAAAATGCAAAGCTATCACACTGAACTTCATTGTGGAACTATTTTATGGAAAGTTTAATCTTGGTGCTTAAAGGTTAGGTGATGTTAGGGGATGTCAGGTGGTTGATTTAAATGTAGTTTTCCTTCCAACCATGTATTTGAAGTTGGTTATGCTGGGAAATAGGAAGGGACCTGGTAGGTGCTTTGGTTCATGACTGTATCTTCCTTGTACTCCTGGCTACTCATCAGGGCTCTATTCAGGTTAACTTGAGGTATCGGAAAACTATAATTCCTCTCCCTGTTTGGTAAGTAAGGTATGAGAGACTGTGCAAGATCTTTTTAACCTGAGACTAACAACCAGCTTTTTTTCAACACAGAAATTGCAAATGTGGCAGGCTAGAATGCCTGCCTAATAATGCGCTGTCTGTAACCCAGGCTGTCTGCAGAGGCTTGAGTAGGACACAGCATTTCTGGTTTATAATATTTTCCTGCTGGATGACAAAAATCATGCAAATCGCCAGTGAATCATGTCTTATTTACAACTACTGAGTAGTCCAAATATAAGATAACAGTCTACTAAAGCTATGAGTTAGTCTTTTAGTATGGCTGTTGCAAGTCTATTACTTGCATTCAAACCTTGCTGAGAATTCATGCAAGATCAATAAGGAAATTATCTTAGAAAAACAACCCTGTAAACAGGAAAGGTATTGACTATAATTGTTTTACAAGACCCCTCTTCATTGTAATAGTAGAATGATAGTATATCTAGTAGAGCTCCAGAAAAAACACATAACACTTTGCTTAACATTCTAGAGTGGTATGGAAGACACTTCATAAAATTTTTGCATACATGGCAATAATTAATGTTGTGTTGACACTAGACATCAGTCACAGCATTTCTAATTTCTGTGGATCTACCTTGGCACCTTTAAAAATAGTAACTAAATAGTATAGAATTTAATAGTATTTAATAAAAAATGAGTAAGTATTTTGTTATAGTTCACAACGTTGATGTTAAGACATTATGAATTTAATAACTAAGATTACCGGGGAGGGCACTGTGTGTTTAAGGTGTGAATATTACTTTCAGCCTTGAGATTTATAATTTGTTTTGTCATCTTTTTCTGCAGAGATGAGAACAACAGGGATATACAGAAGCTGCCTTCAAAACTCTTGACACTTTATTCAGATCTTTCGGGTTTGGAATTTACATAGCAGACTGTTTTCTTTTAACTCAGCTACCCTTAATATTCATCTTGGCTACTCTTCAGAAACTTCCAATTTTCCTTAATTATGAAATCAGTGATGGGCAGGTGATTGCTGTAATAAGTAGTTTCAGATGTATTTAAAGATATTCCAGATGTCATATGTATGTTACACATAGCCATGCTTCACTAGGTTACATCTCTAGACTTCACTGTGTAAATATTAGAAGCAGAATTTTATTCAATAAAACCTATAATGCTCATGTTGTCTCTTAGTTTTGCTATTGTTTTGGAAAAACCCAAAGAAGTGATTTGAATGTGACTGTATTCTCACCAAAATAAATCTTAGACAGCCAGGCAAACTTGTGTGGTGGAGACCTGCTTTAACTACTGGCATTAGCTGTCTTTCAGTTGAGTGGCTTCATGCATAATAGTCTGTAATACTTAATTTTCCTTTCTGCGAGGGGAAACTCTATTTTTCTTGAAAAGGGAAGTGAGAGTTTTTTGCTTTGTTGCTATAGGTGAGAGGCTTAATTGGTACATTCTTTTTGCAATATCTTTGTTTAATTATTTTTCCTCTGGATATGTGATGTGTCTGCTACTAAGCAGTTGTGCAAAAAGCACTTCCCAATTTTTTTGGTTGCTTTTTTCTCTGCACAAATCAGTGTTATGCTGCATGAGCAAAGGGGTTGGGGAGATGTATGCCAGTAGCCAGATAATTACATTTCCATGATTATACATGGATATTTTCAGGGAGAAAGAAGAATACCTTTGTACACAAAACTGCTCAGGACAATCCTCAAGGTGTCAGCTGAAACATGCCAGAGAGGAAGCTGAGGGGGATAACTTCACTGTGGATTTTCATCCCATGCCCTTCTATCACCCATTTTGATCACATGGGAGGTTGTTAATTGAGCAGATCCGCTGACATCCAAGGGAAATCTGTCCTCGATGGATGCCAAGGTGCACACGCCAGCATCTCAGTGGCATGCATCTCAGAGCTCCTCGGCAACTCTTATCTCACTCTCCCAAACCTCAAGAGCAATCCCTGTGGCATACTTAATTTTTTGTAATATGTGGCAATGCTTGCCCTCAGCAGAACTCTATTCAAAAAGTCATGTTCAAAGGTCTTGTATCTGTGGAAAGTGCTAAATGATAATCTTTTTGGGACTTACTACCATTTTGTACAATATTCTGCATTTGTAGTTTGTGCATTCCCTGAAGAATTGCACAACTGATAGTGAAGCTAGTTGTTAATGTCTCCAATCAAAATGAGATTGTTAGTGAAGTCTTGTAAGTCTCCTGTAAATGCCGTGTATAGAACTTGTTTATTGTTTTAAATAAAACAGATGCATTATATATTTTATATATTTTTCCTGCTGGATGGAAGCTATTTTGGTTGTATGAAGTAAAATGGTTTTAAAAATTATTTCTGTCTTTGTAGAACATCAATAGATATTTTAGTAACTGTCTTCTAACAACATACTGTTACTATATTTCAAAGCATATAAAATAGATGCAATTATATTACTGCCATAGTAAAATGTATTTCGTAATTAATAGCTTTAATACAATATACTTTGTATTTGCAGTTTTCATAGATAAAAACAATTTCTAATTTAATGCAAAGCTTAAGTTCAATTAACCTGTATGGAAATATGGAATAATATATTTCTTAATAAACACGTAGAAAATATTTGCTCGTAATGTGGACTGTGACAATGTGGTTGAGGGACAGGTTTTGTATTTTTGGTGACTGGCGATGTGTTGGTTTTAATAGTATAAAAAAACCGTTCCTTTCTCCTCTGTTTTGGATAATAGAATATTTTTCCTAGGCAGAGGTGGATAATGTTGTAGAAATAGGTGCTGCTCCCAAAAGCCTGCCTAGATGGCAGTATTCACTCACATAACCTGTGCTCAAGGATGGAGGCTGTTTGAACTGCGTGTTATGGAAAAATGACTTACAATTCTAAATTGGACAGGAAGGTGTATGCTAGTACATACAAATTTTCATTAAATTCCTTAATAATAAAATCCAAAGAAAAATCATATTTTCTGGTTTTTCACCACTTAGATCCTTTAATTAGATTAATTAGATTTTGCAAAAAACGTGTGGTGGAATATTCTCAAATTTAACCTGGCTATTGGTTGTTTCACTCTAAGTAACTCCTCAGGGAAAAATCATGTCACTACTCCTTGCTGATAGTCCAGAAAATTATTAACCTGTCTAGCCATGCTCATGTAACACTAATTGCTGGAAATACTTATGGTAGCTAGTTTAGTGCTGGCTTCTGAGATCTTCGCCAAAAGCATTGTCAAGCATGAACAGGCTGCCTAGGGACGTTTGCAGAGACACGGTCACTAGAGGTATTTAAAAGACTTGTAGATGTGACATTAGAGACATGGTTTAGTGGTGGACTTCACAATGCTGGGATAATGTTTGGTCTCTTTGAGGCCTTTTCAAACGTAAATTGTTCTGTGATTCTTTAAAAGACATACACAGGCTTCATGGGATCCCGATTTATTAACTGCAGATGAAAGACTTGTATACTCTTCTGCTGTCATCTAGCTCTGTTAAGACTGTAGTACCATGACAACTGCACTGTAATAAATAGTGCACCGATTAATACAAATTGGATTTAAATCATTAGAGGTATTCCTCCTCGTGGCAGTGCACGTGTTTATAAGAGGATTAGTCAGCAGTACATTCTCACTGCAGTAGCCAGGAGTCTTGACACAATGACCTTCTGCTCCTACAGTCTGATAATCAGTTCTGAGCCGTTAATCTTTTCTGACAGCTTTCTTGCTCCCAAAGCTAAAAACTGGTGTTCCTGTTGCACTGGTATACTGCAGAAGCTCTGTTCTAGCCACATAACTTCAGAGGCAGCAACTGAAAGGAATCCATTCAGCAAGCTGGCAGAGATTGTTATCACAGCAGCTCATGGGGTTCAGTGAGCATTATATGTTCATAACAAAATAAGCTGACACAGTCTGTAAGCTCTGCCAGATTTCAGCAGACCCAAAATAAGGATGCAATTCCTTTGTAGCTCTTTTGCTGCTTAGCTGCTCTGCAAGATACATGTTTGTTAGATATGGGAGACATACAGCTGACTTCAGTATAAACAGGATTTTTAAAACTTAATTTGGTTGCTTATGCTTTGGCATCAAGTACCATTTGAGACACCCTGGGGTATCCTGCATGGGCTCCATGGCTCCAACTTCTGCTTCCATAAGTCCTATGTGATATCTGCCAACCCCATGTGTATCTTGGGTGCCTTGGGGCATCTCAAATGGCACTAGATGCTGGCATTCAGGCATCTAAATGGAGCCCTTTGTTTTCTGGAGCTTGGATAGCTGATGTCTGACTATTTTTCTGTGAGCTTGCATAAAATGCCAGCACTGAGATTGGTGCATTCCTTGATTTTCAAAATAAATTGCTCAAATCCCCAGTAAGTATATAAGGTGGGATACATGACGTTGTGTGTGAAAAACAGTATTGTCTCCTGGGTGATGGGCTGATGCTGAACTGGGCTTTTAGTTCCTTGAGGTGAATAATTTAGAGCAAAACCCGTCATAAATGTCCCCTGGCTGGTGTTGGTTACCATAACTCACAAGGTTTCTGATGAATATCTGAAGATAACATGTGAACAGGACCTGCTTCAATTTCAGCTAAGCCATGAGCAACAGTGAGGAGTTAATGAGAGATGAAGGAACTACAGACCACTTGCTTCCTGCAGGCTGTGTGTGGGATTCAGCTCAGGATTAAGCCACCTAAAATTTAAGCATTGAGCTATATGTGTGTATGGCTGAACAGAGCAGTTGAGCTGGTACCAAGTTCCTTTAGGGTAATCTGACTCATTCTACAGGCTGAACTGACTGCCTTAGTTGTCAATGCATAGTGCCACATTAGATCCTGTAAGGTGTCCTGCCTGGCCTTTGACTGCTCGTCAGGAAAGGTTCAGGTCTCCCATCAGTCCTCAGTCATACCTACCAGTCAGGTACACCTTTCATGATGCCCTAAGTTATCTTGGGCTTCATTGCTAAATGTGTGGGCAACAGGATCAAATTCTTCAGTGGCTGTAGCTGTGATGGGATCACAGCGCACATGTGGACATTAGATACTTAACTTCAGATGAAATTACCTATTTCATGCTTTTGACAGAAGGGAAAAGGAGCAGAGAATAAGCACGTGAAGTGTTATGTGGATGCTGGGGCCATGCGCTAAGTGGTGCAAGAAGCTGGGAGAAGATGATCTGCCTGTCCCTCAGTTCAGCTGCTACAAGCAGCACTGGCTTCATCCATACTTAACATCACATTATAGTTGTCCCCAACCCTCTAGCAGGAAGAACTAAGCCTCCTGATGAATGACACTGATTAGTTTGATCATTGGCCTATTTCCATATTACAAGTACAACACTGAAGTAGCCCCAGCTTTGGTTTTATGTTACTTGCTTTGAAAGTGCTCTGTGGTCTTTGGTGATGTTTTTAAAGCCTATGTTGGTCTGCCAAAATAATGATGCTACTTTAAGAGTAGAAACTGGGGTCTGGTCTTGCTCATGTAGGTCTGTGGCTAATTGTTCTACAACTGACAGTAATGTGTCACCAGTGTTTGAGAAGGCCCCCCTGTTGATTCTTGTGTGTAATTAATTACTTTTATAAGATAATTAAATCATTCCTGTTTACTTGCACTCTGCTTACCGTTGAGTACTTGCTGAAAACAAAAATTGTCTGAATTTATGATGCCTGTGGTTGCACTCTTCTTGCACTGTTTGTGAGAGCTGCCATGCCTGTTAGTTCCAGCCCTGAGTGATCTCAGGCAGTTCTGAGGTAAGTGACCTGGGCTTCAGGCAGATGGTTTCTTTCTAGTCTTTCCATCTGTGCTGGTTTTTGCTGGGGTAGTGTTAACTTTCTTCACAGTGGCTCGTATGGGGGTGTGTTTTGGATTTGTGCTGAAAACACTGCTGCTAATATATAGATTATATATAGTGACAGCCTTTGTTGCCCCCCCCCGCACACTTAGCCTGGGTGATGAAGCAACACAAATGAGCACAGCTGTTCCCTCTCCAGGCAAAGCCTCTCTGGTTAGCTCCCATTATGAATTTGGGCTGCTCATGGTGACCTAGACTTGTCCTGTCATTCCCAGGGGGAAACCTGGAGAGCGAGGGAGTTGGTGGAGATGTAGGGCTGCTCCAGTGGCTGGTAGAGGGTGGGCAGGGAGTGCAGTCTGCACTGCCACCTCCATCCATGCACCTGCAGGCCAGCGAAAGGCCCCTGTGTCCAAATGTGGTTTGCTTGGCTTCTCGGATCTCTGCAATATGCTGCACAGGGTGTAAAGCTTCCGCTGCTGCTCTGCCGGTTTCAGCTGTGCTGAGGGCCTTGAGGCAGCCCTTGACAAGGGTCTGGTAGAGGACACTGGGGGGGTGTGGAGCGATGCCAGGATCCCAAGTACCTCTGATTTGACCAGGGGCGTGAGCAGGAGAGCTTACAGAACCCTGGCTCTAGTCGAGCTGTGGCAGCAGGACAGCTTATGCCTACAAGCCAAAGGATGGGGTCTGGCTATGCCTGGAGCAGTACATCCAAACAGTGGGTCTCAGTGGTGGTCCATAGAGGAGATATTAGAGAATGACTGTTCTTCAGTGACAACCCAGGACCCAACAGCCACTGTGTGATTCCAAGCCTGCATGCATTTGTGGTGCAGCTTTCCACATGCAGCTCAGCTGTCTCACACCCTTTTTTTTTCTAATCCATGGGTTTGGAGGAATGGGAAAACCTAGATAGGTTTAAAATTTTGGGATAGTTTGTGCAGCAGATGCAGGGAAGGTGCCTCCAGCGGGACCCGTGGCTGCAATGTAGTACTGTAGACTTTCCTCTACTACTGCAGAACAATGCCTCAAGTAAATGGAGAAGGCACTTTAGAGGTGTGTGTTATGTATTAGAGTGTTTTTTTGGTAATTATTTATCCATAAAACCCAGGAAGATCGTGTTTGCAGTGACTACAATGTTCTAATGCCTACTGGCTTGACCTCAGGGATTTTCAGATGCCGAGAGAGAGGGAGCAGTGAGGCAGAGGAGGAACAAAGTGCAGCCTTGTTCAAGTGCAGCTCTAATGGTTTCATGGCATCTCATGTTGTAACCTACTGGTCTTGTTTTTCATTCACAAAACAGAATTTGGCTTGGGAAGGGAAGTGAGAGCAGGCTGGCATTCAAGTGTGAATACATGGACAACAAAAAGGATGAAAAGCAAAGGTAGAGTAATCATAACTTATTCCTCTCAAATGATTTTTCCATCACTCCCACCACTCATCTCTTCAGTAAAGTTTTCCCCCTCCCTTTCTGCCAACAACCTAGCTACTCCTTCAGTTGCAACAGTTCTAAATTTTTGAAGTGATTTTTGTCACACTTGCTTATAATAAAACCAAAATATAGGTTATTGAGCTGTTCCTCATTTGGTTTTTGTTACACTTGAGTTAGAGGTGACTTAAAAAGAGGCAAGTGGGCGTTGAACAGCCTTGCCGAGCAGAGGTGGTCTGAAGTCTTGGCCTTCTCCTTCGACCTTTCCCTTCCTGGCTTGACTCTGTGCCACAACCAACCCACAGCTTTCCCGGGTGTAGGGAGACTTTACTGCCCCCAGGCAGGAGGGTCTGAGCCAGGGGAGGTGGTGGAGTAGTATCACACCAGTGGCAGCTGCTGCTGATGGGTGATGAAGAGTGAGAGGGAGGTGTGAGGTGGGCATTAGGATTTCATTGTGGGGTCATAACCCTGCCTGTCCCTCAACCAGTGATCCCAGCTGCCCCAGGCCTCCTGCTGTGCTACCAATCCCAGCCCTGGCCCCTTGGGAGAGGGAGCCAGCCTGGACATCACAGTCTGTGCATCTGTTACCTACCTGTGGTGCCTGCAGCCATTGTGTTTCACCCCCTGCCATCCATTCTTGTTCCATCTCCCCTATTACAGCTATTCATTTCTCAGGGCCCTCAAGAGGCTGAAACATCTACTCAGGCAATGATGGGGTGTTGTCACATACAGAGCATGAGCCTTTGGGAGATGGCACTTATTAGCTTTCACCAAAGAATGAAGAATATGTGATTCATCTTGTGTTACGAGCAATGAAATTACTAAGTATTTTGCTGTCAGCATCACTAACTGAGCCTTCAGCTACCATAGAGCTGTGGTTTAAGTAAGGCTCTGTGCAAATTTGTCTGGGTTTCTACACCAGCTCACTCTCTTCAGCTTCATCTCTTGCATAGCTGTTTTGTGGCAGCACAGGAATTGCCTGCATCCTGCATCCAGCCTGACATTCAAGTTATTAATATGGTTAAAATTATCACAGTGGAGTACAGCTGCAAAAGCAAACTGCTACTTGTAGTCTCTGTGTCCATATACACACTGAAATGAGTGAGGCTGCTCTTGACTGAATCTGGCTCCCTGAGACTGAAGTTTAAAGTATTTTTCACAATGAGTTTAATTAATTTTATTTTTAAAGACAGGCAATCCTTAGGGTACATTCAATTCCTTCCACTATGCTGGTGACATCCATAGATGAAACCTTGAGATCCTGCAACTTAGGTACAAAATATGGGGCCATTTTCTAAGCCAGTTCTTAGGATTTATTTTCTTGTTTTCGAGCCGGGGGAAATAGTTAAATTCAAGTGAGACTTATTCTTTTATTACTTATTTATGAAGCTCTTTAAGCTTTTCATTAATTCTGATGCTATGCTGAGAAATCTGCTATGGAAGTGTCACTTCAGTCCCTTGTAATGAGGTGAGTTATGGCTGCGAACGCTCCCCCTTCGCTGCCAGGGAACACAGAGACCTCATGCTGTTTTTGGCTGGGATAGAGTTAATTTCCTTTCTAGTAGCTGGTACATTGCTGTGTTTTGAATTTAGTATGAGAATGATGTTTCAATTGTTGCTCAGTAGTGCTTACCCTAAGTCAAGCACTTTTCGGTTTCTCATGCTGTGCTAATGAGGAGACACATGAGAAGCTGGTGGAGAGCAAGGCCAGGACAGGTGAACTGAACTGGCCAAAGGGATATTCCATACCACAGTACATCATGCCCAGTGTGTAATCGGGGGGCAGTTGGCCAGGAGGGGGAGGTTGCTGCTTGGGGATTGACTGGTCATTGGTCAGAGGGTGGTGAGCAACTGTATTGTGTGTCACTTGTTTCTCTTAGGTTTTCTCCCTCTCTCTCTCTCTCTGTCTTTTCTATTACTATTATTATTATTATTGTAATTATTAAAATTAATATTGTTTTAATGTAATTTTATTTTGCTTAAATTATTAAACTGTTCTTAGCTCAACCTACAAGCTTTACATTTTTTGCCCCTATTCTCCTCCCCACTGGGGAGGTGGAGAAGAAGAGTGAGTGAATGGCTGCATGGCACTTAGTTGCCAGCTGGGGTTAAACCACAACACTGAGAAATAAAGCCATGGCTATATTGTCCTGTATCCTGTACACCTGGAGAACATCAGTGCTTGCTGCCTCATCACCAGGCCCCGGCCATACCAGTTGGTTGATGTGACTACAGGGCTTGTGCAGGACCGACCGCCTCTCAGGACAACCCTCCAGCTCAGGCAGGGTGCTGAGGCTGCACACTGGCAGGAACAACAGATCAGAAATGTTCCCATGTGCCTTTGCATGTGAACAAGTTGTTCAGGTCTGGGTCACCACCACCACCTAAATGTTTTGCTTACTGAGGCTGAACAAAATTATAGTCTCTCTGTCGACATGCTGTGCATCCTTACTTGCCTGTGGCTGTAAGCTCACTCTCTGCACAATCCTGCAGGCTGAGCCCATCAGACAAGAATATTTCAGGCTCTTATTTGCACATAAACCTTCTTTTATTTCCAGGGCCATTGAACTGTGTGGGTGGCAACCCTTTCAGCTTCACCGGTCGGTTGTTTCCTCTGCCCACACTGGAAATGATTAGGTGTCCCTCTGCCTCAAGATGAAGGCTTCTTACTTTGTAATTTGCGAGCCCCACCATGATGAGAGTGCAGCACACAGCTCCTGAGGCAGTGTCCCAGAGCAGGGCTCAACTGTGGAACCCAAGAGGGAGCTCAGTTGGGCCGATCTGGGGCTATTTATATACCCCTGATTTGTTTGATCAGAAATTATTTGCAAGGAAAATCTGGGGGGTTGGTCCCATCCACCTGTTGTAGAAGTGCATGGATTCTAGGCTGGTGGAGCAATGACTACTGTTCGTGCATGAGTGTGTTATATGTACACTTTGGTGAAGAACATACTAAAGACGCTTGAGTATCTTGGAGGAAAAAAATCAGCAGAACACTGCTCATGTGTTTTTAAGAGGCTATATATAGTGAGGCACTTGAACTGTGTCCCACTATTTGAAATGTTCAGAAACATCTCAGTCAAGAAACAAGAAAGTGACAAAATGTGGTGAACACTATAAATTGTAAACTACAAAGCAAGCCCACATCTTGCAACAAAAGCTGCTTTATTCAGACAAGGAAGTGAGCTTAGGCATAACTTTAAATAGTATGCATCAGAAAAACTCTCAAATTGTATATAATTTGACATAATTAAATGTAGGTATTTCATTCTACTACAATTTGCTGCCTTGCCCCTTGTGCCTACAATGTTGATATTCATTGTAGATTCGAGCAGTTTATTTCAGTGAGAGCTAACCCACACTTGCAGAGCCCATATTATAATTATCCTACTCCAAAGTGCCAGTCATGGTTCCTCTGTTGCCCATCAGAGTGCTGTCAGAGCCAGCACCAGGCAGAGAGGCGTTCACAGTGACTGCAGATCCCTGAGCAAGCTGCTGCCCACTCTGTCCCCTTGTCTTCCTTCTGGACTCTTGTTTTGAAGACTGCTTTGATTTCCTCCTTATTTTGCTCCTCTTGTCCCCAGCATAAAGTCAGTCTTTTGACTGTTGAAGTCTGGGGATGTCACATTTCCGTGAGAAGAACATTGTTTCAGGCAGTATAAATGGGAGGAGAAAGTTCTGCAAACTTTGTTTTTTTGTCCTGTCTGTTATCTTCAAACCACTGAGATCCCAGTGATGGTAGCTGTGAGATGAACACATGGACCATTAGACTGTGTGTCTGACTTCTCCTAGACCTGCAAACTACTGGGGTTTGGTGCAGGCTGGGATGTTTAGCATGAATCACAGAATCAGAAAATAGTTTGATTTGGAAGGGAACTTTACAAACCATCTAGCCCAACCCCCCTGTCATATTCAGCTAGATCAGGTTGCTCAGGCCTCTATCCAACCTTGCCTAGAACACTTCCAGGGATGGGGCATCCACCACCTCTCTGGGGCAACTTGTTCCAGTGCCACATCACCCTCACAGTAAAGAATTTCTTCACAGTATCTAATCTAATCCTACTGTCTTTCAGTTTGGAGCCATTCCCACTTTGTCCTATCACTACATGCCCTTATAAAAAGTCCCTCTCCATCTTGTAGTCTCCCTTTAGGTACTGGAATGCTGCAATAAGGTATCCCCAGAGCCTTCTCTTCTCCAGGCTTAACAACCCCATCTCTTTCAGACTGTCTTCATAGCACGGGTACTCTTGTCCTGTGATTATATTTGTGGCCCTCCTCTGGACTCGTTCCAACTGGTCCATGTCTTTCCTGTGGTGAGAACCCCAGAGCTGGATGCAGTACTCCAGGTGAGGTCTCACACGAGTGAAGTAGGGGGACAGGGAGAGAATAACCTCCCTCAACCTGCTGGTCACTGTTGCTTTTGATGCAACTCAGGTTACTGCTGTCTTTCTGGATTGCAAGCACACATGGAAATAAAATGACCAATGGCATACCACAGGAGCACAGGGGCCCAAGCTCTGTCACACATGGGAGAAGAACTTCCAGCCCATGAAAGAGTGCAAACCTCCAGGAAAGAGGTGGTGGTGTGCTCAGGGGCTTGAAGGGCCGTGACCAAGGTTGTGCCTATTTGGGCTCAGGTAGAATTAATTTTCTTCATAGTAGCTAGTATAGGGCTGTTTTGGGTTTGTGATGAATACACAATGATGTGTGATGCATGATCACACAGTGATGATAATATTGAGATGTTTTTATTATTGCTGAGCAGGGCTTACACAGAGCCAAGGCCTCTGCTTTTTGTACTGCCATGCTAAGTTGGAGGTGCATGGGAGGTTGGGAGGAAACATAGCCACAACAGGTGACCCAAACTGACCAAAAGGATATTCCAGACCATATGGCATTGTGTTCAGTATATAAAGTGGGGTGAAGAAGATGAGGGGGGGTGGGAACATTTGGAGTGAGCTGTTTGTCTTCCCAAGTCACCATTACATGTTACATCTCCCTGCTCTCCTGGAAATGGCTGAACACCTGCCTGCCCATGGGAAGCAGTGAATTAGTTCCTTGTTTTGCTTTGTTTGCAGGCACAGCTTTTGCCGTTCCTATTAAACTCTTTATCTCAACCCATAAGTTTTCTGGCTTTTACCCTTCTCATTCTTTCCCTGATCCCATTGGTGGGGGAGTGTAGTTACATGGTACTTGTTTGCTGGCTGGGGTAAAACCATGACAGGGGTGCTATTGGCTTGCCCTAAGAGCTGCTGGCACATGGGGAACACCTTTCGTCAGTGGTGACACGAGTGTGTCAGTGCCTGCAGCATCTTGTTTATGTGGCTAATGGGCAGGGTCTGGTGCTGAGCAAGCAGGTGATGCCATGCCATAGTGCCAGGAGCAGGAGCAGCCCTGCTTTGCCACAGAGCTGGAAAAAGAAGGCCATTATCCAGTTCAAACTGCAGTCCCTGTGTTATGTGCTGTTTTGGGTGCAATTCCACTGGAATAGATGCAATGAGCAGGATGCAATCCTCAGCTCTCAGTGGTTCTTTCAGGGGGAAGCACAGGTACACCAGGGAACAGCTGAGGAGCTTCTGCCTCATCACTGTCAGCATCATCACCTTAAAAACTACCTCATCACTTGCATTTCTAGCTGAAACTTACTGTGGTACTGTCAGTAAACATTGTATGTCAATAGAGGTCTGTATCATATATACTCATCCTGGTATATACTATTAGACTGACTATATTTTTTGCTGGGATAGAATCTGAACATATTACCAAGGTTCAGCTTAATTCCTTTGCTTCCCCTTTCCTTGCTTATTATCTCATTGTTGGAATGGGAAAAAAGACCAAGAGGCATCTCAAGTGATTCTTGTGAAGAAGATCTAAAACTCTGGCCAACAATGTACTAAATTAGTTCTTTGATGTTGACTTGACTCACAAATCTTTGTTTAAAAGAAGGAAAATTGTTTAATTTCTGCTATATCAACCCCCCAATCATTTTTTCACTATCGTGGGTTTTTTTTGCTTTTTGTTCTCTTTCTTTTACTTGTGTAAGAAAATACACCTGAGAGAAAAGTGCTGCCAATGTGCTATACACGAGAGATTGACCCAGGTAAACGTGTTGGAAAAGAGGGATTATGCTTTACTTTGTTTGCTGGGATTTGGTTTTCGCTCCAGAGACTTAAGGCAGCGCTTGTAGCAATGGTAGCTAAAAATACTTCCATGCAGATGTAAGATTTCCAATCTGACAAGATTTCTTTAACAGAAAAACCTGTTTAAACAAAGTTCTTGATGTATTTTTTTCTCATCTCTGTGTCTCAGACTTGGCTGCCCTCAGCCTTCAACACAGGTACAGCTAAAGACGATGAAAAACATTCTAGAAAGTATGATGGGAGTAAGCTTGTGTGTTTAGCTGTTCCCTAACCAACACTGGCTGGGCTTTCAGGGAGGGATAACCACATCCATACATTTCTATTTTTACATTCTGCATCAAACGTGTTATTACCACTGAACTGAGCAGCCTACTGAGAAGTGAAACTTCAGGTATTGCCTCTCACACACCCGAGGAAACCAGTGCCACCAACCCAGCCAAGAGGGTTTGCAGCGTGTTGGCTCTGGAAGCAGTGGTGGGGATGGTATAGAATCTGATGAGGATGCTCAGCCCAGGGGAGCTTGTCCCCAAGGGATCTTCAGCCTCCCTCTGCCCCCGCTGCTGCTCTTGGGGCAGGAAGGGTTCCAGTGTGGAAATCAGAGCTGGTTCCTTTTTCCTGTGTCCTCAAGGGCAAACCATATGCTGGCACCCGGACCCAAACCTACTGGCACCTTCAGGGATTTATGAACAGAAATACTTTTATTGAGCCCTTTGTAAGTTCTCTGTTTTTCAAGTAGACATAGGTCAGTGGTTTGACTGCACACTTCAGCTACCAGGATTAAGGTCACAAGAGCACTACTGAGCTTCCAAAATAATAATTATAATTAAAAAACCCAAGTCTTCCTTTTGCATGAATATGTCAAAGGATACAGGAAATGCATGGATAGATGGATTTTTTTTTTTGACAGATCTCGTAAGATTAATACATTTGCTGAAAAGCCCTTTTGCAAGCAGTATTTATATCAAGCGTTCCCTTCTAAAGCTTACAAAATATCTGAAAGTATTAAAAAAATCTGTGTTCAGTACCTGTATGGCTTCCAGTTGTAATAAAGTCAGTCATGTGGCAGATATGATTGGCCTGAGCTATTGAGGCATTTTGGGGGTGTTTATATATTTGAAGTTTTCTAATTCAGACCCCTGTGCCAGAAACATGTATCAACCTTTTAATGTTGACATTTTTTCAAGTACTTTTTTCAATGTGTTCTCCCACAATCCCACTTTTCATTTTGATACAAACTGAGAAATCAATAAATGAAAGGTAAAACTGGTGTTACAGACATGATCCTTACTGCAAAGGTTTACTAGGTGAGCTGTCCTGTACAAAACGTACCGGGTTGAGCTCTTGAGACCTCTTTTGGGCAAAATTGTTTGTGTGGAAGTGTGGTGCAAATTAACAAGAAAACAACAGTCAGTCCCAGAGAGACATCTTCTGCAGTGGAGATCACTATGGCCAGGTCAGAGGCACATATGCTAACTGCAGTAATAATAACTGGGAATGTCTTGGTTACATGCCTAATTTGTGGAGGCCAGTGATAAGTGACATTCCTCAGGGATCAGTACTGGGACCAGCGCTGTTTAAATCTTTGTCGGGGACATGGACAGTGGGATTGAGTGCACTCTCAGCAAGTTTACTGGCAACACCAAGCTGTGTGGTGCAGTTGACATGCTAGCGGGAAGGGATGCCATCTAGAGGGACCTGTGAACCTCATGAACTTCAACAAGGCCAAGTGCAAGGTCTCACACTTGTGTAAGGACATAAATACAGGCTGGGCAGAGAATGTACTGAGAGCAGCTCTGAGGAAAAGGACTTTTGGGTGTTGATTGACAAGAATCATAAAATTGTTCCTGTTGGAAAAGACCTCTAAGATAATCAAGTTTGACCATTAACCCAATACCAACATGTTAGCACTAAAACATATCCCCAAGTGCCACAGGCATATTTTTTGAACACTTTCAGGGATGGTGGTTTCACTGCTTCCCTGGGCCCTTTTGGGGAAGAAATTTCTCCTAATATCCAACCTAGATCTCCCCTGGGACAACTTGAGGCCATTTCTTTTTGTCCTATTGCTTGTTACTTGGGAGTGGAGACCAGCTCTCAACTGGCTACTGCCTCCTTTCAGGTAGTTGTAGAGAATGGTAATGTCTCCCCTAAGCCTCTTTTTCTCCAGACTAAGCACCCTCAACTCCCTCAACCGCTCCTTGTAACACTTGTGTACCAGACCCTTCACCAGCTTTGTTGCCCTTCTCTGGACACACTTCAGCATCTCAATGTCCTTCTTGTAGCCAGGGACCCAAAACTAAGCACTGGATTTGAGGTGCAGCCTCACCAATGCTGAATACAGGGGAATGATCTGGTCCTGCTGGCCAATCTTGCTGACAACAACCAGGATGCCATTGGCCTTCTTGGCCACCTGGAACACTGAAGATCATCATGAGACAGCAATGTGCACTTGTAGCCCAGAAAGCCAACTGTATTCTGGGGTGCATTAAAAGAAGTGTGGCCAGCAGGTCAAGGAAGGTGATTCTGCCTCTCTACTCTGTTCTGGTGAGACCTCACCTGGAGTACTGCATCCAACTCTGGGAACTCCAACATGAGAAGCACACGGACCTGCTGGATCGAGTCCAAGGAGGACCATGAAGATACTCATAGGACTTGAGCACCTGTCCTGTGGAAACAGTCTGAGAGAGAGAGGATTGTTCAGCCTGGAGGCTCTGTGGATTACAGCCTTCCAGTACCTAAAGGAAGACTACAAGAAAGATGGAGAGGGACTTTTTACAGGACACACTGGGAATAGCTTCAAACTGAAAGACAGTAGGTTTAGATTAGATATCATGAAGAAATTCTTTACTGTGAAGGTGGTGAGGCACTGGAACAGGTTGCCCCAGAGAGGTGGTGGATACCCCATCCCTGGAATTCTTCAAGGCCAGGCTGATTGGTGCCCTGAGCAGTCTGGTCTAGTGGAAGGTGTCCTTGTCCATGGCAAGGGAGGTAGAACTAGATGATCTTCAAGGTCTCTTCCAAACTAAGCCATTCTATGATTCAATATTTAATTCCAGCTTGATCTTCAACCAGCAAGAAAAACTTGGCTCTATATAAAGGGATGGTGGCTGCTGATGGGGGTAGATGAGAAGGCTTCAGAGATGGGAGGTTGTGTATGAACCAAATGTGGATGCTGACAGAGACTCAAGAAACTGGACTGGAGAGCCTGGGCCAACCATGAGCCATAATGCCTTGGCAGTGGTCTCCTCCCAATAGCAGTGTTTTCAGAGAGCCCAGGGAAGATTATATCACCTGAAGATGTCAGAAGAAACAGGAAAAACAGAACTGCAACTCTATGTCAACAGAGAATGTGGTGTAAAACACCATCCCCAAACCAGCCAGGCTGCTTTAAGGCAACAGTAGAAATTAGACAAAAGTGATGACAATCACCTCTTTTTTTGTGTGCGCTGAGGGAAACCTCAGACAGCAGCACTGTGATGATGTCAGCTTTTGGCAGGAGCCATGGATGTGCAGGTGAGCAAATACCTTGCAGCACCTACTTGTGGCATGCAGGCGAAAAGTGCCAAGCAGCATCCGACATGGGAGGAAGATCTGGATAAGTCTTGTATGTTTTTCAATGGAGGAGAAAAGCAAGTGCAGCTCAACAAGAGGCAGTAAAGGTCAGTAGTGCTGAGGAATTTCGTTTCCTTGGTGAGCCCCTACTGGAATGGCAACAATGGAAATGCCAGAGGAAAGATCAAGGAGAGAAGTTGGTAAAAACCCTTCAAAATGTAAAACATTGAATCAGTGACATACTGTGCTTTCTGGTGGAAATAAATATGGGTGACAAGAGTTAAAGTCATTCACTTACTCTCATAATGTTGACAGGGGATAAGAGAGGACAAATAGGGTTAGGGGTCTAGAAATGTCTGAGAGAACTGGATCACAGCCAGTAAGCTGTGGTAGGAAAACTGGTTAGATCAGGAAGATAGTGAAGTGGAAAGCTGGCAAGGTCCTGTGGCCAGCAGGAATCAAGAAAATGTTTGGAAAGATGGGTCAAGGATAACCAAGAGCACTGTGTCAACAAAATATTAGTAAAGACCTAAATGAGCTGAAGACCATCTGGAAAGAAGTAGATGAAAGGACCAATGTCTGTGGTTTTGGAGAAGTCATCTGCTGGGTTTATGAGTCATGGAGACCAAAACCAGATAGAAACAAGAACTGGGCAGACACAGTTAGGCCTGCTGTGTCTGGGGGTGAACTACTAATTTATTTTGCATGTACTGTATTGCTGATTCCCTCCATATTTGAATTTAAAAATAGGGCATTTTACACCCAGAAAAATGAGTAATGTTTCTGAGTTTAATTCATACCACTCGAATCACTGCTTCTGTGAATCTGGTGGCCAGCAATTTTAAGTGTATGTGGGAACCTCAAGCTGTTCCCTTGCTTTCATTTCATGTATTTACTATACTTATAGTAAGACTGGAAGTGGTGATGAGCATTACAAAACCAGATCGCTTTTGCTAGATGCTGCTGCTTTCAGCTCCAGCTACTTTCCTTTCCCATGAAGCCACTGACTACTACATGCTTTCATGCAGAACATAATGTCCCAGGGTAATAGCTGGAGAGGTGACAGCTGTCATGCACTCATAGGCCAGATGTGTGCCCGTGGCTACATCTGTATCTGTAACAGAATGGGATGCAGCAAATTATGGATTGTGTTTTTTACTATGTGCTGGGTTTGCTTGGAGCGTGGCTGAGGATAAGCTTTTTCTGTCACATTCCTGAGAGTTTGGGGAAAAGTTTCTGAGGGCCTTTTACAGTGTGTTACTGAAGGCCACCATGACACAGTAATTTAAGTATGTGACACTGACTGTTTCTCAGTCAGTAACAGCTTCATAGTTCCTGCTGGAATGGGATGCCAGCATGACTGTTGGATCTGGGGTTTTCCATTGCTTCTGATGCTCATTGACTCGAGGGGAAGGTTTCTGATGTGCTAGTTTTTTCCTCCTGTTTGTGTAGGTAGTGGTATATCTCATGTTGTGATTGAAATGTTTAGTAACAGCAACAACCATGGTAAGCCTGTGGTACACTTGGGAAAACCAGTGGAAGAAGATACAGTGATGGTGAACTACCTGAGTTCAGTTTCTACAGCTTTAGTTGACAAATTCAGGATTTCCCCCCAGCAGTCAGAACAGAAACTCTTGCCAAAATTTCTTTTACCTGCAGAAAGAGGCCAGGTCTCTTTTTTTTTTTTCTGAATGAAACTTTGATGAAGTCAGTCACAGGATGTTCTTGTTTGCTGCAGTCACAGAAATATAAGGCGTGTGGTTCCTTCACAGATCATTTCAAGCAGTTCAGCTGAACAGATGTTTGGCTGTTCACTAGAGGAGGTAGTTTCCTTTTCAATTGTCATTCCAAAGCAGTGCTAGGAATGTGGTCAAGAAATGCTATGACATAAAACTTGGACTGACTTAAAGATAAGTTCTAAATTTGTTTTCTACATAATCATCTCTGCTTAAACCTAGACCTCTTTTTTCTAGAATGCTGATGGCAGTTTGGAGACCACAATACGTCTCTTCATAAGTGCAGTGAGCTTACGGCCCACACCTTTCCAGAGTTTGTCCTGTCACTTCCTTGTGCAAATCCCACGAAAGATGCCTGTAGCTCACCAAAGAACTCCATTTTGGTTACATTTCCATAATTACGCAAGAGGCACAGGATATGTCTCTCTCCAAACACACTTATTTTTCTCCATATCAAAGACACTTGTTTCCTTGTTCAGATCAAAGACACTTCTCAGTGTTAGAAGTTTCTTACAGGACGAACTAAGCCAAATATTTACAGTGCACTTGCTTGATACCTCTATCAAACCATACCTCAGTACATACATTACTTTTTACTTTGTACTCCTCTGTATTTATGTTCATTTTCTTTTAACCCCGGAAGGACAGTAAAGCTGGTACCAGACACTGCAGTAGCTTTCGTGCTCCTCTTGTTATACAGCTTTTTTCTTAATTTTTTTTTTTTAAGCTTCATAAAGTGCTTGTGTACATATTCCAGAAGGATATGACAGGTATTTAAAACTGGGCTACGAGCTGAATTATATTAGTGATAAAAAAAAAAAGACTAATTGCCCAGCCAGGTGGATGCAGCAGAAATGGGGAGCTCCATGGAACTGTTTCTTATTGCACTCGGGTGTATTCCTTGGAGTAGTTGCTTCTGTGCCCTGTCAGACCACATGCATTTCAGAAGCATAAGACTATCCTTTGCTATTTACTAGTTAGTCAGAAAGCTCTGATAACAATGATTAAGAAAAAAAAACAAAAGCAAGTGGGGCTGACTGTCTTGGCTGTCTTATCTCCTTCAGTAAATCTGCCCAAAGTATAAAGAGACACTGGCACATGCAAGCTAAAACCTCAGACCTGGAGGAGTTGGGTTTGAGCCTTTTCACTGTTTTGGGCTATTTTTTATTGATAGACAAGACAGCCAAAAGAGCAGAGGTGTCTTTTTTTTTCCTTCTCATGCCTCTCTATAGCCACTTTTCACAAAAGACCCCTGTGGGTTAAGCCCAAAAGATTAAGTAGGGATGAAGTTGAGTATATTGATCACTGGACTGCTAAACATACATCAAGTAGAGAGGCATGAGGCAGGTCTGACTCTTGTGCTTCTCGAGCAGTCACAGTAACTGAGCTCAGCTGCAGGGAAGCTGCAGCTGCAGACAAAATGTGAGGTAAAAAGATCTAGTCAAATTTTCGAATGAGACAGACATCTTCCCATTAGAGAAGGGAAGCATGTGTGATATCACATGTGAAAATCACAGGGAAAGAAAGTAACTGTTTAGGTTAAATGGCAATGTTAATAGTAGGTAAAAAACTGGAGATGATGAAAATTAGGTCAGTTGCTTCTTCCTGTACATCCTGAGCCTCCTCAGGTATTGTAAAAACATCTGGCCTCAGGCTGTGCATGCTGCTGGATTCATGTTACATGTCATAGAATCACAGAATCAATTAGGTTGGAAAAGACCTCTGAGGTCATCAAGTTCAACCTATGACCTAACACCACCATGTCAACTAGACCACTAAGTGACACCTCCAGTCTTTCCTCAAATACTTTCAGGGATAATGACTCCACTACCACCCTGTGAAGTCTGTTCCAATGTCTAATCACCCTTTCTGTGAAGAAATTCTTCCTAATGTCCGACCTAAACCTCCCCTGGCACATCATTTCACTATGCTGGGCAGCACAATGCCCGAGTCCTTTCGTGTCTCTATCCTCTGGTCTCTGTAGTGCCATTCCCAGTTTGCTGTAAAGCAGAGCTGTTACAGCCAGCCTGCTTAGCAGAGATGCTGGGAAGATTAATGTATGAAAGATGGTAAGGTGCTCGGATGCTGTAGTCATGAAGGTCATGTGAGTACATAAGGCAAGCAAGCTGGGATTTCAGAAACATGGAAGAAACTGCTGAAAGCCAATAATACCTTTATTCCTGTTTCCATGTGGAACTTCTGAAAACCATTTGCTCTGATGGCAAAGAAAATGCATTTGTTTGCAACTGCTCCTCTGAAATTTCAGTGGGAGGAAGAGACCATGTGGCCTGTGATTGGCATGAGCAGTTCTACGTTTCTATAATCCCCTGCTGTATACTCCAGACCCTCACTTTGTCCTTCATCATCCAACCACTGCTGCTCAGATTTTCATTCATTCATGTTCTTACAGAACTACTTGCAGCACATGCTACTTAGAAAGCTGGTGCCTGTTAAAAAAGCACTAGTTTCTGTCCTCTGACTCTTATGAGAGTGTTTTAAAGCCTCTTGCCATTGTCAATGGAAGCAGCTGAAGCTAAAATTATTATCCTCCAGATGTTTCCTCCCTCTGGCTAGTGGTCAGTTCCACAGCAATCATCTGGTCTAAGTTTATCTGTACAAATGTATACTTTCCTGTAAACAGGAAGGAAAAGTGACATGATGTTTGTGTAGTTTGGATATCGTCTGCAGGACTTTTGAGGACTACTAACAAATCATGGACAGGCAGGAGTGGGATGACAATTTCAACCTGCTGATGGTCTTCAGGATGTCACATGTTCTGTCAAACACCTATGCAGGGATTGTACTGATCACAACTTGTATTCAGTGGTGGTTAGGATATAACAGGAAAGGAAAGGATCAAAGTTGAATCATTCCTGAATGAAAAACAGAGCAAACTACCTGAGATGGGTTTTCAGTCAGCTGAAATAGGCAGCACTGTGCTGCAGCTCTCCTGTCTCTGGGGTGTGAGATGAACAAGCCTAGAAAGAATACCTCTTCCACTTGGAAGAACACCCACCCTCTTGGGTTTTCTGCTTAAGTTTTCCTCTGAGAGCTAGTTAATGATTTTCACGTCTCTTCTGATAGAAGAAAGATAGCCAACTCGTGTGGCTTCGATTCCTGTCTCATTTATCTCTGCATGTGTTGCATCTATGGCTTTACTGAGGTTATTTCTCAAAGAATAGGTTTCTGCAGTGCTCTAAATGTTACCTGGCACAGCTCTGAGGAATTAATAGGCTTGGAGGATCTGGTCAATATAACAACAACAACAAAAAGACCAATTTCCTCCTGCTCAGCAGCCTAATCAGTTTTATCACAGCTCATGCATTATCAGCACTTGCTCTTTGATCAAGACACATTTGAGCTTGGGGTTTGCTGCTGTAGTTTGTCTGCTTAATTCAATTACTTATTTGATCACTTCTGAGAGAAGTATCTATAGATTGAATTTCCATTTAATTTGTATTGGACATGAGCAAAAAACTTATCTTTCCCTCATTTCCTGGAATTGCAGCAGCAACATGAAGTGTGTATTTATTTGCACAGACATCAACTAAATGTCATTACTCCCTGTTGACGACTTTCAAATGCAAGAACAAGTTGCCCTCTTGCCCCATGGACACCAGCTGTCTGCTGGGAAATACAAGAGCCCTTCTCACTCCCTCTGCAATGACAGACACCTCTCCCAAAGCCTCAACTTGGACCTCACAAGTCTGCTTTGCTATTTTGTTGCAGTTGTGTCAGATATAACACAGACACAGTCTGGACTGACAGAGACCAGTGGACAGATTTTATTCTTGACAGAGCAAGCCAGCTCCCTGAAGGAGCTGCAGGCTCATATTTCAATAAAACTCCATAAAATTAGTAGTTTATGAATATCCAGAAAACAAGTTACATATTCATGCAACAAATAGGCTGCAGAAGATGCAAGCTGCTCTCAGGCATCTCGAGCTTCTTTTCCTCCCAGTGCATTTGACAGCAGACAACCTTCTTGCTTCATTTTGAGGACACTTTAATGTTTGGAGGAGAGAGCTAATAGGTTGTACTTGATTCCCTTCATCAGCTTCTGGGACACTCTGACCTGGGTTGCAAGAATAACAAAGATTTTTGTTTTTTAAGTCCAAATGTCAATAGTGCCCCATTAACTATTTTTAGTCAGTTGTGAGACCCAAGACTAATGGTATTACGTATCTCATTGTCTTGGTTATTGTGTCATTGGTGGGAATGATTTTTATAACCAATAAGGACATTATTGTACACACAGCACTAATATGGTGAAGAAATGCTTAAAGAATTTGTAAAAATGACAGAAGATATAAAAAAAACAAGTTTAAAGAGCTAGTTCTTCAATGACTATCCTTAATTGCATTTCTGGATGCCATCTTGCTTTTCATAAGCTGTATGAAAACAAACAAGGCTAACAAGAGCACTGATTTTAGCTATAAGAAGCATTAATATCAATTTTGGATGTACAGTTGAATGAAACTACAGCTTTGTAGGGCAGCTGTGTTGTGTTCAACAGAAAGCAACTGTTAATTAAGTCTCATTTAACCTCAGTCTGACATGACAATCCAGAGGGCCCTTATCATGAAACCAGCCCAGCTGAAGAGTTGTGAGTGCACTTCCACCCTCCCTAGCTCTTGGTTGCCCAACACATTCCTGTCTTCATTGACATCTCCTTATTACCCAAGGTTCCTACCTGTGCCTTCTCATCTCTCTCCCCAGAACTTCTGGTGCTTAGCTAAACTCTTCCCACAGTCACATTTGTAAGGGTCTACTGCTCTGGCCCCTTCTCTGGCCCTGAAATAACACCTGAGAAGATAGTCTGTGTGGACATGTTAAAAATCCCATGTAGAAGGCTTTTTTTTTGTAGGGTTTTTTATTCCTCTGAGAGGATTTGCTAGCCTCATTTTAACTTGACCTCAGGTAAACTCCAGATCTGTAGGCAGGATTTGGCATGGTTGAACATAATACTTTTCTTCTACTTTCAGCCCTCACCATTTCTATGGTAAATTGCTTGTCTATCTATTTTAGTTCATGTTTAATATAGAATATACTTAAGAAATGTGGAAGAGTACCAAGCTGTAAAATAGTCCTTAAGTGAGTCATGAGACCCAAATAGCTCTGCTGACAAAACAGGAGTAGTTCCCAGACCTTAACTTCTCTATATCCACCCACACTTCTTGTGCACCACCAGTGCCTACCAACCCCTCAGAGAAGTGGAGCTACTGAAAAGTCCTATTCTGTGAGGTGTGTTGAGGTCATAACCATGACCTCAGTATGTTTCATATGACCCTTATACATATGACCCTTATGATTTAAGGGGTATTACACATTACTAAATTCTTTTGTAGATGGAAGGAGTTTGTGATCCACTCCTATTCTCTGAAGAACTGGAGTCACAAGTGTACATTGCTGGGTCATGTCCAGCTTTAATCCACCAGTACCCAAAGTCCTTCTCAGCAGCACTGCTCTCAATTCCTTCATCCCTCAGCCTGTATTGATACAGGAGGTTGCCATAACCGAGGTGGAGCACCTTGCACTTGGCCTTGTTGAACCTCATGAGATTCACATGGGCCCACTTTTCGAGCTTGTCCAGGTCTCACTGGATGGCATCCCATCCTTCTGGTGTGTCAATCGCACCACTCAGCTTGGTGTCCCTTCGTCTATGTCATTAATGAAGATATTAAATAACACTGGTCCCAGTATGGACCCCTAAGGGATATCACTTGTCACTGATGTCCATCTGGAGTGGGAAAAGATATTGCCAGTGAACACTGAGACAAAACATATAGTTGTTGACTATATCAGCCTTCTCCTCATCCACAGCTGCTGGTTTGGCAGCCTTGTTTATCAGGGGCAGTATGTTTCTCTGACCTTCCTTTTCTGGTTAACACATAGAACTACTTAACTGTACAAGCCATTCTTGCTGTTCTTTGTGTCCCTTGCCAGGTTCAGCCCCTTGACCTTTCTCACCACATCACTATACAACCATGAAACTTCCTTATACTCTTCCCAGGATACCTGTCCCTGCTTCCACTGCTTGTGCATTTCCTTCTCAACTGAGCCATGACAATCTCTTGCCTTCCTTGCCCAATTTCTTACAACTGGGGATCGAGAACTCTTCTGCTCTGTGAAAAGCATTCTTGAAGATCTGCCAGCTCTGTTCTGGTCCCTTATTGGCATGGGGAGTTTCCTGGGGGATCCTGTTGACTAATGCCTTGCAGAGCTGGAGTTTTGCTTTCCTAAAAGTCAGAGTCCTGACTTTACTCTTCGCCTGATTCATATTTCTCATGACTGCAAACTCCACCAATGCATGATCACTGCAGCCCAGGCTGCCTCCATTCTTAATATCTCTGACTAGTTCACTCATGTTGGTGACAAACAGTATTACATCCCATCTTGTAGGGCTGTCTATTACCTGGCTCAAGAAGTTATCCTCCATGCATTCCAGGACTCTCCTGGATTGCTTAAAGCTCACTGTGATACTTGTCTAGTAGATGCTGGAGTGGTTGAAGTTCCCCAGTAGGATGGGAGCCTAGTTTCTTGCAGGTTTATCTAAAAGCAAGGCATGTATTTTTACAAATAATTCAAATCTACAGTTTATAATTAAAATCTACAATTTACAATTAATTCCGTAGAAACAGGTGTGTAACCAGTATTGTCTAAAAATATAGTTTAGACATTATTCTTATTTAAAAAAAATTGGAAAACATATAGCTAAATGAAGAGTTGCAAAATATTATTTATTCTGAAAGCAATTTTTCCTGACATTTATACATGTTCCCGCAATTTATTATTGACTTGTGGCAATTTAGAAGATTGTACTCACATGGTAATAAAAGATACTTTATCTTCCATTTACAAATATAATCAGAAAATAATACTGACACAGTTATGATTTTCAGCTCCAGGTTCAAGTTGTTGAAGAAATATCAGATATGTGTTTTAAACATGATCAGTATCCTGTTTTCCTTTTCCTAAGCTGTCCACTATCCATCAGACTTCATGATGATTTTATATAAATTATATTAAAGGTTGTAATGGCATTGTAACTTAGAGGATTTCACAAAAAGAGTTGTGATATTCTCTGTTCTGCCTGTTAAAAGATAAAGTTACAGTTACTGTAGGCAGCAAGAGAGATCTATCACTTCTGCATCAACAGGAAACTCAATAGCAGCAGAATCTGGGTGCTTGATGGTTTAAGGAAGTTTGCTGTGATTTCAGTATGTGCTGGACAGAGCAGCTCCAGTGATGTCTTAGTACTCTCATTGCCATCAGAGAAATAGACCATCTTAGTAACGGTCACTGATTTTTCTAATCCAACCCCTAGTGTACATATCTAATAAAAAGCAGTTTTGCAGTGAGAGATTTTTCTGTGGTTTAAATGTTGCCAGAATGATGGAAATGTAGCATGTTTTGACCCCTGTCCCCATTCCCTGTCCTTCATTCCCTGTCTCCTGTTCCGGGTCCCAAAGGAGGAGCAAGGATTTGGAGCCTGCCTGTCAGTGGGAGGGATGTTGCAAGTGTCAGCTCCAGAGCTGCCTTTCTGGGAAGTGTTTAGCCCAGACAAATTCATCACACATTTACATATCTGGTCTTCATGAGTCAGGGAATTTATGAAATTGGTGGACTATTTATTGCATTAAATATTGAAAAGGGGTTGTGTGGGCAATTAACTTTTGTTTCATTTCTTTTTTTGTAAATGAAAGAAGCTTGTAGGCATCAGTAGATATTTTGTGAAGATGGTATTATTTTGAGCACTGAGAGTTAAATTAAAACATCTGTCTGGGCAGGCGTTCTGAGGGGCTGCTGCAAGTCTAAGTATTTTTCAGGATGAAAAAAATGGTAGAGGACATGGCAAAGTAATGTATGTATGTGTCTCTGTGATTACCGTGGAAGCAGTGTTACCCTGGGCTGAATGCCTGGCCCCAGGGGAAACAGTCAGTGTTTTCATGATAACTGTGAGGATGTCAGTTCAGGATTGAGATATGTGTTTGTACAGTGTCACAAATGGAATCAGACTCTCTGCTGAGTCTGTCATAGCCAAATTCAGTCCATTTTTTCCCCTTCTCTAAACAAGAAAAGAATACCTGAAGTAAGTGTGTTATAAAATCAGCACTGGTAACATTGTGTTGAAAAGTAAAATATGCCATTAATTCCTACTAAAGAATGATGACTATAGTGTTGCAAAATGGAAATGTCATAACCATGCTGGTGTATTTACTAGAATACAATAAGGGAAGTTGTGTGATTGACTGGTGTCATGAACTGGATAAATATCCTTTATAGGCAGATACCATCAGCACATGGCCTTGTTTGCTGTTTTTAGTTAAAGCAGAACTATTGCCTATGTAGGAAGGTCTTTATGGAGCCAAATGCCAGAGGTAATGGCTATTTACCGGGTTGTCACTTTTTTAGCTACACACACTCAGCTGCTGTAGCACTTTCTGTATGTTCCTCTTGTTCGTAAATATGTTCTTCTTGGTGGTATTTGCATGTACAATCTGGGAAACAGCAGCTTCTAAACTTTGATGACATTTATGGGCATTTTACTGCTGTCAGTGTGATACTCCAGAAATGTTCTTTCTTTCCCCTGATGATTTCATTGTGCTTATGCTTCTTGCCAGCACTTCTAATTTTAATTATGTCTTAAACTATAGGACCGCTTCATAAGTTTGCTTGAAAATCTACCCAAAGACACCATTACTGCTTAGTTAGATGTATAACAACCAAACATCCTTATAAAACTAAGCTTTAATTCTAGGTCTGATGAGCCTGAATTCTAATGAACTGTGTTTGGATGTATAAAAGTATATTTATAAACACAGTTTATCTGAAGAAACGTTGACTGCATCCCTGTCCCTGGAGCTGCCGTGGGCTGCACTTTGAGGTGGTGGGGAGAAATGAGTTTGAAGCCAAGCTGAGACAAAGGGCTTGTACAGCATTTGCCCAGTGCCAAAGGATGCAGATACCCCTGTCCAACATCCCTGCCTGTGGCAGGTGCAGGGGGCAGGTGCTTCCTCCTGGCTTTGTGCAGTCCCACTAGCCATGCTCAGTGTGCAGTGCAAGCTATCATTTTCAGGCACAGCAAAAGCAGTAAACGGGCAAAGGGAAAAACCCCAAAGCACCAAAACTCTCTGCTCTACACTGTCCTAAGTGTCTGTGTAGGCTACAGAGTGACTCAGATGCACAGGTGTAGGATGTTTACGGTAAGCTGATTCACCCTCCAAGCTTCATCTCTAACGGGATTTCAGTCACTTCACAAGAAGATGTTTTAAATATAGGTGTGTTGACCTTGAATTGCAACCTAGCCTAAATATTCCCTGTAGGAGAAACATTGGCTTCTTGCAAGTGAGATTTTCTTCCCAGTCTCTTTAAAATGCCTTTGAGCTCACTCAGGGGTGAAATCAAATAACAATTAAATAAAGCCCAAAAGGAATCAAAAATTGTTGTAAACAATGACTTCTTATGACTGCCTGTAACCAAATAATTTAGCCTTTCTGAGCAGAGCAGTTCCTTTCAAACTTTCCAGTGTGGCTGTCCAAGGCTCACTTCACAAGAAGAGAGAAGAGTTTTGAAAAAATACAATGAAAGTTTTTAAGCTGCTGTATAATATCAGATTAGACAAAGAGAATGGTGGTTTTCAGGCTATAAGGAGAAAACAAAATACTGGATTTCTGGAAGCACGGGGCTCCTGCACTGATTTTGGCTGAAACTTCATGACTGGAGAGTTTACATCTCTCCAGGGCTGTTGTTTCTATGCCATGTGAATTCTGGTGGAGAGTGGGCAACAGTCATGCTTTTGCATAGCCTGCTGGCAGATTACTGGAAGTATAACCAATGCTGTGGTGCAGAGTGAGGTAAGTAATGTCCTAAAATAAACTCTATCTGTATATGTTTGCAAATACCAATTATTCAGCATTGTTTTACTCTAATCCACCCCATGGGACTCACTAACAAGAACCTGGGCTACCCTCCCCTTCAGGGGCAGATCATAACAGATCCTCACTATAACTATCTGACTTAAGTATACAACCCAAATTACTTTTTCTTCACTAAACCTTGTCTTATAACTTTTTTTTCCATCAGGAAGAATCTTCATCCCTATGAATAGTGAAACTTTGGGGCTGCACGTTAGCTCTGCTTGTGGCTAGTGAAGCACAGCTCTCCCAGGGCAGCTGAATGTGACTGCACATGTCCCTGGCTGCTGGGGACCTTGTCAGGCTGGCTCAGGGCCACTGCTGAGTGTGGTGGCAGCTGGAGGCAACAGTGGCATTTATTGTGGCATCATTTCAATTATCTGCCTGGTAAAGCCCAGGCTAAGGCACTCTTCTGGATAGAACCTCGCTGTGGCTGTCCTTCCACTCACCATTACTTCTTTTGTGTGCCCAGTGAAATGGCTCCTCTTCACTGCCTGACCTCACATCCCTCGCAGCAGGACAAAACCCAGACAAAAATATCACCTTGTTCATACATAATAAAAAAGTCATTTTCACCCCAAACCAGGACTAGTTTTGCTCTGAAGCTGGCTTGCTCTCAATGGAAAATAGGCCTGATACTGCTTTAACAAAATGCGCAGAAGTGAACCCACTTGTTTATACTGAGCTAGGAAAATCCCTTGACTTTGCTGTAGTTACAAATGTTTTTCACACTACTGTTCAGGACTTCTGCTTTTTATGTCTGGCCCAAAAGACAGATCTCTCCAGTCATCAAGTACTTGTTAACCCCATTTATGGGAAATGGTTGTGCACTGAGTCAGAGGGAATAATGACACTTATTGAATCACCAGCACCAGCATCCCATGGGTTTTCCTTGGAGGCCTCTCAGCTAAATATTAGCTAGGAAAACACAAGGCTATAGGGACTGCCGAACCAACTGCAGCCAGTGGCTCACCTACCATCCTTCTGTCCACACAGACGTGCTTATAATCGATGGAGCCCAGGCTCTGCCTTGGCGCAAAGTCAGGCACCGCAGGTTTGCATCCAAAGCTCGCATCTCACTGCACATTAATTCTTTCCAAGCAGTGGATAATGTTCTATCCCCAGCAGCAGCCAGTCTGTTGCTCTCTGACAGCAAATTAGAATGCTTTCAGGCAATGTCTGCTGCCTCTCCCCCACCACAGCACTGGCTCTGGCAGGCGATGGCAGCAGCAGACAGAGCTTCCCTTCCCCTCGCGTCCCAGGCTTTTCCCTTAGGATGTGATGCTAGCCAGAGCTGTCCTTCTAGCACAGGCTTTGTTATGGCACCCCACCATTTCTCTCCCACTCCATCCTTGCTCCCCTCTTCTGAGAAGGTAAGTTATGGCATCCTAGAGCCAGGGAAAAGGAGGAGGCCAGCTCGGGAGAGCAACGTGCTGCAGGTAAAGCTGGGCTTCTGAGACCTCAGAGGACACGACTGGTTGCATTGGAGGAGTCATTTGTGCACTGAATAGGTTTCACACCTGACTGATCTGAGCAAGTCATGATCAAGAGAGGATCATGGCATGTCTCTGAGTCCTTTACATGCTCACTTCTTTCTGGACTGCAAGGAATCAGGGTGTTCCAACTGGCTCAGAGTTCAACCTCTGACTCAGGTCTGAAGTAAGAGACATTTCCATGTGCAAACAAGCCCTTTCCACCATCAGAATGGGTGAAGCTGCCTAGGTAGGCTGGGTAGCTGCAGAAGCAGGTGCCAAAATAGATATTTATAAATAATTGTGACCAGAAGATACTGTTTTGCTTAATCTGAGACCACAAAGTGGTATTATGTTGATGCTCTACAGAACATTAGTATCCTGAATTTTTAAAGTGAAAAGGTTCTTTAAAAAAAAATCCTCTTTGCTATTGACTTATGTGTCTAGAAGTTTGTTATTTTCTACTGTGTAATAAAATGGAGCGTCATCGTTATTTTTCTGTTGCACAGATACCTTTTTAAACTTTCCAAAAATGATGAAAAGTTTTGATGCAGAATATATTTTGAGCAGTTTGGATACATCCATTACACAGGAGATGTATTCTACAGTCTCTTATGTAGACTTTGTTTTATTTGAATGTCTTCTATACATTTAAAACACATTCAGGTGAACCAGAGAAGCAAAGACAGTACTCTTTCTCTGCTTGGGTATGTGAAAACAAAAGAGAAATGGAGAAAAGCCTTCATGACCACACTTAGCAGGTGTGAAAACTGCTCAGATCTTTGTCAGATTTCAGTTGTCTCCCAAATTAGTTCAAAATATCACCAAGCACATAAGTCAGGAGTGCAGAAAGAGGCTGCAGGACTGAAGGGTGTCATACTCTTATCAACCAACAATTAATCAACTCAGTAGCATCTGCAAATCTCAGCAGGAGGTTTCAATGTGTGGTCAATAAAAGCTCGATCCAAGCCATGGTCCCTGATGCATTTGATCTTCCCCTTGTATCGTGAAAGAGTCCTTGAACCTGGCTCCAGTTGTGTCACCAAATTTCTGGTAAGGTCAGACATTACGCCCTGCCAAATGAGTTTATCCTGATAGAGCAGTTTCATGTGCAGAAATTATGGTCTTTCTTTGCTTTAGAAGCCACTGCATAGTACTGGCAACACAAAATAACTTTCCAGTGCAGCTCAAACCTGGACACACTTCAGTGCTGTGTGAGCCTCCTTAGTACTCTCTCTTAGAAGGTCCTGTTCATAGGCACAAATAAATTTGTTAAATTTTAACCCACAATTTTGTCTGATATTTTACATGCTGGTAATTGGACTCAAACTTTTTTTTTTTTCTGTTTCTCTAGAAAGTTGATGGAAGAACTGGAAATGTCAACATTTTGACATGATTCCTGAACAATCATTTCTGGAGGGATGATAGAGGAAAATATACTGATTTACCAGAAGGATGGGGGGGCAAAATCTTATGCCCTTTCCCGTGATTGAATGCCATACCTTTGGGATGGCAGCAGTGGTACAGGTTGAGTGAGAGAGAGTAGAGGAGAGCAAGAGAGAGACAGAGGCTGGGAGGAGGGTTGAGTTCCAACTCTGGGCTGCCATATGGGTCAAGGCCTAAGCACCTTGGCAAACCCTGGTCTCGTGGACCCTGTGAGGCTGGAGAACACAAACTTGTATTTTTCTAGGAGGGTCAGGTCCAGTTATACTGCAGAACTCCGTGCTGTCTGAATTTTACAGCTTTTTTCCCTTATCCCAGGTTTGAATAGCATATTCATAAATGCTAAGCACTCTCAAGCCAACAGCAGTGTTTTCATTGATTTAACATAACCAAGGTTTCAATCCAGTCCCAAAAACTAAACAAGAGATGATATTTTGTCAGTTCAACAGTGGCTAAACCATACCACTGAGAATATTCCTCTCCCACTCTCTCTCAGGACTGAAGGATTCAACATATGTTGTGCAGAGTTTAATTCAGACAAATATTATTAAAAAATCTGTTGTGTTGGCTGTTGCTGTACAATGATAACAAGCCTTGGGTATGTAAGCCAGGGTGAGAGAGGGTTTGTCCTTGGTTTCTGAAATCTAATGTGCCTGTGGTCATAATGCTTGCAAACATTTGTTGCAGGTGGTCAAGCAATAACTGTTTCACAGGGCAAACTTTAGAAGTGCTGAGAAGCAAAGTAGCAGTTTCAGGTCTTCTTGGGCAGGTCAAGGAAGGGCTGTTCACCAAGAAGCCTTTGTTGTGTTGACATGTTCCCTCTTTGTTGAATTTTTGGTGTTGTTTTTCTATTTTATGTTTCTCCAGAGTACCAAAGTCTGGCTGCCAGGCAGGATTCATGAACCCTCTGAGAATGTGCAGCAAATCCTGTTGGCTTGACTACCTGATCGATGCATCTCTGTCTTTTCATCACACAAGGCTGACAGGTCATCTTATCTCCTGTCCCTTTCACCTTCTGACCATCTCTCCAGCACTTTGGCAGGGATCTTGATGTGATTTTTCATCTCTTTTGCAGGTAAACGTATAACATAACTTCTATTGTGAACTGATCCTTTTTTTTGTGATCAGTTTTTTTCCCTTTGTAGAGGTCTTTTCTATCAGTGGCTCCAAGCTCTTTCCCACTTTCTGCATGCATTTTACCTGTAATTTCTTGAAGAAGGAAATAACTTAATTGAAGTTTCCAGATTTAATAAAGATATTTGAATGATTTGTGATAACTTGGGTATACAGGAGGTTATACTAAAATCTCATTTGGAGATCTATTTCAATGAAGGTGTCCATCCACATAAAAAGGACACTCAGGTCAGCAGAGAAGGGCTGCCTAAGAAGGTAAAACCAGATAGATTATGGTCTGACTCTTTTTTCAGGCTGGAGACCCTGCTGGAGATAGGGTACTGCACCATGAAGTCCCTTGGTTTGACCCAGTGTGACCAAGCTCACGTGTGCTTTAGCATATTGTAGAAGGGACTTTTGTGCAAAGAAACATTTTCATTTATTTAACTTCAGCCTACTCCTTTCTCCTCTCAGCTGATGCCCCTCAGTTCAAGTATTGGAAAAGATGGTGAAAAATTTATCAAGTGTGGAAAAAATAATCAGCAAATATTTTTGTTTAAACATAAAAGAGTTAGCATTCTGCTCTACTAAATTTTTGATAACAATGTCAGTTTCAGCAACATTCCTAGAAGCATGAACACACCTTAAGATTGCTCTGTTTTCAAGAAGTCATTGAGATGAATTCTACTTCAGGCACACATTTTGGTTATTTGCCTATTGAACCTCAATGTGCCTGTGGACTGGGGATCTGAAGGCAGCAAATCCCCTTGGCTGTTTGATCCTATCCCTTTGCTGTGTCACATCTGCTGAAGTGCACTGTGTGCAAAGGGGATGTAAGAAATGGCAATTTATTTTATAAAATGACCATGAGCATGTATGGGCTGCATTATTTTATTCAATTTAAATTGGTATTTTTGATTTTATTGCTTATATATAATGGAAATTACACTGTTCTACGGGTCTGCCTATGTTTCTTTCTCTATACAGCCTGCTTACTCTGGGGAGGAGATTTGGGAACTGTAACTAAAGGTTAAGCAGGTGATTTTTGCATTATGTAACTACTCTAGAATAGTGCTTCTCTAATTTATTCAAAAGTAAGTTTGCGCTTCTTTTCTGTCACAGATAAATATTAATAGCTACTATTTGGCTAAATAAATAATTACGACAACCAATTTCACTCTGAAAACAATCTGCAGCTTCAGTGAATAATCTCTCATCAGCTAATAAATAGTGGTCAGCTGTGTTTGCCAGTCTTAGGAAATACAAGAAATAAAAAATTCATATTTAATGCAGTGCACTTCTATTATTCTGGTTTATTTATTAACTTCCTATGCAAATGTTTTTGTGAGCTGGTGAGAGGAATGCTTATTCTTCTACATTGCCATTTGGACTAAGGTCTGTCATCCAGGGGAGCTGGTTTCAAGAAATTTATGTGAGTGGGGCAGGGAAAAACAGGTTCCTGCATGCTGCAACAGTGAAATAGAGGAAGAGACATAACTTCATCTCTGGTCAGTTACTGATCTTTCAAGGGCTTTCTCTGAACTGCATCAATCCACACAGCTCAAGAGGTAGCATGTGTCCATGGGAACATGGGTGCATTACCCTGGCGTATATGACAGTATGGGAATTAGGTGCATGTCAGCTGCTCTCTATCTGTGCATATTTTGCTCTGCCTTCAGTATAAAGTAACTGACTCATCTTTACTGGGAAAAAAACTGGGGACCAGTTTCTTTGAAGTATTTTGCCATACATTCCCTTCATCCTCTTATCAATAACATTCCATCTGTTCTGGATGAGTTGAAAATGCCACAGAATCATGAAAAATTACAGTATATTTTTAATAAAAAACTGAAATAAAATCAATAATCTTTCCGGGTACTTGTTGTCGCTAAGAAAGTCTGAAAAAACTTTTGACAACACACTTGTTCTGATTTCAGTTGAAGGCTTCCTTGAACTGAAACAGAGCTGAATTCTGGTGTTCAGCATGCACCAGCTCAGTTCTTAGGAAATGCTATTTCTCAGCTTGGCTACTGTCTTCAAGAAATAAAAAATTCCCCTGCTATTTCAAGAAGTAAAGCAAATATGTATCTTTACTGTTTGCACAGTGCAAACTTTCATTTAGTAGCAAACCAAAAAAAGAAATTGGACAACACCACCTTCCCATTAGACAAATGGTATTTAAATTAAACCCAGTATAATTTGTGTAAGTTATCTTCCAGGTCTTTCCATTCTTAAGTCAAATTTTGAAAGATTCATAAATATAACAGTATTTTTCAACCTTTTCTGCCATGGACAAAACCTCCCTAGGGGACATGCTTTGTGTTTCAATGAGTGCAAAATGATATTCTACCTCAGGAATGCATTTTGTAAATAGGGAGGGTTTTACTGTGAGTCATTAGCCAAATAAAATATCTGTTAGAAGAATGAGTGGTAGGGGTAATTTCCATTGTAATTTGGGGTCAGGGTACTTGAAACCATGTTCTCACCAAAATATAATGAAATAGGAGGTTCTTTGACTTGATGGAAAGGTGAGGCTTTGGTAGGATGGAACAGAACTCAGATTATTTGGCTTTTTTAAATTTTTTTTGAACAAATCTGAATGGCATGTTAGGGGTTAAAATAAGTGTCCAGAGAGAAAACAAGAAGGAGTAATTGTGTCTCATCATTCCTTCTGTCTGTCCCCACAGTGGGCTCCAGCAAGAGGTAATAAGAACAATTGCATGTAAAGTCCTGATCAAGCCCCATCAATCCACAATATTGCACACTCTGTGAAATACTTTTTGGGACATTTTTGCTGCCAAACACTAACAAATATTTGCATTTGTCTTTTTTTTCTTCCTTTAGAACCTTAGCCTGATTTGGGCAGCTGTTCTTGGGCATACCATTCATACCTGGTGTTAGTGCAGTCTTTCTGCCAAATTTCAAGCCTTTGATACAAGGATGGGAGACAAAACTAGGGCTTTTCAATGAAGGAGCAAATTTGCACAGAGTAACTCACATATAGATACCATTTCAAAGACATATGTTAGGAATGACCTTAAGTGTTTTTCAAATCTTTGTTGTTGGATTCAATCACAACTTTTTTATTATCCTCTCAGTGCTTAATTGTATACATCTACATCTGAAAACACATAGCTATATCTGTTCCAATATAATTTTTTCAATTTTGGAGGAAACTTAACTTGATTACAAGTGTTTTATTCTGTTTCCTTTACATTTTAAAAGGCAGTGAATGCAGTTTTGCATGTAGTGAGGTGACAGACATATATCACTACAGACGTAAGCCATCTTCAAATCAGTGTGAAGGAAATCATTGTCTTCACTGTCAATATAGTGTTGAGACTGATGGTATTTTAATTTGATGTTTGCCACATGCGTGTCTCATAAAAAGTACTAAATAACAAACCAGGAGAGAAAGAACAATCCCTGACTTCTTGCCTTGCCATAATAGAGCTGGAGTTATTTCAGGAACAAGCTAGATTGGTTTACCCTGGGACTTAAAAATATACAAGAGACCGTGGTTTCCAGAAAAGAATCAAATTGAATGAAATGCCAGCACTGGAGAAGAGATCCTGCCCAGATGCTGGGTTGTTTTTTACTGGATTATGCTGATCCTGACCTCAGGAACACGGCGTTTCACCGACCATGATAGCTCCTCCTGTGTTTAGTCACAAATCCACACCTCCCAGGGAGAAGAAAGTCACAGAGGCTGAGGAAAATTGACTTTTGAGAGGAATATGTTCATTATGGAAGCACTATATAGTAAAACAGAGCATTCACATCGTCAGCCCTTGCTAACAGGCTTTTCCTCTGGGAAGAGCTGATAAGGACATATCAGCACACTAGGTGCAAAGCATGGTCATTTACCTCCAGTGAGTGTGAAGGACAAGCTCAGGATAACTAAAAGTAGCATAGGGTAGGCTTTCCAACCCCTAATAGTGTTTCTGATCAACTTTTTACTGTAAACAAAAATAATAGAAGCTCATCCCTTGAGTTTCATTAGCATTGCTTGAGTGCTAAATCCTTTGCTTCAGTGAGTTCTTCTCAATTTTTGCAAATTGTATGGGCAAAACCTGGTCTCAGGCTCTCCTTCCCTCTCCCAATGTGGGTAAAATGTTGCTGACAGGGAAAATGGTGGTTCTCTCTCTGGAGACATAACCTTGGCCTTCTACTCTTCTTTTATCTGACATGTTTGATTTTGTTTTGTTATTCTCTTCAATCTCATTTATATAATTTTCCTTTTCCCTTTCCATCTTTTTCAAATTTTGTTGTTCTTGTGTTTTTATAGTGTATAAACAGAGATGGAAGGTCTGGATTCCAGCTGCTAGTTTCATTTATCAAAGTGTACAATGATAGCTGAGAATCTCAAAGGATATAATTGAAATCAAACCTCTGAAATGGTTATAAGTAATTTCTAACTAACCTATTGAAATCGTGTAGCTATGTTGATAGATGAGTGTTTTGTGGTGTCAAGTCGTTGATATGCTGCCCTGAAGAAAATAAAACCACTAAATAAATGGATTTCCATTAAAATAATAATAATAATGCCAAATTTAAAAAAATAATCAATGTTTCATAAAAGATTTAGAGGTCTTTATACAAATGATATAATATTCTAGTGCATCACAGTTCCCAGTTCTTCCCAAACCTAGAACGTAGGTTGCCTTGGTCATGGAAGTTTCCTGTCTCAGAAATCTAGATAGTGATGAGACAGTGATTCCTAAAAAGAATAATAGTGCAAATAAATTTGAGGTTAGTTATTTATGAGCATTTTCTGTTTCTGCAAAAACCTGAGTTTAGAGACAGACATAAAACAAGAAAATATAATCCATTTCACTCCCTTAGTTCGAAGCAGATCTTGTGGATGAAATTCAGACCAACTGCAGAAGCCCTCCAGCTTCATCAGAAGAATGAAAAATATTGTTAAGAATCTTCTAGGCTTGGAAGAAAAAATATTCCCTTTTGCTTTCAGCAGAGTATTCCTATCTAGTATTCCTAATGCATCTCGGCAATAGTCTCCTTTACCACTACCTCCTTTAGTTTAATTTTGCAGCTTCATATGTAAGCACATTCCCTGCTTCTTCCTCCTGATTAATGCTGCAAGACCGGAATATTCTCCCATCTAAGTATAACTTGTGCTACTGCAAATGTAGCAGTGTGAAAATTGCTGTTGATAGAAATGATGAATAACCATCCTGTGCTATGTGTCTTTCTGACACGAAATGAAGTTATAGATACTACTATGTACACTAAGAAATATTTTCTTACATCACATTACATTTTTTTACCAGTTTTTTTCTTGGCTTAATTTGTTCTATGTTCTGTGCACAGCACGCCAGCTTCATCCTCTGGTGCAATTTCGTAAAACCTTTAGCTTCCAGAAAGGTTGAAGTTGGATGGTGATCAGTCAGGGTGCATGTGATTAATATGCTTCTCAAAGGTTGGAAGAGATAGAAGATAACAAGAGAGCCAGAAATGCAACCAAGAAGTTTATTTCATGCTATTGACAGATAAGTTGAGTTGCCTTCAGCTCAGGTTCTTCATCTATTCGAAATATTCAAAATTCACTTAAAATGCAACAAAAGCATATAACAGCACTCAATGGGCCTAGAGGAATGAAGCCAGCTAAATGAGAACACAAACTAATGGTTGGAGCACTGCAGAAGTGGTGAAGAGCACAGAAAGACTGCTGTGGATTTTTTTGTTCAAAACATATGATCCTCTCCAGAGTGAAGTGACCAAGTTGAACCAGCATTGGAAGTAGTAGGAGGAGAAATATTCTGGAATATAATGAGACACAGTTTTTCCAAATGAACAATGTCATCATCCATTTTTCATGCACCCTGAAAAGATCTGGTTTATGCAAAGGATCAGGATTTTCCCCCTTCCCTTCCCTTCCCTTCCCTCTTCCCTTCCCTCTTCCCTTCCCTCTTCCCTTCCCTCTTCCCTTTCCTCTTCCCTTTCCTCTTCCTCTTCCCTTCCCTCTTCCCTTCCCTCTTCCCTTTCCTCTTCCCTTTCCTCTTCCCTTCCCTCTTCCCTTTCCTCTTCCCTTTCCTCTTCCTCTTCCCTTTCCTCTTCCCTTTCCTCTTCCCTTTCCTCTTCCCTTTCCTCTTCCTCCTCCTCTTCCTCTTCCTCCTCCTCTTCCTCTTCCTCTTCCCTTTCCTCTTCCTCTTCCTCCTCCTCCTCCTCCTCTTCCTCTTCCTCTTCCTCCTCCTCTTCCTCTTCCTCCTCCTCCTCCTCCTCCTCCTCCTCCTCCTCCTCCTCCTCCTCCTCCTCCTCTCTATTCCTCTCTCTCCTTATCATTGGCAGACCAGAAAGTTTGCAGAAAGTTCAGGATAATCAGTATCTCTTATAGATTAAAGTGTGTGTGGGGGGTGTGCATAGAAATAAATACAGAGATTTTGCCAGGTTTGCCTAACTCATTAAAAGCTGATCCTTGCAGTCAAATTCAGTACTCTCAGTGAGGAATCCAGAGTCACAGTAAAATATGCACTCTACATTAGGGTACTATGTGTCTGGTTTTCCTAGGTGAATCCTTTTTTTTTCCACTCAGTAGTTTTATCTAAGTGAATTTTGGACGTAGTTTACTCTTACCTATGATTCTCTGAATGTTTGGTAGCTTCTAGCAGGTAGGATGCTACTGCACAGATAAAGTAGCTCCAGTCTGGCTGCTGTACATGTGAAAACCATAGTTAAGTTCATAATGCATGCATGGATCAGCATGGATTCGTAAATCCAGTTCTGGTGGGATATGTCAGATTGCACATAGTTGTTACACAAGCGCACCACTTGGTGATATAACAGAAACCTTGTAAAGTGGTGTGATGTTTTCTATAATCCTGAAAAACACAGAATAGAAGGTTGTGAAACTCCTTGCTTTATTTTCTAGAGGCCATACATGCAAAATATTGTCTGAGATCTGTCAATCACAGTGGATAATTCTTGAAGCACTGCTCAGTTACAGTAGCTAATGCAACCCTTCTAAATATGTGACTACAGCACAGCAACAAGGTCCTGATTCAAGAAGGAAAATCACTACTGAAGAGCAGGACTGCCTTCTACTATTTCTGTTCAGAAATATTGCTCATTATGAAATGTCATCTTGGTTATGAAGCACTGGAAAGATGGAAGAAAAAGGCTGAGTTTTTGATGAATGTATAATGTTAGAAATCTAATGCCTGAAGAAGGGCTGGTTGAACTTCAGATTTTGTTGCTGTTTGGTGCCCAGATTGGATCTCCTATATTTTGCAGCTTCACAGAATTTTACATGGAGAAGAGATAAACACAACAGTCAAATAAGCTCTTCCACATCATATGCCCTAAGACCCTACCTATCACTCTCTTTCATGGGAAAAGCTCTCATTTGATTACTGTGAATTGTTACATTCTTCCTTACATTTGCCTGGGCTAAAAATGTTTTAGTCCAAACCGATTAAACTGTCATGTCCTCAAATTACTTGTCAATTTGCAGGTAGCAAAATTATAAATTTAAGCAGTAGCTATATTTTTCTATTTTCTCTCAGTTCATGTTTAAAGATGTTGAGAATAAAAATGCTGAGAATAGAAAAAATTCTTGTTCCTTATGTGAAGTAAATTTTTGTAATCTCTGAGAAGTAAGACTTTAATTTTTTCTAATAGGAAAACTGATTTTTTTAACATTGTGCATTCAGATACCAAGGTGATAACTGATGTAACAGGTAGGAATAGAATAGACTAGTATTATGAAATATGCCATGTGGACTGTGTTTTCAATAGTCTTAAACTTTGGAAGTTTAAGACACATTGGTTTTATGTAGGAATAATTTCCAGATATTGAAGAAAAGTGTTAGTTTTCTCAGAAATGTTCAAGTAAAGTTGACTTTTATATAACTGTGAAAAAATGTGCTGCTATGTGCAGAAATCTTTAAGAAAAGTGCCAATTTATATGGCATTTCCCCTAATATTCCTAAAATGGTGTATGTTTTCTTAAAGAAATGAGCCAATATGTCTGCCTTGCCCAGAAATATTTATTTGAAAGCATGTTTTGAAAAGTAAATGTGTTGATTGAATCAACACACTGAATTAATTGAAGGAATGACAAGTTCAAAGGCTAATGATGATAATGATGATTGTGATGATGATGGTAGCAACAGAAGTAAAAACAATGTAGCTGTCATTAAGATTTAGACCCTATGGAAAAATTAGAACTTGTCAAATGAGAAAAGACTGGTCTGTACAAACTGTGAGAAAAAACAATGCCCTAGGATTAATAATAAGTATTATGATATTCATCATGATTTGGATGTCCACGTGGAATGGATGAAAATATTCACAATTCCTGAAAAAGGAAAGATTTTTAGGACATGAATGTTTTCATTTGAAGATTCATAATGGAAATGAACTTTTGTTTTCATCACTATCCAGATCTAAGCATTTGTCACTGATTCAGGGACTAGAAACAAAGCCATATGGTTCGAGTGGCTAATCACACAGCACAAATAACAACAAAATGTGGTCAGAGAGAACATCTGGTGAACATTCTGAATCTGAAGATTATCCTGATTATTCTATGAATATTTATGAGTAAAAATATTAATAATAAACTAGTCCATTAGTCCATAAGCTGTTCACAGTGAAAAGAAATAATTACTTACGCAATCAATATTATTTCAAGTGAATGACTGAATTAATTCAAATTTAACATACTTCTGATTATAACAGGTCTTTTGCTCTATTGGAATCTCCATCTCTCTGAATCTGGAATCTGACAGCAACTTCTAGCAAAAGATTTTAACCTGTATTTAGATTTTGTTGTATATTTTATTCACAAATAGTGTATCACTAAAAAAGAACTAGAAAATTTGTGTTGGTGTGTTTAGAATATACCTCACAGACTTCAGAACACAACAAAGAGTTTATAATAGTGAAATGTATTTGTACATATGTTAACCTGTGCCATAAATTAAGAAGTTGAATTCACAGGAACTCAACATTTAGGAAGGACTGACTAGGCATACTTAGAAGATTTCCTTCAGTGTATTAAAATCTTTCCATAACTCCAAATGTACAAAACTTGAGAAATGAGAGAGGCTCACTGAACTTCTATAACTCAGTAGAAGAAAATGAAACAAGAGTAGTTAAACAAGTTCTGGAGCAGGTACATGCTGCATAGAGTTGAAATGTAAGACCTTGGTCACTCAGCCAATAGGAACTTTGATGATGACTTTGGTATATAAAGTGTCAGAGCCTTCAAATTCCTTTTACAATCATAGAATGGTTTGGGTTGGAAAGGAACATGAAGATCATCTAGTTCCAAACCCCTTGCCATTGTCAGGGAGACCTTCCAGTAGACCAGGTTGCTCAAGGTGCCATCCAATCTGGAGCTGAGCACTTCCAGGGGCATCCCCCACTTCTCTGGGCAACCTGTTCCACTGTCTCACTACCCTCAAAGTAAGAAATTTCTTCCTAATAATCTAATCTCAACTGACCCTCTTTCAGTTTAAAACTGTTACCCCTTGTCCTATCACTATACTCCCTGATAAAGAATACCTTCCCATCTTTCTTGTTAAGTTCCATCTAAGTACTGGAAGGCTGCTATAAGGCCTTTCCAGAGCCTTCTCTTCTCCACACTGGATAAGCCCAGCTCTCTCAGCCTGTCCTCATAGGAGAGGTGCTCCAACTCCCTGATGGTTTTCACATCCCTCCTCTGGACCTGCACAAGCAGGTCCATGTCTGTCATGCTGGGAGGACCCCAAAGCTGAACACATTACTCCCGGCTGAGTCTTACAAGAGATTTTAATTCTAAAATTCTAAAAATTCTTAATTCTGAAGCTGTCGAGAAATTCTACCACTAATTTTGCTGGGCTAGAATTTCAGTCTTGCTATTGTGTCATCACCACACTGACAATTCATCTACTTGGGGAAGACATTGCAGTAATTCCATCTTGTTTCATTTGCATGTCTTGTTAGGTCACTCCTTGCTCTGCATCTTCTGTTTTTCCCATCACCTACCCTTTGTGCTGCTTGTTCATCTTGAACAGAAATGCTTTGGAGCAGTGTCTGTCTCACTTGCACATTACTTAACACCTTGAGGTGTGAAAATCACTGAAGTATTTAAATGCTATTGCTATATGAATAATAACAATTAGAATTCTATTCTTTGAAAAAATCCAAACTGGCTTGCTACATAGATTCATCAAATCCTTCATAGGAACAAGGCATATATTTTTAAAGGACGTTTAATTTTTAGCACTGCTTTTCAACTGATATTACAAGTCTATGCAAAAATGAATGTATTCTGAGTTTCTACAAAAATGTTTGTTTTTTTAAAAAATAATGAGTTTATACTAGTTATTTTTGGTGGTGTTTCAGACAGAAATAACACTATAACTAGTTACAGAAAGTTTTATGGCTCACACCACAGCAAGTTTTAAATCTTATGAAGTCAATGTTGCAGCTTTCACTTAGAAAAATAGATGAAAATAAAGAGCTTCCTAGATTTTTTTTCCCAAACCAGATTAGGGGTGTGACCAGCCTAGAGTAGTTTCTGCAGTCAAATGCTTCTTTGGTTAGTAATGTTAAAATTTATTGAAACCACAGCATTTTTCTTTGAAAAGGTGCTCTTATTTTGTTCTGTCCACAGTCTCCTAGAGCAGCAACAGGTCCATCTGAAAATAATGTCTTTAGAAAAATTAACTGATGAGGAAAACTTCAGTAATTAATTAATATTCTAATGTAATGCTATCATCACATTTCAAAATGGTAAAATATTTGAGAAATAAAACATTTCTAATGCTGGTATTTCCAAAGCAGTCATTGGCTCAGACCTAATTCCATACCTATTATCATTCTGGAAAAAAATAAGTGTTCATGTAATCAAGGTGCCATTCAGGTCAAGCGAAGAAGGATGATGTATCTTGTATAAAGCACAGAATCTGAACAAGAAAATCCAGAAAGTAGAACATCAAAATATATCCATGAAGAGAAGGACTCTCTGAATCAGACAGATGTTGTTCAAGCTTGTTCTTTGTGCTTAGTATTATGTTGCAGCCTAAGAAGCAATAGTAACAGAGAAATGGACAGAATTAGGGCTTTTGACATCTGATGCTGTTTTTAACCTAGTTCCCTAACTAGTTTCACAAAATGTAATGTAAACTCCAAAAAGTTCCTGTGATCTCCCTAAAGATAAGCAATGAGGTGGTGGAGAGAGTAAAACCTCTTGACATTCTTGTCAACTTGTGCTTGTTAGACACCAGAGATCCACAGAAGAAAGTAACATTGCAGCTCTCCTAAACTGTAAAGTATTTTGATGAGGCATTTAGAATTTAAGGAACACCAGAAAATTTAGTCCTGAGACAAGAAAACACGGGAAACTGGGTTTTTTTATCATTAATGCCCAAGGAATTACTCGGTTTTGTTGTATTTGCAACATCATCCTGTGAGGACAAACCTTTTAAATTTTAATTTCTGCCTCTGCTTTTCATTTTTTCCTCAAGAACTTAATTTTAGGCCAGTTCCATTCTTCTGCTGGTCAGAACAACATCAATAACTAGATCAAGCTGCCATGTTGACACTATAGAGACCAAAGGATTTCTGGTAACGTGCAAACCTGGGAAGCTCATAAACCTCCTTTTTCACAGGATCTGATGGTAGAAAACTGCCCATTGTGTCCCCACTCACAAAATCTGCCATTTCAAGTTATGTCGTTATGGCTTTTCTGACCAAGGATGGTGATGGCAATGACCGTGATGGTAGGCCCGAGTTTACATGACACCGATGCTGCTCAGTGCTCCCATACAAGTTTCAACTTGAGAAAAAAAAAAAAAAAGAAGCGGGGCCATTCTAACCTAGGCTTGGGCATCACCAAAGACCAGAAGTCTTACCTGGCAAGGGAGGCACTGGGCAAATTCTCTTCTGTAGAAGAGAGTCTGAGCCAGGAAGGTCTTTTCTCATTATGTCCACCAAAAAATGATGTTTCTTATGGACAGAAAACATTTATGATGGTAGGCTGAATACGGCAAATCAATGGCTAATAAAATATTTAAGAGTAGAGGCATTAACATCCTTAAAATAAAAGGAAAACCTTTGTTTCTGCTAGTAACTTACCTCATTTTTAATTTATTTTTGTAGTGTTAGTTTATGTTTTCATTTGGCTTGAATGTAATTTCTTTTTTAACTTTTTTTGTTTCAGTTCCAGACTACAAACTGGATTATTTCCTGAAATCTACAGAATGTAGCTTATAAAGAAAATGTGAGTTATAGACCTATTGTTCCAGAAAATGTTATGTTTAGAGCCACTGTGTTATTTCACTTGGATAATGTCAAAACTGCAATATAACTAACGGAATATATATAGAAATATGATGCTAAAATTATCATCTTAAAATGAAATAATGGAAAAACCATTGAAAGGCAAAATTTTGCTGTAATAAAGTAAATTTGGTTTACTCTTTAGAAAAAAAAAAAAATTTTTATTGTCTCCCATTGTGAGCTGTCAAAGTTAGCATAGCTCCCAAATGTTCCATACTTGATAAAAATACAGGTTTTGCTGGGAGAGTGAACATTTCTTTTTAAATACCACTGAAAGTTTGTTCCTACAACAACATGATATTGATCTGCTGTGATCTGTAACAATCCCAGCAGAATTAAAAAATACTAAGGCAAGACTCACTTTTTTGTGTGCTTCTTAGAAAGGAAGGAGAAATGAATACATGTTAATATTTTACAGTGACAGAGACCACAGGTGAGAGTAAGGGGAAGCTGGTGGCAGGAATAGACTCCAAATCAGGTGATCTGGAGCTGGGAGAGCTGAGTGCCCTGGTACAGAAGGATGTGCGATGACTTGCAGCCTTTTGCCTTCCAAGGGGCAGCAATGCATCCTTACACCCATTTCCGGGGAAGCTGGAAAAATCCTCTATTTATTACCAGACTCCAGTGCAGCCCAGCACAAAGAGGGTAGGAGAAATCAAAATGTAGAAGGGTGGCGGTGCACTCAAGGACCATGCCCTGTAGCGAGAGCGGATGTGAGTTACCCTGTACAACATGGTCCAGGGAGCAGTCTATATATTGTTGAAGCACTTGAGAAAGAGCTCCAGCTGCCTGTCAGATTTCATTGAGATTATCCAACAGCTTCAAACCTAGTGAACTGGGGGAGAATGGGCTGCTGGACCCCTGAGCAGACAGACAGACAGACATACACACAGCACATGCAAGTTGAATATACACAGAGAAGAACACTTTGTAGGGTTTTGTTTGTTTGTTTGTTTGTTTTTTTCCTATCTGTTGCAATGACTGTCAACTGTCGTAGTACACCTACTGAGATGTTAAAAGTCTTAAAACATGAACTTAAAACATGGAAATACCAACCATCTTCCTCCTACTTTTCTAGGAAAGCAGATGGAAGTGACAAAGGTATTGACCCCTGCTTCCCATACTTATGCAGAAAACCTAACCATTGTCTCTAGTCCTAAGGTATTTTGTGAACTAGAGAAATGCAAAATATATATACCCTTGGGATCCCAAGTTCCCAAGCAGTACTTCATCTTCTCTTCAGGGAGTATGAGGCACACTTCAGATGTTATCAATGGCAGGGGAAATAAATTTAAGCTGTTTCTCACAGACCACCTGGAGGCATCTCCTTCTCTTAAGATGACATTGAAAAGCCCACCTAACGTAAGTGAGGAGAAATTGAATCTGTTTTTTTTAAGGTAGTAGGTCTGACTTCATTGACCAAGGCTGGGAAAGGCTGAACTGGATTGCCAAGAATCACAGTTGATGCAGAAACATTGAAAATGTTGTGTGGTAAGAGCAGTTTCTAGTCTCTTCTTGTATCAGCTTCAGTTGGGACTGATAAGGTTCACCAATGGGTTAGGGACAAATATGGTGGGGACAAATAAGATTCACCAATGGGTTAGGAAATAAATAATGCAAAAAAAAAAAAAGGGAAACATTTTGTAAATTACATTTGTCACTGATGTGTAAAAAAATAGCTCTATGAGTCTACAGAAACAAATGCACAGACTAAGGGCTTTTTTTGGTGTTGCCCATGTACAGGAAAGCAGTCACTGTGCACAACTGCAACGCTGGCAATGGGAGATGGAAATCTGGAAATAAGAAAATGTCAAAAAATGTGGCTCAGCTTTAATCGCACTGACTTGTTTACAAGATACCAACATTTCAAAATCAAATTTTATTAGTTGAGACGTAGAGAAGAGTCTGCCTGCAGGACCAGGGCTCCCCCTTTTTTTTTAGTTTTGGGAAAGATTATATGGATAGTTCAGCTGTGTCCCATTAAAATTGGTTTTGGTCTAGTCTTGCACATACTCCTAAATCAGCATGAAGTGCAGTATGCAGCTACAGTAAGCCAACCCCACCACTAAAAAGGATGCATCTCCCAAAGAAAAGAATTTTTTCTTCTGCCTTTCTTGATCCTGAACTCATTATAAACAGCTCTTAACTCTATAAAATTGCTAATGCTGTGTGGTGACACAACTGCACTGAGATCCTACATTGTCAGCTGTACAGGTGCACTTACATACATGCACACTTACTTGTGATTGTCTTTTCAGATAAGGTCTTCCTGTTTATTTTTAGTTATAATTAAAAACTTTCAATTGCTTTCATGAAACACAGTTAGAGTTCACAGAGCACTGCTCTGCAGAGCAGAAGCTGGTGAAAGGCGTTTCTGTCCTCTGTCTGGGGTGTTCCTTATCAATGTGAGCCTATGCTCTGTAGCCCGAAGATCTGGGGCAACATCTCCCTCAAAAGTAAAAAGCTATGGCTCTGTTTGGTTGTATGGGATACCAGATGCCTCTGTTGAAGAGTGTTTTCCAGTGAGCACAACACTGAAGCTCCAAGGTTCCCACGGGAGCTAGTCATGCATAGCTGACTGGAATGAGAATCAACCTCTGAATAGGATGTCTTAGATGGAATGTATGACTACATATGAATATAGGAATACCTTTCCTTAAAAATAATAATAATAATCATCTTGTCTCAGGCCCAACCTTCTTGTTTTTAGTCATTGCCAAGAACTGAGATGTTTTGAGACCACATACTGGCCTTGAAAGAATGCCTTTGACATTTATTGAATTTGGTTTGATCAGTGATCCTCTTAGTTATGAAAAAAGGAAGAAAGTTAAGAATTGGAATGTCAAAATCTCTGGGCAGCAAATGGAACAGAGGGGTTTTCTTATATGTAGGCTGAAACCTGAAAACAAAGTTAGAATCAGTGTTCAGCCCTCAGGGATTAAATTAAACCATTTCTGTGCTATTTTGCTTCCAAAAAGCGTGACTGAGACCATCTTTCTGTTTATGTTCTTTAGCTGGGCTTCTGGGATGATGATCTTAGAGAAACCACTTAAACCACATTTCTCATCCGTTTGGGTTCTAACCAGGTCCTAGGATTAAATGACAGGCTTATTTTGTACTAATTGCTCTTTTGCCTGTCATGTAATTTGTCCTATATACAGTACGAGTCCTCCAGTATTTGACAAAAATTCTGTTTTCTTTCTCTCTGCTAACCTATCTTATGTATTTTCTCACCATTCATTGCTTCAGACTTGTGTATTTCTCTCTCTCTGTCTGGCCTCTGATTTGATGAGTTTTCTTGCTCATTCTATGTTTAGTTTTGTTAATGCATGTTTTCTTAAAAGCCTCTTTATTATTTGATATTTTAAAACATCACATTTTGAGTAGACTTTATAATATTTTTTGTGTCAGTGTTCCTCCACTTTTACCCTTTACATTTGCAGATAATTTTCTTTTCCTTGGTTCAGTATTTGCAGTTCTCTACATTTTCTATTCCCTAGGCTTTCCTGTGTTCTTCTTGTCCATGCTCTTGATTTTGATCATTTTATGTAGTCATTCTATTTTTGCCTTTACAGATAATTTTTTTAACAAAGACTCTTGGTCCTTCTGTCACTAACATTTTCAGACTCCATTTTATTTGACAGACCATTATTCTACTGGTTTGTCATAATAAACATGATGACCTAGTTCTTAATTTTGCAACCTCAAAGGAGATATTACTCATCATGAAAAACAAAACCGGTAAAAAGTTATCTTATGGTATATACTGCAATACAAAGGTACAATATCAGAAAGATTGTCTTTTTGGTCATAGCAGCATTTAGCCTTTTATCATCATCTGCCCATGTGCCACCTAATAGGTTTAGTTTCATATTTCTTAATTTTCTCAATGGTAAAGATATGGAAAGTGTTAGAAGAAAAAGTCTTCTCGGATTTTCTGGTAGGAAGCAAATAAGGAGTGTTTTTATTAATAACCCTCTGGTACATGTTGTCATGGTGTCATCTTGCTCCCTCTGCTTTTGCCATGGACAGTGGTGGTAACAGTTGGACTCGATGATCCTTGTGGGTCCCCTCCAACTCAGACTATTCTATGACTGTGTGACTCTGTCTGGCATACCCAGACAGACAAGAGTATTCCTCTGGCTAAAGTGTGAAAACCTTCTGCTGTTGGCAATGAAAACCTTTGATGATGGTGAAGGAATATGTTTGTGGGCTTAGATTCTGCCTCATTTCAGACAGATAAAACCTACAATCCTGCAAGTCAATTGACAGAGAATTGCTGTGCTTCCACAAGGAGGTTGCACTATCACCCTGAATTTGCAGGAGTTGTAGGCAAAAGATTATGGACTAATTGCAGAGCAAATCTGGAGAAAACAAAGGACTCTTTCAAGATTCACATCAGAGTAGGTAAGGAGTAGAAATTTCCCCTGTTTTTCCAGATCTTACAATCAGTTTTGCCCTGCTTGAGATTGGTACTCTACCATTTCTTATTCTTAAAACTGAATTATATTAAGTTTCTTCCCTAGTTTTGGTTTGGGCTTTCCATTTTTCACATCCTTAGTTTGAAATATTTTTCTAATATATTCATATTTATTTCCAGGCATCCAGCCTACTTTTAGTCTGGCCTTTGCATCTTTTTTTTCCTTTTCTGTTTTAGTCCAACATAAACGATTCCCTTTCAGCACACACAGTACCCTGCTATTTATTTGAGATTGAAAGAAGGCAAGAAAGTAGTTTTCTCATTTGGCTTCTAGGACATCTCCAATTTTATGGTATGTTTTGGCCAGTTCCTAGGTCCTGGTCATCGATATAATAAGTTAGTGTGTGTGTCTAATAGAACTTGTCTACAGATTCAAACACTTTGGTTTAATCATAATAATGTTTTAAGAGTTACTAGCAGATTTTTATGTACTGTTTAATTATATTTGCAAACAAGAGATGCAGTGTTTCATTCAAGTAATTTTATAATCAACTTTTACATTGCCCAAAATTGTTATTCTAGGTATGGGGCCAGTCTGAATCTTTGGAAATCACCAACACAAAAAAATGCCAAAGCAAGAGAAAAAGAGGGCTCTCTTGACATTCTTCATTTCCAAGAAGGAAAGGGACATTGTTGGTTGTTAGAAATGCATATGTCTGTTTTCTTGGCAAACCTGTTTTACATCCTTATATTGTATACATTCCTTTTGGGTTTGGTTGTGTTGGGGTATTTTTGTGTTTTGGTTTTTTTATTTGTTTATTTGTTTGTGTTTTTTTTATTGGTTAAAAATGTATAGATGGTTTGTCTGTTAGAGCAAATTGGTATTAATTCTGTTTTGATATATCATCCATTACAGTGGGGTCCCGGCCCATGACTGTGGTTCTGAGCATCAGTAATAAAACACAAATATAATAGTTAGTAATGCTTTGGCTCCTTGGGTGGAACATCTGTCTGACCTGCACTGTAACTGAATTTGGCTTTCTTCTTTAAATAATACCAGGATTGGAATTTTGTCCATATTTGCTACAAAAAGAGGTTTTACCCACTTATTTTTTTTTCAAAGATCTAAAGCCTTCAGTACCAAGAAATGATTCTGTCTATTTTCAGGACTCTTTCTATTGTGGTACATGAAAATAAGGGTGTTCTAAAAAGTTTTGAAGGTCCCAAGCATTCATCAGGCTAGATTTTCAAGATGGATATTTAGGCATCTATTCATCTGCAGGGATTGAGTGTAGTATGGGTATGCCAGCTGTCTGGAGTGCTTCAGGGGGATTTTGGCATCCCAGCTGTGATCTGAGCCCACATGGAGTTCTGACTGGGTAGGAATACAATGGGAAACACTCAGGAGAAGAAATTATGCTTATACTCTGCCCCTGTCTTTGACACCTTGACCAAGATGTTGGAAAATTGCTCTCCTACATCCAGGATACCTCGTGAGTGAGGGAATTACTATTGGCACATGGCTGACAAAAGAGGCTGTCTAGACTTGCAGGTGAAACACTCTCTTGGCAGGTAGGAGACCAAGTGAGAATATTTAAAGCATGGTGACACTTAAGAGAGTACCCCAGTCACAAAACCAGTGCCAAACTCTTCTCTGGAACACTTAAAACTGTGAGGATGCTCTCACCTCTCCTGTTCTAGAGCATCCTTCTTTATGGAACTTGGCCAGTGTCCATGAGGCAGAGCAGGTAGCTGGCTCTATCCTGAAAGTTGTGGCATTAGCTGAAGAGAGTGGTAAATTAAATTATTTAATGAAGGTTAAACAGCTTCAACTGAGAGAAATGGTAGCACCTTCTGCCAGCTCCACGAGCTTCTCTACCTTGGCCGAAAGCCTTCTGGTGTTGTAATTAATGTGTTCATGAAGGACCGAGGTGCAGGTTTAGCTGCTAGACCCAGGTATCTCACAGCTCCAATGAAATATTAAAAACGTAGCCTCCCTTCTTCCCCTTTTGTGTTGGTGAGTTCTGGCACCACTGGCAGGGCCTGGCTCTGCATGAGGCTGGCATAAGGAAAACTGGTTTGAGACACAGTCTTGCATTGCCTCATCCCCCAGTAACGCTTGTCATTGCCAGGACTGAGGCACTTCTGGAGACCCTCTAGGACAAAACTTGAAATGCCCAATATATTCTCACATCAAAAAAAGAGATATATAGGTATCTACCAGTACTAGGAAGAGGTGTGCTGGGTGAACAATTTTAGCATGAGTTCCTAATATGGTAAGTCCCCTAGGTCTCCTCCTGAAGTCCTTCTGGTCCAATGCTTATTTTTTTCAGAAGGACCTGAAGCCTGGCTCACAGAATTCTCCTACCTTTGGAAATCTGGTCATGGGTATTTTCTGTGAGTTTCTAACTGTAAGATTCCTACCACAGAGATATTTAAATTTTGGAGACATTTTATGAGTCCTGTCAAACTCCTCCACTCTTCCTTCCTGCCTCTTATTTTAGTAGGTAAAGCATCTTTAATGTCTGAGGAACTCAAAATAATTTTTGCATCTTTTTTGTGTTAAATTTCCTTCTCTAGACTGCACTAGAGCTGCTCAAATGTATTGAGAGTGCCTGAAGAATAGCTTTTCCCCATTTTAATGTGTTTAGCAGACCAAAGATTTTAGCTGTGTGTTATGTCAGTTTACTGTACCAGTAACTTAAACATTTTTAGCTCCCAGTATGAAGAAAGCTCCTTGGTTCTCCGCTGAAGACTGAAATTACTATTGCAATACCTTGGCTGAGGAGCAAGATGAATTTAATTCATCTCTATGTGACACTCGCACACACCTCCCCCCCAGCAGGTGGAAAAAAACTGAAGAGGACTTGGTTGAGAATCTAAGGGGATGTGTACAGGTACATCAGTTATGTTGGCATAGGATTGTAACAGTTTTCACATGCTCTTGCTTGCATTCCCCCTTTCTTTCTCCTTCTCCCACAGCAGCAATATGCTGAATGTGAGTCTTGTAGAAAGATAATTCTTTTTTTTCTACCGCTGAGCAGAGTACAACTGAATACCCCTCTGGGCATGGGTCTTGGAACAAAGCCATATTCTAATCCTTACTGGCAGAGCCATATTCATTATTGGAAAAGCATGTTATATCATGAAAGGTTGCATAAACAATTCATCAACTGAAAGCAGCATAAACATGCCTAAAAGACCTATTAGAAGAGTGTGGGGAAAGCTGAAGGTTGGAGAAAGGTAGTTCAGCTAGTGCTTCAGGTGCATTTAGTTTCTTTCTTTAAAGAGCCTGAAAATGAAACTCCTCAACTCTTATCCTAGCAGAGAAGAGCAGTTCATAGCATCATCATAGGATGATGCAGGTGTGAAGGGACCTCAGTAGGTCTCTTGTCTAGCTTCTTGATCAGCAGTAAGGTCAACTACAAAGTTCTGAAGGGTGATGAAAATAGGGTCAAAGATAAAATAATAGAATTGAGTTTAGACATTCAGATAAAAGGATAAAATATCAGGAAAAAAATACAAGGATGTAAATAGGGCAAGGAATGAGAAAATGTATTGGCACAAGGGAGAGTCATGGCTTGCAAAAGTCTTGATCTAAGATCTGTTACAATCTACTGAAAGATCTGAAGCAAAGTCAAAGAGTTAGGGATCAGACTCTGAGACTGATAGTTCACAGAAAGATTAAAGAATGACTTGAAATGCAGTTAGGCAGTGAGAACACATTGGCAGCTTTTCAGCAACATTACTATATGGTGGGGAGAGTTTAATCCTGTTTCTCATTCCATGAATGTGGGAGGGCAAAAAGTAGAGGTGTTTCTCCTGTTGAGGAGGGAAAGAGCCAGCCATGAGGCTCTGCAGCTCTTCAGCCACACTGAGGATTACAGTCACTCTCTTCTGGAGAGTCCAGCAATTCTTGGAATTTCTCAAGATCAGGCTGTCTAGCTCCCCCCAGCTGGTAGACCTGTCCTTGAGCATACTGACTGGTTCCCCAGTTTGGTGTTGTTACGAGCTGCCCCTGCAGGAGAGGGTAACTGAGATTCTTGTTAATAGATCCCTTGGAGTGTATTAGAGTGAAACAACACTGAATGACTGGTGTTTATATATATACAGGACTTATTTTAGAATGTTTTGCTTGCAATGGAAAGGAGGTATGTAGCAATTTTGGTTATTATCTATAGAAATACAACAATATAAAAGTATAAAGGTATCATTTAAGAAAAGATAAAAGGAAAAGAAAGAAAAAGAAAGAAAGGATAAGAGTAGATAGCAGAGAGGTAAGGTATCACCACCCATGAGACTTGCAATGAGACTTGATTGTTGCAATTTAGATGCTCCTTGGTCAAAGTGATGGTTGAGGTTTTGATCTTTTGGGGGTAGGAGAAGCCGATGAAATACAAAGTTCACTGGGTTAATATATGTTCGGGTTTGGGTGGGAATGCTCAGGTACCTCCCTGGGTGGGGAGTTTTACACTGTCTGAAGCAACATGTGGATCTGTTGCAACACTGTGGATCATGTGCAGTCCCTGATGGAAGGCCCCAGAAATGAGTCTGGGAGCACTCTGGGAGGTCTTTGATAGTTTGTGACATCTAAGGCATCTCATATCAGCATAATTGAGCCAGTTATGCCCCATAAGAAGTGATGAACATCTTCAGGCCTATGTACGAATGTCCCGGTACTTCCCTGGGGTGAGAGTTTTGCACCTGAGCCAGTTGTGCAAGGGGGGACATGGGCATGATAAAAAACATTATCCCAGGTCACAGGATCTGCTTCTTAATGGCCTCCTCCCTTATCTGGGTCAAAACCCAGCTTGTTGCTAAACAAAGTTTGGTTTGTTGTGGTCATCCTCTGGTGATGGGTTTGCATGCCCTCTGCACCCTGACTGTTTTTATAAAGGTCAGAGTTTTCACCATTACATGCAAAAACTGTCCTCCTCCTCTTCGGTTGGGGGGTGCAGATGTGGCCTCAGCAAAGCACCCTGCTACTTTCCAAATGGCCAATTGTTTGAATCATTAACCCTTAACGTTTCAGTCTCTCACAGGTGTCAACTGCAAACTTGATGAGGGGGCACTCAGTCACCTCCTTTAGGTCTTTGATAAGGACATTACACAGGACAAGTTCCAGTAAAGACCCCTAGGCAATGCTAATTTGTCACTGACTACCAGGGACAGTATATCACATTAACCACTAACCTATTTACTCTATTGTCCAACCAGTTTTTTACTCCCTTACCCTTCCACCTATCCATACTTTAATGCCTTGGATACAAGATTAGTGTGGGAGGCAATGTCAAAAGCCTCATTCATGTCAAGGTAAATGTCACCCACTAGCCTTCTCTCAGCTAGAAATCCAGGACATTTATCGTAGAAGGATATCAGGTTGGTCAAGCATGACTTACTACTGGTAAATCCATGCTGGAAATTTGCTTTTCCTTCTCCATGCACTCCTGACCACTTTTTTGTCTGAGTCAAGTTTTTTGTCTTTAATCCCTGACTTGGTCTTCATATTGTGCTCTTAGCATCATCATCTCAGAACCCTTCCACTTATCACCAGAGGACTGGGAGACCCCACTGATGAACATGGGCAAAGCAGACACTGAGTACATCAACTTGTCGACTGTCTCTAAACCACTACTCCAATTAGTTTTTAGCCTTGCATTTTCCTTGTTCAGTGTTTTACTACTACTTTGGTCATAGAAGCTCTTCTTGAAAGTTTTAACTCTGTCTGGCCTTTGGTTTTTGTGACACTGTGTATCCTGGAAACGTTTTCAAATTCCTCCTTCATATATTGGTCCTGCTTCCACTTTACGTTGCCTTTTTGCATTAGAGCTTGGTCATGACTTTCCAGCCCAGCCAGACTAATATGCTGGTAAGTCTGCTTGGTTTCCTAGGGATTGTGGTGAACTGTTCCCTAAAGACCTGCCAGCTTCCCTGACCTCTTTTGACTCTTCAGGGACACAATGATATCACCTACCTGTTCCTTGAATAGTCTGAACTCTGCTCTCTTATGCTTTACTATTTCTTTCCTTGTTCCCCTCTGAATCTCAAAGCCCACTATTTCATGGTCATTGCAGTCAACATTGCCATTATCTTATCTCTGATCAGCTTTTCCTTATTAGTGAATAGTAGATCCAATAGTATCAACCTTAGTTGCCCATTTTATACCTGAGACAAGAAGTTATCCTCTTCCACAGATCTTCTTGACTGTCTGTGTCCGATCACATTATCCTTCTGGCTGCTGTTGAGAACTTTGAAGTCTGCCTTGAGATGCAGGGTCTGTGATCCAGACATTTCTGTACATTTGAAAAACTGCTGTGATGGAAATGCAATGCTGAATGATGAGAATTTAGTGCAGGCTACTTCAGCTATAACACTGTAAATAATAAATATTATTTCACAGGTCATAGGATCATAGCATAGTTCAGGTGCAAAGGGACTTTGGTAAGACCACCTCTGTCTCAAAGCAAGGGCAGCTATGAGATCAGACCAGATTGCTCAGACCTTAATCCATATGTGTTCTGAAAACCTCCAAGGCTGGAGACCACACAGCCCCTCTGAACAATCCGTTCCTGTGATTGACTGTCCTGACCTTCTTATGTTTAACAGTGGATAAGCAAAAAAAAAAAAAGTTAAAAGAATGAATATGCTCATCATCATTTTGTGGATGACAATTTAATGCATCTGCTAGTGAATGCTCATAAATCTTCTCTTTAAAACAGAGATCATGAAAAAATTATAAATTATTCCATGAGATAGCCATTGAAAAACAAAACAGTCTTCATTTTAAGAAGTCATTAGAAGAATCTTAGTGTGTGAGTAGCTTCTCTTCAGAGGCTCCCTCAGTCAGATCTGTAGTGAGTATTACCGTTGCAATGCTGCACTGTATAATAAGTATTGAAAAAACTGTAAGTTCAGCCTTATTTTGCTCTTATGGTTTGAGGTTACATTACCACAGACTGATGGAGGTATGACATAGTATGTAAAATGAAGCATTACCACATCTGCTGTTGTATCAAAGGTGTTTGTCTTGCAGTATCACCACAGAAATTTTGTAAAGAAATAGAATGATACTGAGTTGCCATCATATTAGTACTAGTTACACTCTGACATAATTTTATACCCTCTTTTTCCTGCCAGTTTTTCAAGTCTGGTATTCATACACCAATTTGGGACATACTTTGGTGATGATGTAGATGTATAAAAACTGTAACAGAGATGATTTTTTTTTTTTTTTTTTTTTTTTTATTTCTGGACAACTTTTGGCAAAACTTACAAAACCAACCACTAATATAATATAAATATAGAGGAAACTTTTCTATTTCTAGAGGCAATTGTACTTGCAAAGGTGCTATATTTTATCACTTTGAGGACTGCCATCACACAGTCATGTCCTATCATCTGGGGTCACAGTCACTTAGAAAGCAAAACAGTGTCCATTTGCAATTGTGACTATTTGTGTTATTTCCTTTCCCATGCACAGAGATGCCTTGTTTTTGTTCCTAACAACAGCCATTTCAGCTCCAAGAAAGGCATGCCTTCCTAACAATGAGATCCGAAGGGAGACCTCATGCTGAAATGACTAAAAGGGTTCTGTGAAAGAAGGGGAAAACCCTGTTGTAATGAACCTCTCCCTTGAGATGTGAGAGGTTTTGCAAACCTGGGAGACTAACTGAACAGTTTCTTCCTCTGACTGAGAAATTCAGCCCTTTTTGTGGGGAATATATAAATGCCCTCCCTGGACTGGTGCAAATACATGACTTACTACTGCACCACCAAAACTGAAGTTCTGGCCTGTTCACGAGGATGTGCTGTAGCAGAGGAGATTTCAAAAGGACTTTAATTATCTTTTTATTTCCTGTGTGTGTTTCAGGCTGGCACTGCCTCTGGTCCTGAGTTCAGCTTTTGGGAATACAGGCAAAGTTGGAGACGACAAGTGAGAGAGGGCATTGCATGTTAACCCCAAGAGATATACTGTCAGATGCTTTTCTTCAGACAATGTGAACCTGACTGAAGCTGTGCCATTTCTTTGGTGCTCCAGAGACATCAGTGGCTACAACCTGCACCACCACAGCCCATAAGGTAAGAGAGAAGAGTGTCTCAAATATGTTCCATAGCAGAGCAAGTAACAGCTGCATATGTGGTCACCATCATAAGGATTGATGGATACCAAAGGAACTGAAGAAAGTCTGATAGAGAACTGGAAACTTTGCTGTTCTATGGTCCAGGCAGATATCCTGTTGCTACCTTCTTTGAGAGATTGGTGGTTTTGAAATCTTCTTGTGGAGAGGTGGACTGTGAAATATCTGAAATATAGAGCTAAACCTTCATTTCCCACATCCCAACAGGTGACTTTTTTGGTGGGCAGTCAAGGTCTTCATGGTGTCTCTGTGTGACCCCATAACTGACTTTTTTCACAGATATAAATCAGATAGGCAATGGCCCAAGCAGCTGGGACATTTAAGGTCCTCTCAAAAACTAATCAACATACTGACTCTTAACTATCAAATGTGATCTTTTTCATGAAGTTTTTTGTGAATATTGGTTCAAATATGATATATTCTGATATAGAATCTCACAAATAGGTTGTGACTGTGAACTTAGAATTGAGCACAAATCAAGGCCCTGCTCACCAAGCCACTATCTGCTCTTTAAGTTACTTCAAAACCAAATACTTCTTCCATGGTACCTGAAGTACATGATATGAATAATATAAGTTAATAAATTTGCAAGTACCATCAGGACAAGCATATGTAAAAAAAGTGTGAGCACCTAGTCCCTTTCTACAATTTTATTCAGTTTTTTGCTGTCCCTCCCCTTGTTTATTGGTGCCATCTGGCACATCTCATGCAACAGACATCTATCTTGTCACAAATGCAAACTACTAACAAACTAGTGAACTACTCTACACTTCCAGTGAGGTGATTGCATTTTGCCGCCTTCTGCATTCAGTAGGAGTGTCACCTCCTGCAAGCACCCAAAACCCAAAAGAGAGTCTCTTGCAGAGGGCTGTTTAGCTTCTAGGGAAGCTGAGCTGTTGCCTGACACCCACCATTTTTCTTTGAGTGTTTTTACAGGCAACCTGTGTTGACTGACTCCTAATTTAGGGTCCTTTGGTTAGATGAAATGAACCCAAGCCCTTGACAGGACTTGAGTATGTAAATCTTTGAGGATTTGAGCCTAATCTCTTTGTACAAGGATCAAAGTCAAATCTTGCCTATTTGCTTTTTAATGACAAACAATTTTTTGGATGCTATTTAAAAATAGTAATTTCTGATAATGACTCATTTATAGAAGTTATTACTTGCTTCTAGTTTTCTTTTAACAGATCTAGAAATAAGAGAAAACCTGGATTATAATATCTTTATATTGCAATCTTGTCTTTTATTGGATTTTTTTAAAAGCCAACAAAGCTAGAAATTCTGATGTTCCATTTTAATTTGAACTGCATTCATTAATGGAATTAGATACAAATCAAAGTTTAACATCTTGAATGTATTACCATTTTTACATTCCTTTTTACTTACTTAAGAGCCTTTTTGGCTAACCATGTAGAACTGAAATGGTGAATTACACAGAAACCTGGAGTATGGCACATGATTGCCTATTATCAGATAAAAACCCCAAATCCACAGAAAGATTGTAATTTTTGCAAAGAGATGTTTGCCTTCGCAGAAGCACCTGTTTTGACCTCCTGGTTTGGCAGATAACCATTCATTTAAAATAACAGATAGATGAAATAGGTTCTCTGTAATCTTGCTCTAACGTCTAAACCAGCTGTTGCTATGGGAAATGTATTTCCCATGCAACTCTCCTGAATATTACATGATGATCCTAATCCTTGCCATATGTGCACATTGAGAAAAGAGAAAGGTTATGGTTTTTTGGTGTGTTCTTCCCTTCCGGCCTCTGCTGTACTTGATCGCTTTGACCTGTAAACATACTGCTTATCTCCACAGTATTTCACTCTATAGAACATAATGCATCTTTTAATGAGTCACTGTCTTGCTGTCTCGTGAATATTCAAATTACATTTGAAATTACTGGATGAAAAGAAAAGCAAGTTAAATACCAGTACCCACTTGGTTAAGCTGTTATACTATTGTTACATTTCTAGTGAAATGCCAGCCAAATTTCCCAGGTGCAGTTTCCATGTCCTTCACATAACATGAAAATAAAATCTCTGCGCTAAAATAATGCATGCAAGTATACTGGTGGTTATTAGGGGAAAAAACCACACATGGTGTAAGTTCATCCAAAAGAAACTATATTAAATATCTGTTGTGAGACAGAATTTTGGATAAGCTTTAAGCAACTTTTCATCAGCATGGTTCTCTGAAGAGAAACATTTCCAGTATTGCTCCTCTTTATAAATGAGCTAACATTGAACGTTACCAAGCACCCAAACAACCGGGTTGTTTCAGACTTGCAGTACATTAATAAATGATGATGTTTATAAGAGATATTGCAGATATTTTTCCAGGTCTGTGCAAATCCCAACAAAGAAGGAAAACAAAAAAAGAATGAGAAATCCAAAAGAAGTCTCTAAGGTCTTTTGGTTTTTCTGGGTGGCCAAAGATGTACAAGCCTAAAGCAGGAAGGCTACTCTATGTTGAAAGGCCACTGCTGACAATCTGTGATCTTGGTGCTAGGGAAAGGGCAGATGTCCTCAGAATGAGCCTACTGTCTGTCTGAACTGGCAGCCCTGGGTTTGTTTATTTATTTGTTGTGGATGTTTTTTGAACAGTAGCACAGCAGAAGGTTCCTAAATGCAAGTATAATTAGAATAGTCTGAAAATCCTCCATTGACACAGCAGCTCCAGAGGAACAGATGGTGTACCTCTTTGATAGTCTCCTGTCAGAGAGGGTGATACAAATCCTCACCACACTTTTTTTGAGGTCTCATCACACAGCTTTGAGGAAGATTTCAGATGATTAATTACACCTACTGAATGGGGTTGTTTCTGTACAGGACATCAAAATATTGTCACACCTCAGTTAATTACTGCAATAGAGACTCTGTGATAGAAATTAAGTATGAACACACAGAGAAAACAAAAAGGTATGTGTACATGCACACCTTCTCCTCAGCACTGCTTGTAGTATTCTGTCTTGCTCAGAGACAAATTTCTTCTGTGCACTGTAGCTTACTGCTCTCAGTCCCCACCCACTCAAGGGTTTGGAGACAGACAAACTCCAGGAGCAGCTATGACTGCAGGCCAAAGTCACACAGTTCAGATGACTGCTGACTTCCTCAGAGCTTCCCTGTTACTCTTACAGCCTACTGTAGGTCTATGTGCTTTGCTCTAAGGTCTACGGAAACCTTATTGCAGATTTCTCTGGAGATGCCTTGGTATGTAGTCATGTTCTAACATTTTCAAGCTTGAAGAGAGGATCTTGGAGTATCTTTGAAGTGCTTTCAGGGGTCTTCACTTTTTCATCTTTATCAACCCAGCTACACAGCATGCCAACATTTTTGATAGCTTTGGGTACTTCTTCAATGAGTCTATGCTCAACATGGCAGAAATTACAGCTTCCTGGGGGTACCCACGGTAGCACCATTGTTGCGAAATGGAATACCAATGTTTGTCAAACACTCATGCCAGAGGATACCCAAAACATTAATTAAGCAGACATGGTAAGGCAGCTAGAGCTGTTGGATTTGGCAATAATGCAGGTTCCAAGAATCTGGATAACAGAGGGAACAGATATTTGAGTACTTGCATATGGCCTATTTTGAGCATTGGGCTGAATCTTTACTCCAATGATAATTTTGCAAATGATCGAAGAATGGAATTTATAAAGAGGAGAGATTTTATCATCAATTATATTGCATGTATGAAATATCGGTATTTTAAAATAACAATTTACTTGAAGATCTTCATCCTGCACTTGTTCAAGACCGTGAAGTCATCAGAAGAAGAAAGATTTTAGATTGAGGAATGCGTAAAAAAAATTAATATAAAATCTTTGGTGGTGTTTACTGGCTAGAAAACAACTCAGTATGCAAGAGATGTAGGGAGTAGAAAAACTGTGCAAAGCAGTGGTCATCTGTAATCTCATAAGAAAGCAAACACATCACAGGTGACAATTTGTCAATAAACCCAAATGCAAATAGTAAGTAAAGGAAAAAAACACTCTAAGGCCATTGCAATATCAGAAAACAGAGAACTGGAGCATATGCACCTTAAAGAAACGCAGTTTGTGTGAAACAGGAAGGTAGAAAACAAATGCGCAAACCAAGGCACGTACTCTTTTAATTCTGTTTCTCCCCTTGATAAAAATATCAGGCTACATTAAGCCCTAATGTAACTGCAGCAAAGTCAGTAGAGTTACAGTGAGGATAAATTGCTGCCATAAATCATCAAAATCAATGACAATTCTGTGTGTTCATGCCAGAAATTAATCTGGCCCATTACAACAACAACTTTTTGACACCCAAAACTAAATTTAATTTCTGATTTCTGTGTAACAAAATTAACTTGAGTTTTGATGTGTAACGACATGCCTGTGTCCTGGGAAACATTCCTTCAACCATTAGTCTACCAGCTTCATGGATGCGAGTGTACAGCATCCCTGTTCTGCCGTGTACTTTCCCTTCAGGTGTGTCTGGCTCCACACTACCCTCCTGTTGCACTGAGATGAAGGGCTTTTGCTGTGCGTAGGGGCAAAGAGGTATGAGCTAAGGAAATAATCCATCCCGTACTTGGCCTCATACCTTGCTTGATCTTGCTGAATGCAAACACTTGCACACCCAGCACTTGGTACAGCTCTAGGGTGGTTAAGGAAAATTTTTGCTTCTCAGTATAATGACACTTTAGAAGGATGTATATGTGAGTGAGGGAAGTGAGAATAAAGGAAAGGGTTTTTGTATGCTGTCTGAGATTTCTCATGAGAAATAAGGTAACATGAAACAAAACAATGGGGCTGAAATGGAGGCCTTTGCACTTTAGCCAAGTGTTTTAACGGATAGTTTACTCTGACATGCTCTTGGACCTTTCCTCCTATTTTTTTACCCTGGTATCCTCCTCATAAACAAAAGCAAAGACCATTCCTGCACTTGGGCACCAGATGGACAGGACTGGAGATGGGATTCACTTCCTTGTGTGGAAAACAGAATTTGAAATGTTAGTTTTTTCATATTTGCTCCCCAACTTTGAATTCAGGGACCTTTGGGAAGAGTCAAAGGTGGTATAGTTCTCATTCTCCTAGTGTCCACAGGGAAGAGGGGGATATGCTCTCCATTCCCACTCTCTCCCCATTCATTTTGTGATTTGCAGAGGATACGTATGCTTTTTCATATCTTGTTCTGGATAAATTTCTTTCATTGAAAGAGACAGTTTTTAGGACTAGTTAATAGTTTTCATGCTATAGGTAATCTAGTATTTCCTTGACACTTGCTTATTATATACCCTGAAGCTCAGCTTCCTCTGCTATCATTACTCCTTCTGCCAAAAAGGAATCTCCTGGTTCTCAAATGATTTGACACCAACTCTAAATGGATATCTTGAAAGACTGATTCTTAAACTTTATGATTGTGACTCGACTTCCAGGTGTAACACTCATTTTCCTCACTATTCCACCCCACATAATCATATTAATAATGATGTTTGTCAGGCTTGCAACCTCCATTGTAACTTCTGTGACTCCAAGGGGAGTCAGTTGCCTTAAAGTAGGGAGAGATTGAGTTTTTCCTTACAACAGTAAGGTGCAAGGATCTATTGAACACTCAGCCAGCAATGGCTGGGCATCTGTTTTCCGTTTACAGATCCAAAAACTCCCTTCACATGGCATACACCTGGCTGCTCTTTCCTTAGGTTGCACAGTACTGACACAGTGCTAGTACTGTCTACAAGTAACTTTGAGAAATGAGTATTATCTTGACAGCAAAACAAACTGATACAGCCTTTGCCTTTTATCAAGACTTGTAACAGAGACAAATGGAGATTATTTAGGTAACTGATTTTTTGTGTGCGTATGTAAGTTTCCAGGTTAATTCATTCTCTTTCTATTAAAAACTCTGTGCTAGTTTGAAAGGCTGCATTTGAATTCCAGCTAGAGTGAAGGTTTTATTTTCTAGCATGAATCTCAGCATTAATCAGAGTTGGATGCAATTTACACCACCTTCAAAGAGCCTGTAAAAAGATAACGAAAAAATGTTAGTCAAATGGTAAAAACCACAGAGCAAAATTTGATCCAGAAATAAATTATTTGAGCATGTCTGACTTCCATGGCATTGCCAATGTAAATCTATGCAGTAGGTCACCACAGTGGAGTCCATAGTGGCTAAGTCTGAGGCTTTGTTTTATATATGTTTTTTTAAAATCCCGGCCATTTAATTGCACAGTGTTCTGGCGTAACTGAAAAAATATGTCTTTAACACAATATGTGTAAAATAAGACAGTTTTCTTTGCTGCTATTACAGAGATGTGCATAATGAAATCACTGACAGAACTTTGCTAATTTACTGTATTGTGCAGATCTTCAAGACCTCATTATGATCTTTGTTTACCATGTCCACTGTTCACTTGCTCGACAACCTGTCTTCATTAATATAATGAAAGTATAACATTATAGGTCAGGCTGTACAAGGACAGAGGAGTTTTACAGGATATTATTTTAACATTAGATAGACATATATAATAAAAATTCTTCATATGTTTTAAATTTAATAGACACAAAATTTAGACTTAAAAAACCCCAACCAGATCACAGGAGTTTGTTTTTGTTATTTATATGAGTTTCAACCCACATTTCTGTAACCTTCAACAGTGAACAATGTAGCCTATTTCAGGTTCTCATTTTATGGCAGATTTCCTATTGGAATCTGTAAGACCTAGACAGTGAAATGCAAAACAATTGAGAGACCACTCATTTACTAAAAAAAAAAAAAAAATTCTGCTTAATAAATAACCAAAGCTTTTTTTGTGCATCCAGGTTTTGCAGAAAACCTATGGGCTTGAAGCAGCTATCAGCCATTCCTGTGTCTTCAGAGCAAGAGCTGGCTGTGGTGCAGCAGTCCATGGGGCCACACAGGGCATGCTTGGATCTCCTCTAATGTACAACGGCTGTGGGTAGGTCTTGGATCCACACACCCTCCACACTTCTTCTTATCTTAGATGTAGGGCAGGGAGGATTGGCTGGTGGCAGAAAACAACTCTCAGCATTTACTTCTAATTTAAATTCAAAGCAAAATGACTTCAACTAGACCAGCTAGAGAGGGGATGTTTGCAATAAAGGCTATAAATACCCCTCTGAGCACAAGTATCCTTGCTAACCTGGATTTTTGGTAGTCATGTATGTTCAAGTTTTAGATGAATTAACTTGTTTGAGATGCTGAACACATTCAGAATATCATGAAACACCACTATATTTATATAATAGTATCTCAACACTTGAAATATTACATTATATGTACTCTGATGTCACTACCCCACTGACTTTTGGAAATTAAAATTATGAGAATGATGTGATAGTATTTTCACACAGGTACATTTTATTTCCCTGGCAGTAGAGAAATTTGGATGCATACAGGCTCCAATCTCAGCATTTCCCCCCTCCCCCATTTCTTCCCATTTAAAATGTATGCAGTGTTGCCATTACAGCTCATGTACTAAATAACTGGAAGCATCAAACCATCTAAAATAAGCTGCAGAATCAGCACTCCTAGGTTGTGTTTTTATATACAATCAGAAGAAAACTTTGCCTGCTGCAAAGATTAAACAAAAATACCCTGATATGTGTATCATATAAGGCAATGATATTAGCCCAAAAATGTAAAAATATGAAGGTCTTGCATTGAAAATTATTTTCAATGTATTATTTAAGAGGGATGAAATAAGTTTTAAAAGCTTATGTGAACCCTTAAAATGCCAGTTTTAAGAATCAATATGACAATAAAAATAGCATATATTAGATGCTGGAAAATGTCAGGGGCTAACGTGATAAATTGCTAGGTTTGTGCCTGTTTTGATGTTAATTTTGCAAATTACTTTTTTTGGGTGAAGATGACCCTGGGGCGTGCAGTCTTTGCAACTCACTCTTCTCAGTAAAGAAAGTGAAATGTGAGTAATTATGTCTGAAAGCAAATGTTCTGAAGAGTCTCAAGACTATTTACATGGTTTGGAGGTCTTACTTTTTTTCCTGTATGATACAGCACCACCAGTCCCGGTTTTGTCCGGCTCCCATGAATGCCCAGGAAATGGCTGCTGTCATCTGTGTTATGGAGCCAGAGCATCAACTGAGTGCAGAGCAGCTGTCTCTGACAGCCCTGACAGCTGGGCAGTTGCTGTTGGATGAAGTTCTGTGGAGCACCCATCCTGCACACTGGTTTCAACCTTCCCGCAAGGTGGTGATCTAAAGCAGCCTGGATACTCAGAGAGGCAGATATCTGTAGCAAGATGTGGTGTTCACCATTCGGAGATGAAAATCCCATCTGGATGAGGAAGACAGAAAAGGAACACTGAACTTTCCTATGCTGCAATATGAAGTTGTTTTGAGTTTTTTTTTCTGCTCTGTCATGCACATTTTTCTAATCTGAATTCAAGTCTAATGTCATCTGCCTTCGTTTCCTCAGTGCATATGTGGTTTTCACATGTGCTCATCACTTTGAGGACAAATTCTTACATGGTAGGGGATGGGTCCAAATGACTCATCCATTTTGTCAAAGCTGATTTATCATCAGGATCAAAGCAAGTCTCTTTTTCAAGATATTTCCCCTGCTGCTTCTCCAGTTTCTAGGAACTTATTTCTGCTCTCCTTGTTTCTGGGGAGGCAGGCACTCCTTTTCTGTTTCTGTGTTATCTTGTTTTCCTTGCTGCAGTTGTTCTAGGTATGGTCTGAATGCCATGATATCTATGGAGCTGCTCTGCCTCTGGAATTTTCTTTGTCCTCTCTGTTTTTTTTCTTTACTTTCCTCTGGGTTTCTAAACTTCTTTTGTGTCTCTTCTCCTAATATTAGCATCAGTAACCTGCCTGTGTGCCATGCCAGTGTTTTGAGAGAAAGCACTGTCTTCTGCAGAGAGGTCCTACTGTCTCCTTGTGTTTACACTGAAGTAAGACCTAACAAATTTTGCCACGTATTTGCTCAGTTTAGGTGTTTTTGTAGGAGCAAGCACAGCAGTTAAGACAGCCAACTGCTTTCAATGTCTCCCAGTGCAGTAATTTGCAATAGATGGACCTGTTCCATGCACAGCTTCTTCAAAACTTAGCTTTCTTTGATCTGCAGAGATATTTTTACATGATTTGTGGAAACTAACAAAGCTGTGTAATGACAATGAGTAAAATTTCCTAGCTAGGATGCAGTAACTCTGAGACAGGCAGTGAACTCAGACTGGTTTGCCTATGTCTGCATCTATGTGGAGGCCTACCTTTGACAGGTAGAATTAGAAATTCCCTGTGCCCTTTGAAATTCTCTGTGTGCCCTCTGAACTGCTCCTGAATAGTCTTCCAAAAGAGATAAACACAGAAAAATCCCAGGATATGTTTGTATCTCTCCTAAAGAAAACAGGACTCTTTCCCCGCAGCGTTCAGAGCACCTACTGTAATTTCTGTGCATGCTTTCATTTTACAGATGTGAACTCAGCTCATGAAATGCTAATGGCAGAGTTTTTGGGTCTGCCTGGGTGTGGGAGATGATGTGTGCTACAGACAGCAGCCTTGCATGTATTGCTTGGCATTGATAGAATTCTCAAACTGTTGAGATGATCTTGAAAATGTTCTTGAGGTTCACCTCAAAATGCAATTAAATAAACTCTATGAGTCCAGGTTAAAATACTTCTGTGTTACTGTTTTTTCCCTCTCACTGTGTGTATCAAAGTTGGAGGGGGAGAACCATAAACCAGCATGTACATTTGGGTAAATACAGTAGATGATGTTGAAAATGAAAGGATGGGAGACCTACCACTATAGCCTGTGAGAAAAACCCACAACTTCATTCTTTTGAAACAATTTGAAGAATACTATCAAGCTATTCTTTCTGTACCATCATGTTATCTTTGACACTGAAGTAGGAAATCACAGTGTTTCACACACATCTGGGTGGTGATTTGTGGCAAGCATACAAATCTGAATCTTGACACAGTACCACTGATTAGCTGGACAGCACTGTCTGTTGACAGGTGTCTGTATAATATTTGTAGCTCTCTATATAGGTTACTAGCAGAGGAATTAGTACAGCAAAGATGCTTATCTCTTCTAGCAGCTATGTGGTTGAAAATGAATGCTGTTTATCATCTTATTCACATCTCTTAGAGCTTGGATAACTTTTCTCTGAGTATGTAAATATCTTGCAATTAAATTTCAGTCAAGTCCAGCAAGTGAACAGGCATAATGACCTACAGTGCAGGGGAGGGAGCTCAGTCATAGATACCACTTTCTGTGCTGCTACTTAGGGAGCAAAAATGAAGTTCCTTCATTCAAAAGGCAGAAATACAGTTCCTCCAGACTCCAGGCATCTATTGCAACCAAAGGTGGACTGCCTTTGCAAGGATAATCTCTGGTGGGACATGAGTGAAGATACCTCTATTGAATGCAGTGCATAAATATTAAGAAATATTTTCGTTCATTCACAGAGGGAGAGATGGAGAAACATTGCTTTAATTGCTCCATATGGCACAGTTACAGTGAAAACAATTTACTCATCAATCAGTTCCTCTTTTAACTGCATCTTGTTCATCCTGTAGCTTGCTTATAACCAGCTGAAAAACATGTAACTTCCTTTACAGTATTTGATCACCAAATATGCAGAACTTCCCCTTGAATTGGAAAAGAGGAATTTCAGTTACTATATATAGGTCTCTTGATGTAGGAATCAATACCAGAATCCTGTGGTTATAAAGTGTTAGTTTCTTTCTACAACTTACTGTCCGTTTTTTATAGTACAGTATTTAGCTGCCAAAGGAATACAAATGCTAGGTTCTTGTCTCTTGACTTTATCCTAATCATTGCAGAAACATTAATACATCTTGTACCCTGAAATAGAAAAAATAAAATAAGCATCAACAATGTGCCAAAAACAAGTGCCGTGTTCTTTAAAAGAGGAGAGAAATGGACAGAACCTTTTGCTTCATAAAAGTATTTGAAAAATTTAAAGAAAGGTATCCAAATTACTGGTATACTGAGTCCAGAAAATTTAGTGCACAGTTGAAATGGATAGTCCCTTACACTCATATATCTTATCAAGAAGTACTTTGATTAAACACACAAAAACATTCTCCCTGTAATGACATTAGTTAGTGTTTTTTTCTGCTACTAATTTATTTTTTCATGTTCCATGGTATGAACAAATTAAATACCATGTCTCAAATGTCTCAAACAATTAGATTTATCTTGATTATTCTTGCTCTCTATCTGTTCCTCTGTCTGACACTATCAGGTCATGAGAAGTGGCATGGAGTGGGGATACCATGAGCTAACCAAATTTTACAGAAATAGAGTTGAAGTGTCCCTTAACCCTGTTGTGGATTTTCAAGAGGGAAAACCAGCTTCTGAAACTAAGACAGTTTTCGAAGTTATGCTGAGACTGCAAGGACAGAAGCAGGTCAGACAAGGCATTTGATGCCTGGGACAAAATCCCATACAAGTTTTTTCAGGTCTGGAAGTATACCACTGTGCTAACCCCAGGAGTACACTGCCAGAGGTAGATTTCCAAATGTGGTGTCAGTATGTGTTGCTAGCACTGAAATTTTTTACCACTACACATGTGGATAGTTCATCCTGGAACTATCTTCCTGCTAATCTCCTGTTAGCCTGGTCTTTCAGCACCAACGAGAAAATGCGGCCCAAATACTGCAACTCATTCTCTGAGATAGACTGACCATTATAAACTATCAAGGTAATAACTGTGCTCTTGCATAAAAGCACAGGGCTTGCTTTGTTTGGTTTTAGTTAAATCTAGCTCTACATGTCCTGACCAGTGATTAAATAGTGTTCATGTGCCTCTACAGAGATTATTGGCAAGCCCCTGCAACATGCAAGCATACCACGCCCAGGTAGAAATTTTGCTAGTACTTAAAAAATGCTTTCTTTGAAAACTGGAGTACATAAACAGCACACCACATTCACTTTAAAAGAAAATAACAATGGTCCCAGTATATTGACTGGATTGGGGTCCCTCAACTTCTGCATATGTCATCTAAGCCCACTAAGCCAGATGCCCAGTACAGCCAGAGCCCACTCCTCTCTGTGTAAGTGCAACAAAACCTTCCTAACCTAAGGGCTGAAAACTGCCAAACGTCAGGGTTTGGAAGATCATATTACCCCTTGGCATGGGATTTTGGCTAACTGGCTTCTGAATTTTCCTACCCAGTGAACACTGTACAGCCTGATGGCTCAGCAAACATTTTTGATCTCGCCTTTGCTGCAGAAACTGATGTGTCTTCAAAGGCATCTAGGGAAGATTCTGGGAGGAAGTGTTGTGCACATGGGCACTTGCTGAACCTGCTTAGGCATCCTGGGCATGGTCTAGCTCTGTTAGCGCCGTGAGCAGCTTCCTCTGGTGTGCACTGCTGCATCTCCAGAGATGGAGGTGCACTGTGGTCCTATGAACACCCCCAGCAGGTTTTTTGGGGGCAGAACTGCAGGGAATACTGTCAGGTTGCCTCAGCCTCATAGCACAGGCACAGCTTTGAAGCATTATCCCTCGAAAGCTGAGCAGACATTGCCACTGCCGTGTGGGACCAGAAGGCATGTTATCAGCATGCAGATGTTCAGGGTAGGCTGACCACTCAAAAAAAGGCAACTGCTGGCTGGTCCTCCTGGTCTGTGCCCAAGGCCTACAGCTGGACCCGAAGGCTGCTGTGCATGAGGCTGAGCATGCACCCTACAACTCCAGTGTCTGTGCACAACCTCCACAAGAAACTATTTTTATTCCTACAGCCAATGGTGCTGTTCTAAAAGGTCAGTAAACACCAGCCGTGGATCAGTGCCAGCCATGTCAGTGGGAATCTAGATAAATTGAGACAGGTTTTGAATAAGATACTGTACTTTACTGCTGTGTAGTGAGCCATGATTGCATACATACAGACAGTATGGGTGTCAGCCAGCTTCACACGAGTCACTGCCAGCCTGGAAATACAGACTGGTGCCTGGTAAGCTTATCTGCTCACCCGGGCATCAGCAGTGGCCTTGGGTAGAGGTAAAAATGAGCACAGGCCAACAAGGAACATGCCTGGAGAGTCACAGAATCATGGAATCATAGAATGGATTGGGTTAGAAGAGACCTTAAAGATCACCCGGTTCCAACACCCCTGCGACGGGCAGGGACACCTTCCACTAGGCAAGGTTACTCCAAGCCCTGTCAAATCTGGCCTTGAACACTTCCATGGATGGAGCATCCACAGCTTCTCCAGGTAGGTCAGACTGAACTGATCATAGTCACTTTCCGTTTAATCCACCTGCTCTCCTGTGCTTGATGCTTTAAGTGTATTCTTGGAAATGAAGCCTGGGTTCAAACAGTGATCTTTCAAAGTCTGTGTTGCTAAAATTTCAGATGCACACAGCAATTTGCATGTTAGGTGATCTCTGGTGAGGGTCCATTGAGCATCAAAATGTTGTGAATGGTGCTGCATATCTTTAGACATTAACTGATTGGCTAACACACTCCAGGTCATAAGCACAGGACAAATGCATTTCTCACAGTCTGTTTAATCTTGCCTTAAAAAGTGTGTGTGCTATGTACACTCCTTGTACAGTAATTCTACTTTAGCTATGTTTTTCTGCTCCAAGTTAGTCGTTTCTGTGTTCTGAAACTCTAATTTTCTCTCTGCCTCTCCAGAATCTTTAATTCTCTTACAACTTGTGTAGTTTCACAGTTTAGAGATTAGTGAATTGCATTACATTGAAACCTTACTTCTTGCACTGGAATTACATTACAAATCAGCAGGATATGTCTGCTCCTTCTCTGCAAGTGCCTTATGAATAGTGACAGTCCTGCTGTGAGAGCACCTAGGGTGATTGGAAAGAGAGGTCTCCTCTTCAATTAATTTGTGAAAAAACAGTTCCTTTAATGTAAGGTTTGTGCTCCACCTAAGAGTGCAGTCACTTATGGGGAGGACGGGTTTTTAAAATAATTCAGTGAATATGTTCATATTAAAGTCTCATAAAGAGCTTTATTTCACCAGGAAACCCTTCTTTTCAGTGAAGTGGGCTGCAATGCACTTGCCAAACCACTCATCCACTGCTCACAGGAATGAGAATGGAATTAAATCAAAGAAACAGATGTGGTTGGGTGAGGCAGGTTTCCTTTGATATGTAAAAAAATAGGGGCATGTTCATCTGTTTTATAATTTTTGATGGTGTTTTGATTGGCTCAGTGGAAAATGGCAGTCAGAAAAGCAATCCTCATACAGTATTTGTACTCCGATCCAGCACAAGGCTTGGTTCCTTAGAGACCACTGGTATATCTGAACATCCAAGCTCCAGATTTTGACCACTGCTAGCATGCTTGAAGGTCAACAGCGTCCTTTCTGATTTGCTTGGATTATGCAGGTGAGCTTCCAGCAGCTCCCAAAAATATAAATCTGTGTGACAATACAGCGAGGAAGGGCTGGCGTCACAGACAAGATTTAAAAGGGAAAAGGGCTCAGCCTTACTTGTTTCTGCCGTCTCTGTTCCCCTTCTCCTGAGAGCACTGTGTAGCTGGGATTTTTGAAATAACAATAATAAAAAATTGGGATTGTTAAAATTGGATGTACATCAAGGGAAACCCATCTGACACATATTTTTATATGATGGCTGTCTTACTAAGATGTACAGACCCCATTTTTGTTGGGTTTAATTCAGAATTGGTCAGACTGGCTTCTCCTTGTGGAACCACAGAGCCTGCCTGTTGAATTCCTCTAAGCCCTCCAAACCAAAAATACAGTAAATCACCTTTTCTTTTTCATTTGACTATAAATCCAGCTGATTTCTGCAGTGCTGCTTTCTAAAAGACTCAGTTTCCACCAAAAAAAAAAAAAAAAAAAGAAAAACGTACCATTTTTTTGATAGAAGTGTTGAATCAGGACATTATAGCATGTCACAGACCTTTTGTTTTCCATTCTTCACTAATAACAATGCCAACATGCCTTCCCTCAGAAATTCTTAAGATGCATTCTCACCTAGATTTTGGACTATGAGTTCTAACAAAAAGTTTTTCAATTTGTTTTTGTTTTGCATCAAACGAAACTAACTCTATACCTCAAATGTATTGTTCCAGACAGGATGTCAACGTTGTATTAGCTTACCTCTTCGCAGATCCTGTCAGAAAGACTAAATGCAAATGGGTGAGTGTTTCTTGCACATCATATGGAATGCATATTAATTATAATATGGCTCTGCTAGGCTGTATTTCTTGTATTATGAAGTTTTGAGGAATGATCATAATCTCCCAAACGGAGATCTCCTCATCCTCAGAGGCATTTATTGGTCTTTGGAAGTGCGTAGGGATTTTTTGGGTAAGTCACTAGTTCAGATCAATTTTTTTGCAGGTTATATGAAAGAGAATGAAAGATAGAGTTAAAAAACCCCCAGCACTTACCTTCAGCTGTCACTGGCCAGCAACTAAGAACCAACTTTATTTCACACTTCAGAAACAACAAAATATAAGGTACCCTCCCGATATTCATCTTAGTACTTTAGTAAATTAATTTTAGTCATTTAATCTATCCATGGAGCTGCAACATTATTGTCTTTACAAATTTTCAATGTAATCCAAAGCTTTTTACTTCCACAATATAAAATTTCTCTGCAGAACAACGGCCTTATTCAGAACAAAGTGGTTGTTTTCAAGGTCTGCACGCATACTTAAAATTGTTAAATATACTTACAATTTTCCAATCCAGCAGGCATGGGAGTGTTCCTCCTTGTCCTGCCTGTTAAATTTAGTTAGATGTTCTGAAAAGGGGAGCAGATTGTTCACCACTGGCAGGTAAAATCAGGAAATAAAAATATTGACTCAAGACCTTTGCAGGACAATTAAACAGCTAATGAAAGGGCTGGAGTGCCTGCAACCACAGTGAGCAGGAAAGAAGGATGATGTGCCTCAGTTTGGCACTCCTCTGGGTCCTACTTCTGACACTGAAATGTTTTCGCTGTGGAGATTATAAGGGAATTCTGGTGAAGCATCACGAGTAAAAGGCAAATATTTTCTGAAGCATCTCTCAATAAAACCAGACACTTTATTCCCTATTTCTATTCTTCCAGAAAGGATATTCACAGTGCTTTACCTTTTCTTTGGACAAACAGTGGCAGCAAACTCGTGGCAAAGGTGAATGCTGAACAATACAGGCAAAGCCCAGTCCTCCTGCACAGCTGCTTCTCTGACTGACAACCAAACTTTCCAAGGCAAACATGGAAAGAAGTCCAGATACTAAGAGCAGGAGTAGTCTCTCCCAGTACTCCTCACTATTTTGCTAAACCAGAAAGAATAAGCAAGTTTGGTGCTGAAATCCTGGCAGGCCCCATGGACTGTGATTGGTAGTGGGAGAAACAGAGACTCACTGTCCCTTCTGGGCTGCTTTGGGCGCCAGCACATGCAGAGACTGTGCCTACATGTACCTGCTAGCAGCAGAGAATTGCAAGAGCAAGGGTACTCTATCCCACTTTTGAAAGCTTTAAGCAGCTTGGCTCCCTCTGACCCCGGGTGTGTGGGTACTGTCTCCTTGAGTCCTGTGTCAGTCCTAGCAACTCAGGATTTTCCCATGGACACATTGATCTTCAAAAGTCCAGAGATAACAATTTACAACCACAGCATGACACAGGTTTTTGTTTAGCTGAAAATTGCTCCATTTGTTGAACTCTGTTGGCTCAATTCAGCCAGAATCCCCATAAATACAGGTCTTTTTAGGTTTCAAAGCAGCAGACTGAATTTGAAGCATCTATGTGTGTGTAGGTAGGGATGGGGGGAGAAACCAAAGGGAAATATCCATGAAAAAGTGTGAAAATACATATTGTTAAATTTGAAATGTCACTACATTTCCTCATTAGACAAAAAGACCAATTTTTATTTATACTTTTTTTCACACCAGTGAGAGATTCAGATACCACAGGCTATGCTCAGAGCTGTAGAATATTAAGAGGAACAAGGGAACTTCAAGGCAACTAAATTCATATCCAAAGATTCTGTATTTCTGCTTTTTCTCAGGGTATAAGACATAGGGACATGAGTTTCTGAACTTGAGGTTTCTGTACCATGTAATGATTTCCCAAACTAATTCATCTCTGTTGTAGAATACCTGTGTTTTGGGGCAAGTAGAAGAAGATATCATCAGATAAGGGTCATCTAGTATCAAGACTGTAATAACTCTATCAAGACAGGGATGGCACCACCCACCTGAAGTGCAGCAAATACAGAACAGCAAGTAGTCATACCCTGAAGAAAGCTGAGTGCTGGGCGGAAGAAGCGATTCAGTTGATCCCATGAGTGGAACTGCCAAAGCTTGCCTTGTTCAGCAAAGGCCATCAGGAGATATGTCTGCCCTGTGTAAATATATTAGGAGGATAAACGCCACAAAGGGAAAAGAGCTGATTAAGCTAAAGGACAATATTGGCTCAGGAGGAAATGGTTATAAAGTAATCGCGAACAAATTTGAAGTGGAAGACAGAAATAATTTCTCACCATCACAGTGAGGTTCTGGAGCAGCCTGCTAGTAGGAGAAGTAGACATTAACTATTTCTTACAAAATAGAGCCCTGGGAGGGGAATATATGACATGACAGCTTGTGGTAGCAAACTCAGGGATTGATGTGTTCCAAAGTGACAAGAAGCAATCACTGGAAAAAGCCTATTATCTCAGATGAGGACTGCCTTGCCTGCTGCCATTTGACGTGAATGTTAATGTCAGGCTTATCAGGGCTGTCTCCCAGACTAAAGCCCCAACTCCCTCCTGCTGTCATCACGATGCGTTGCTGACTCTGCCTTGCAGCACAGTGCGGGGCTGCCCTGGCAGAAACTGACTTAGAGAGACTGAATTCTTGAGGCTATAAAGACTTATTTCTGGCAGAAATTGAATACTTAATAATTTTTGGGTCAGGGTACCAAGAGGAAGAATATTTCTGACCTGATCACACCCACTGCACTCTGGATAGTTACATATTTGGCCCCAATTATGCTACCACCCTTTTCACAAAAGGCACAGAAGTTTAGTGACCTGGCAGAAGATTGAGCCTAATGTGGCATAACTCACTGGGGTTTTAGCTCTCCATGCTGCAGGGGAGCATTAGCAGGTAAATGGGATTTGTTTTGAAAAATGGCAATGCATTACATGTTTCACTGGATCACAGTAGGGCTTCCCTCACTTTTATTGCTTGAACCTTCACTTCAGATTTGGAATGGTTTAGCCAGGTGGTTCCTATTAATACAGGATGAACAACTTACTTGAAAATACCTATGTGACAAAGGATTTATTTGATGGGAGGATTCTTCTGATAATTTCATACTGGACATATTTGGAGTAGGGATTTGTGCCAACTGTTAGCCCTTAAAAAGACAGTTTCCAGAGGGCTTTTTCTGGATCACGAATATAGATGGTAAAAGGTTAACATGAGTATTGAAGACCAGAAGAATGTGTATATTTTTGTATGGAAAAGAGTTTGCTAAGGGTGCCTAAGATCAGGAATAACTTTTCTTACAGCCAGGACATCTCAAGTCAAGTTCTAATCACCACTTTCTGTCCTTGCAGGGAGTTGTAAAACTACTTGTTCTGGCCTATTTACTTTGTCTTAATATTAATCTTCACATCGTGTGTGTAAGGAAACATACCGGTGACTACATTATGTCTGAAAACACAAAGTCTGATCACATTTGTAAATTGTCCCTGTTACTCTGCCACTGCCAGCTGCAGCTATTTTTTTTTTTTTTTTTTTTAATTAATCAGCATGGCAAGGAGAGGGAGTGGAAGAGGCTGAAAGTAACAGACCAGTGTTTATTTGCACTGACATCTGACATAATTTTAAAATGTTTTTGGATATTATGTCAAGAAATACAGGAACTGTGAGTCTTTGGATCTTGTGTTAATTTTTTTTCTGGGTGTGAGTTTTACGTTATCTGGCAGGAAAATCATTTGTTGAAAATTACTTCACTGATGACCCACATGTAAGTGTGATTTTGTGTTGCGATCCACTTTCTGCTGGAAAGAAAAATAATTGATTTTCTTTTGGTTTGGATTATATTTTCTCTGGGAACACTGGAGAGAAATAAAAACGTTATGCTTTATGATATGCAATATTTTTTTTGAGGGGGAGAATGAATAGCTTGACTACTAATAATGAAAGAAAAGACAAAAGATGCCTTTCAAAAATGTTTGAATTTACTCTAGTTTTAAGTAGAGACTTTACAGTAGCTTCATATTTTTATTCTAGAAGAGAACCGTCATGAATCATTCATAGCAAGGAAGAATTTCTATTCAGTGTGCTGCTTCTTTACATATTACCTTCATACTTTATCAGAGTCAGAAATGACTCAACTCACTCATATAGTTCAGGAAAACTGCAGAACTGCTCTTCCATACTGCAAATAAAAGAGAAAAATAACTTTCAATCTTAAAGAAATAGTCTGCAATGGTAAGCATGTCTACTGAGCTGGATGAAAGTGTTAAAATAAGATAGTTTTATCAAATCCACGCCCCAAACAAAGCTCTTCTGCAACATTTTCTTTAAAATAGAGATTTCCTTTTGGCATAGGTACATGTATGTGATATATTTAACCACACGAGGTCACTTACAAAACAGTCTGGGTCTCATGCTGTTTTCAATATCCTACATTTTTTTTTGATCAATTTTTGGCCCATTCATCTTTCCCTGAGAGTCTGACAATTTGAGTCTGAACTTTGAAGCTGGTTCCTGTTTGAATTGGAACTGAAGTCACATAAAAAACTAGCCATGTGACTAATATGGGAAAGAGATCTGCCAAAAAGTAGACCAAACGCAAAGGTCTGGAGGTGTCTGATTTAGCACCCAGAAATAGTTTGAGCAATGAGTGCCTCAGGTCATCCACTTGCCAGTTGTGCTAGACCCTGCTCCCTTACAAGGCCAAAGGAAAGAAGCAGGCACAGCACCCAGGTCATTCATGTCTTTTAGGGTGTCTGATTTCAGTTTCTGTCACCCACATCTTTATGCCCTCTATTTTTAATTTGTCCTTTCAGATCTAGTTGAACCCCATCAGGTTTTTGGATACTGTTCCTAACCTATTAAACCTGAGACAGAAAGTCCTAACCAGTGTTTACTGAAATAAAACCAACACTAAGGTCAAACAGTGAGTAAGAAAATAAGGTTTTCAGAATCAGGCTAGTGAAAAAAACATCTGTTTTCATTGCAGTGTCTTTGAACAAGCTGCTTTCAGTCATGTATTTCCTTCAGCATTGCCTGAGTCTTCTAAGATTTCTTCCTTTGCCTTATAGCTCTGTAATCAGAAGTGACTATGAGACCCACCTCTTGTTCATGAACACATTACTTTGTCACATGCTATCACAAGGAAAATGTGTTTTCATGATAGAGGGTTTCTGTAGTAGAGATTAGTTTGGTTCTCTGCAATTTTGGATCTGAAAGCAAGCTGTTTTGGCAGATAATAGTGAGGTCATTCTCTTGTACTCTCTTCTATCAAGCATAATGGTATTTAACAAAAAAGAAAAAAATATAAGTAAGTAAGTTACCATAATAATGACTGTTTCTCATCCTTGACTTCAGAACTCATTTTTTGGATCTTCTCTTTTCTGTGATCTTACCTTTATGAAGAAAAAGATATCCAACCCTAAATGAAAACCTGGCCTGGTCCAAGAAATGCCAAACATAGCAAAAGAAATTTTTTCCTTTTCTCTGCCTTTTCCTTCATTAACCCCATTCAAAGGGATGATTAGCAATTGGTTATATTTCTGAGTGTTATTCAGCTATGAAAGGGATCTCAGTATTTTAAAATAGATGAAAATTTTCCATTGAAATAACCTTTATGGGCACTTATCACCTTTTTTGTTTGTTTTAGCTGTTTTGATTCAGGCAGCTGTGTACAGTTCAGTTCACCTGATAATAATAGAACAAAGCGGAAGAGAAAATGTAAGCAGACATGAAAAGTTCCTAAAGCCAGGATGTAGTGAATGTAACAAATACTTATTTGACACAAGGATGTTTTTAATATTTGCAAAAGATATAAAAAACCTTCTTCTAATGTTGAGCTCTGATGTATATCCACTGTACTACTCCAAAATCTCACCCTACCTTAATTATAGAATTAGGTTTGCTATGATAAAATAACTTTTGAAATTTTATATTTTTATATGCCCGGTAAATTTCCTTCACCTCCAGATTTCCATGAGACCTCAAGCTAAACAACCTGTTGATTAGCGGCTATAAAATATGTGCAGCAAACCCCTGAATCAGTGCCACAGGCATTTAAAAATACTGTCTTCTAAAGTTGTTTTTCCCACAAGAGTAAGAACAGTTTTGTATGTGAAAGTCCTAGAGTATTAGACTATGTATAGTGAACATCCGTTTAAATAATTCCATTCAGACATGTTAAACAATCTTTTTGTGCAATGCAATTAATAATGTAAAACAGGGTCTTTGACTATAGCATTTTGATTTAAAAGGAATTAAGTGACGATAGCGAAGAAAACATTATTGACTTAATAATTTCTCAGAACAGAGGTAAAACTGCACTGCAATTTTAAATAGAAAGAAAATTTTCTGGAGGACACATTGCATTTTAGCTGCTGGAGGAAGCCAAAGAAATAACTGAAGAAACTACTTTTTAGATAGATAAGCAGTATAAAAAAAATCTGGAACAAAAGACCTGTAGGTTGTTTGCATATTGTTTTAAAGTAAAATCTTGTTATTGGAATTTGTTTTATTCCACTTGTATCTAGAAATGGGTCATGGCCTCCTGCAGGTGGCAGAACTTCGGCATAACGTCTAATGGCACACTGAATGAAAACAGCTTTTCCTGAGTGACTAGCTCTCTGTATTCTAAGATTAAATGAATGATCCTCTGAAGATGTATTTATTCTCTGATCAGCAAAACCTTATGGTGCAATTTTTTCGTAGCCATTCCTATAACTCTAGATGAAACCATATTTTCATAAGTATTTAAGCTCAAAAAAGGTGGGGAAGTCACTCTATATAATAAAAAGGAGGTGGTGATCAGGCTGCCTGTCATCTGATTGCATTTACTGAGAGCTATAAGTCTCTGCAGCAACACCAGAATGGTCTATACAAGAGCAATAGGAAGCCCAGCACCACGTGTACATTGTCTGTAAGCCCTATATGTTCTGCCTGCAACATCCTGAGCAGTTTCAGAGGGACCTCTGGGCAGCTTAGGCTGTGGCAAGCAGCCTCTGGGGCTTGCTGTGGGGTAGCTCTTCATCAGGGCTCACTGAAGCCAGAAACATCCATGCAACCCACAAAAAGAAGTTCAAGCCGAAATATTGATTTTCCTGTTCATGTCATCTAGTAGTGTTTAACCTCTGTTTTCTAAACACATTCTCTGAAAATTGTAATGTGTGCTGTTGCTTGCAATTTTGTTTGGAGACAGGAGCACGTTTCTCCTTTTTCAATGCAGTGTCAGTATATGTTAATTTAGCATTATATTCATTTGCTGTCCTGCCCTACACCAATAGCCTTCCTCTAACCAACAAGTGGCTTCTTTCAACTGCTCTTCAATGCTGCTTGAATGTGCTGAACAATTCAAATTTTTATACTGAAACTAGGTTCATTCAAGAAAGTTAGATCATAGCTAGATCAAAAGCACCAGCAAAATCTGTTTCTTTTCTGATGTCTCTTCCTGTGAACCGGGTGCATATCCTCAGATTTATTCCATTTTTTAAAAAAGTAGGGTCAAATAAAGGGGCACTGTGTGTTGGAAATGTTTTTTGCCAGATTCTGTAGTAAGAGGATACAGCAAATAAGAATGAATTTGAAAGTTTTGGTTAAAACTCAAAACAAAGCAAAAGAACAGAAGAGTAGCTCTAAAAATTAAGAGCAAAGGGCCCAGTGTCCTCTTTCTGACAGTTACCAACATGTGGAAATCAGTGAGATATAGAAAAAACCAAAGTATATAGTGATTCTTCAACATCAGTCCTTCTTACTCAACTATGACATTTCTTTAAAGAACTCACTGAAGCTAATTTTTTTCCTCATTGTGCTTAGTACTGATATCCCATAGCATTTGATACTTTAAAGAAGAAGGGTGTCAGGAAAACAGGGTAGTCTGGTCCCCTTGAATAGGCCATTTTGTAACCCCATGAACAGTGTTTAAAAAATTCGTTCAATTTACGTGAGTAAAAACAGGTTCTGTGAAAAAAAATAAAATTTAAAAAAAATTCCCTCGCTCCATAATATATGCCTCAGCTGAGGCAGAGGCATGCAGTTACTGGAAGTCATTTAGGAGTTTTATCAGCCCCTTCAAGCAACAACATGAAGTCTTTATTCAGAGGACTTCACTGAAAGCATCTCTCTAACGACTCGAACAGGACTTGGCCATAGATCAGACAGCACAAATAGAAGATGAGGTTGAAGACTTTAAGTTAATAAATTGCTTAATTTACTTCAGCTGTCTGCACTACAATTAAGAAGAAAAAATAAATAAAAAAGGGAAAAAGTTTTATTTATCTGAAAATCTCTTTCTCTTAGTTCAGGAAAGCGGACAGCTTCAAATAGTATGTGGCACCAAACATTCTTGGGCAAAAGCAAATCAAGGTCATTCTGTTTTAGAGGATGGTTTGGGTTTTGTACAGCCAAATTATGGAGTGGCTGCTGTTGTATTTGAGCAGGGAAAAAAATCTGTTACTTTTTGGAGGCAGGATGATGCATTTGTCCGATACTTCTGGCTGATGGAGTGACAGAACCAGCCATCAGTATTGTTTTGTATTTTCTGATTTTTAGCTTAACAGTCTTCCACAGTAGTTGTGGATTTCTTGCTTGTAAGATTTTACACTCACTTCACACTAGCTTAACAGAGGTATAAATGCAAAGCCATTTGCTAGACAGGGGAAATCAGCCCCTTGACCTGTCCTACAAACAATTGTTTCTTTTACAAAGACTAGTACAAGAAATACATCTGCCCTGAAGCCTCAAAAAATGCTTGAAAGTATCAAAAAAGCAAGTATTTGACAGCTTTATGTTTGCTCAAAATGTAGCTACAGTAGAACATAAGTGCAGTCTGAAGGTTTACCAGGCTTTGGCACAAGAATGAAATACAAAAATAGGGAGCAAGGTGAGGAGAGAGGCTACTTGAATTTTACCTGCTTTTACTTTTTGTAGAGCTGAAAAGTCTCTAAGTTTTATCAACTTTGTAAATTTCTAACATTTTTATACATTATCACATGTAAGTTTATATATTACTGTAGAGGAGATACTTTGATTCTCAGATGAGAAGAAAATCTTGAGAAAAAGTTCTAATAATTTCAGCTAGCTTTGTTCTGACATGCATCTCAAATCAAGTGAATGTAGATACTTACAAATAAATGCAAATACATAAATATACAAATATATTCTAACAATTAAGTACTATGTCCTTATATAACCAGTGATCTGCATGCAAAAAGCATGCAAAACATCAATAGATCATCCTGATGACAAATTTACATCCATTTTGAGCTGTGAAAAGCAGTCAAGGATTGAGTTCATAACTTGTGTTGAGTTTGAAAGTTAAAATTTAATACTCTTCCTACTTACCAGAACTACAAAGTGCACTGAGGAAATGGGATAAAAACATAATCTTCTAACTATCTCTACTGGTTATGATAAATAACCTGTAATGACAAATTTGACTGACAATTTTTTCAATAATACATGAAGCAAAAAACATACCAATTGCTTATTCCTGAGCGTATTGGATTTGCATTGTTAACAGTGATAAAATTGTTGTTATCTGCAGAAGTAAGGTGAATTGAGTGAAAGCAAACAGGAATTTGAAACGATATTTTCCTTTAATATGCATATGTTCAGATAGGGTCAAAATCAGAAGGGCCAATGCACTTACACTAGTGTGACTCTGGTATAAATCAAATTGGAATTACAGCCAGGAAATCAATATGTTGAGGTAAAATCCAGTGACACTCCCAAAGAAGAGCAACAGAGTTAGTGAAGGGTCTGGAGCATGAATCCTACTAAGGGTGGCTGAGGAAGCAAGGGGTGTTTAGCTTGGACAAAAGGAGGCTCAGGGGGGATTTTATCATTCTCTAAAACTACCTGAAAGGAGGTTGTAACAAGGTGGGAGTTGGTCTCTTCTGATTAGCAAGTGACAGGTGAGAAGAAATGGTCTGAAGTTGCACCAGGAGTGATTTAGATTGAATATTAGGAAAAATTTTTTCCCTGAAAGGGCTATCAAGCATTGGAACAGAATGTCCAGGGAAGTGTCAGAGTCACCATCTCTGGAGGTATTTAAAAGGTGCGTAGGTATGACAACGAAGAACATGGTTTAGTGGGGGACTTGGCAGTGCTGGGTTAATAGTTGGACTCGATGATGTTAAAGGGTTTTTTGAATCTAAATAATTGTATGATTCTATTAAAGAATATTTTGTGTGGTTATTTTTCTGCCCATATTTGTACTTCAAGTGCTACATTATGGATCACCAAGTGACAAAACTGTTATGGTAGGTGGATTTGTACATTATATGATTTAGAAATCTACAACTTTAAAGAAACAAGAATGAGCTGCATGGGATTATGTATGTTAAGCAAATAAAATATCTTATAATATTTGTGAATGCCAAAGATTAGATAAATTACCTAAAAAATTTCTGAAAGAATAGGGATGGAAATTCTTTCATTAACATACCATAGGACATTGCGGGAGTTATAAAAATTAGAAAAAAATAAATTATGTGTCCTTATGTAAGATGAGCAAAGGATATCATCCATGTAAGTATAAAATAGATAACTTGATGTTTGCCTTTGAGAGAGCTGCAGAATAGTAGTTATAGAATAAAGTAAACAAAAAATAAAGACTCACAGCATGGATAATTAATCTCTATGTTTTTGAGATAAAGCTTTTTATGAGGCTGCTACAAGTTAGATTGAAACAATAGTGTGTAAAATATTCTTAAAAGAAAAGCTCATCTTTTAACTCTGTTAATTTAGGTGATCATCCCGCTTGAAAATAATTTATATTCTTTTAGTCCATTCCAGATTTGAGCTAAAGTTTGGCTTAAAGTTTAAGATATATCACTTTTTGGAGATAGAAAGTGTGAAGCAGTTAAAGCAGTTCATCTTACGTGTGGTAACTTTAACTTCCATATTCCCTCACAGTCAAGCATATGCACCTAACTGGAGACTCCTGTAAGAGATTTAATTTAACCACAAATCATATTCTTATCAAAAGCTTATCAACATACAAAATGAACTAAGAGGTGTTCAAAAAGGAATTGCAAAGGGCACATTTGTTTCCTTACAGGTTTGCATCTCATGAGCTCCTATGTGCAATATGTATTTTACTAGTGCCAAAGCCTGCAAAGGCAGATGGTTTGGGGAAAAGGTAAAGCAGCACTGGTGGATGGCAGACGGATGGAAGCACTGGAGTTACTGTAGTACCGCAGAGAGGTCCCTGCTCTGCAGCTCCCAACGGGCTGCCCTTTTCATACTATCCCGGTTCTTTTCTCAGGCAAAAGACTGAAGGGCAGTTAGTTCAGAACTACCTCCAGTGCCTTCTGCCAAACAATCTGCTGCAGCTACTGGGCTGACCGGCGGGTGTTAGTCTTGGCAGGTGCTAAAAAATTTCTTATTCCTCAGGGGTATGTCTGGAGAGTGATTTAGCAAGTGTAGCAACACACAGTAATATTTAGAAATAATATTCTTCAGTGTTGCTTGATTGTATCCCAAGGCTACAAGGGTTTGATGTAAAGACACTTGGTCTAACCTCATTCTGTGGCAGACTATATTACCAGAAGGTAGCTCAGAATGCATCTGCTACCAGTAAATGCCCCAAACATTGCAGGAGATGACATCACAGTGGCATCCTTAGTGTTCTGGGAATCTCTGTGGGATATTATGGAAGGAAAGAAATCCTGTCAGCTTGCATAACTGCTGAGGAGAGGGGAGAAAATAGCTTGCATTTACCATGAAAGCTGTGTTTCAGTGCAATGTCTTTGCAGCTTGCTGTTGTCTTGTCTGTGTGTCCTCCTGCATGGCAGAGGTAGCCTTGCAGGACACTGGCATCCCTGCCTGACATGCTGCTACAGCATGCCTTCCGCTGTTTCCCAGTCAGGAACAGACTGATGTCATGTTACTGGAAAACCCTGGTCTCTCTGGTTTGCTCCTGCAAGTGCACAGCTGGCTGGAGTGCCTGCTGCAGTCTGCAACACATATCCTGAGTGCCTCCAAATCCAGTACATCATGGAAGAAGCAAACAAAGAAAGGGCAAAAGTCCAAGGAATCCTGAGGGTTGTAAGTGGAAGAGATGCCTCCCATGATCCTTGTATCTAAAGGCTGCCCTGCAAGAGTAGATTCACGGATTTAACTCAATCCCTCCCACTTTCCCCATGACCGTGCCTGTTGTGCCATACCCTCTGATGTTGGCAGGGGGAGCACCTCTCGGGCCACGGGGGAGCTTTTGTTGGAACTGGGTGGAGAGCTGGTACTTCAATGCAGGAGTGAAGGGAAAGTGTACATAAGGGAGTAATGGAGGGCAGGAGCAAAAATCAGACCCAATGAGCCATTGTTTCTGTGGATGTGCACTGAGAGTGTGTGTTCCTTGGGTATCTGGTGCCAGTTTGACAGTGGTAATGTCATATTTAACCCATTCAAGGCTGAAGATAAAAATGCAGCTGTATAAAGGTATATCTCAGGCCTTTATTTTCTCAGTATTGTTTTCATGATGTCTTCTGGGGAGCAGGATGCTAGGTGTGGGATGATTTCCCTACAGACATTGACCAGAATTATCACTGTTATTGTGTGTCAGGCTGTCAATCACTTTGAGCTCTGCAGAGTTTTATGTTTTTTGTTTTTGGGGTTTTTTTTGTTTGTTTGTTTTTTTCCCAGAGTTTGAATTTGTTGCAAAATAAGGAAAAGTCCAGATGCCCAGCCTTCATAGCCCAGATGCCTTTTTCTTTGAAACTCTGTTGCAGAGGCTTTATTCTCCTCAAGCGTCAGTACAATGTGATGGTTTAGTGCATGGGGGTTATCTGGGATTGTGTTAGAAGACTGTCTCAAGTAGAAGCAGCAAGATGTAGCAAAATCTGAAACTGTGCTGCTTGTAGGTTACTCAGTCTGGACAAAGTCATGCCCTTTCCATTATTCTAGCTTCCCTGAGGACAGCAGTTTGGGGTTCTGTGCAGATCATAGCGCAGTAACAACTCTGAGGGACCAGAGCTCTACAGTGAAACAGGGACTGAACCAAAATGAAGGTATAGCCATTGTTGCCTTAGAGTTTTTGATTTTTTAATTTTTTAAACTTTAGAAGTAGTTATGTAGTGAATGTAGATTTTAAAGTAGCTCTATTATATCCCTCACCCTTTAGCACAGTAGTTTACACATTTTCCCAACACTGTTACTCCCTTCCCATATCAAAATTGTGTTAAGTCCATTAGCTGTTTAGTCTTTTTTTCAACACAGAATTCCAGAAAGCACCTTAACACCTGCCCGAGGGATGTAAACATGGGCAAAGCGACGTTCCAAACCCAGGACTTTGGAAGGTCCCCAAGGACTGCTGTAATGAAGAGGAAAATGATGAAAGAGGGGTTCCAAACTTCCCTAGACTCAATTCCTGAAGGGGTGTGCCGAGGGGGGGAATGGGGCAGAACCAGGGGGGTGGACAAGCAGGGATTGGGTGGACATCATTATAAAATTGTAGCACCTGGATCGAAAGCGCACGCGCGATACTTGTATTCCCGGAGCCTGGTGGCTCATTAAAGCTTTCTGCTTTCTTATCTTATCTCCTAACTAATCGGGCCTGGAGTTTTTTTTCCTCAGTCTTTTAGACAACACCATAAATGTCTTACACTATTCTGGTGTCTACCCTTCACAAAAGATATAGAGATGTTAGACAAGGTACAGTGGACAGACCCTGAATTTGGAAAAATGCTTGTGCATTAAAGCTCCTAAGAAGCTGTCTGTTTCTTCTAAAATGCCTTAAGGAATAATATGATCATAATTTAGAAAGAGCTACAAAGGGAATTATTTTCTGGAAATAACAGAGATTCCCACAGCAACAAGCTTAACATGATCCACAGTCTACAGACTGAAGAAAACTTGGAAGAGAAGTTGATCTAATATTGAAGAAATCTTGGAAGAGAAGTTGGTCTAATTCTGAAAAAAAATTGTACCTTAAAACATAGTGGATTCTCTACTCTTAAATCAAGATGTCCATCTCAATCTAGATGAAGAAATCTCTCTCTTTTATTTTTTTTTATAAAATATGCTGTAGCTGAAAGAGAAACCGTAGTGTCTTTTCAGAAATAGTTGAGTTAGGTTCTTTATTCTTTGTTAGACAGGAGGTGAGATTAGATGATAATTGTGTTTTTTCTTTGAGTCCTTGACAGTGAAAGCATTTGTGAACTTCATAGAATGATAAAGGCCTTTTGCTTTCACATATACCAGTAAGTGTTATTTTTTGCTGAATTCTTTATCATGGAAAATGAAAACAGAAAACCAAAATTCTGTTGTCACTATGGATCAAACATAAATGCTGATGTGATTTAAACGTGAAAAGATCTTTCTGTATGTGAACGAGGAGATTATTAAGAAGCCTAAAACAAAACAGAAAAGGGCTGAAAAGAGACTTAGGTATCTGCAAACTGGACTTAGGTATCTTTAGGATTCTTTTAAATAACTCAAGTAATTTTCAAATAAAGTATGCAGTTGGTAAAGAAGCACTGGTACTTGCAAGGATGACAGTGGAGTAACCGAGATTGTCATGAGGGGAACAGAAAATCATAGCAAGAATTCATCTGGCATCTGATTTTGCATGAAAGAATGATGACTGTTTGCATAACTGTGTTTTTTTTTCTTCCTGGGATGAGGGAGTCAGAACTGGGGGGGGCGGGTGGAGTAACAGCAAAAAATGCTTATGAACATTATAAGTTTGTAAATTTGACATGGTGTTCTGTCCAAAGAAAATATTGCTGAGGTCTTGCGGAAGGGGAAACAGAAAGAGGAGATGTTTTCACAGATATTTTCACAAGTTGACTCAGGTGACATTTCTGAGGACTGGTCACAAGAACTGGATAGCCTTCAAAAAGCATAAGAATATATGAAATAGGATAGAGACTAGCTGATATGTAAGAAAAGTGTAGGAAATGTTTTAAGGCGGTTAAATGGAGAACCATTTGTAAAACAGTGTTTGAAGAGGGATTCCCATTCCATTTTCAATAGGAGAAAACTTTGCTTCATTAAATGAACAGACCACTTTGAAGCTCATTAGTGCTAAGACAGAAACAAAGGGTAACTAAGAACAAAACTTCTGTCTAAGTTTTCCATCAGAAGGATTAGTCCTTAACCTACCTGAGGTTATTGTATAACATATAAAGTTGTGGAACAGAAAAAACACTAAACCAGGTTGGATATTTGGCAAAAGTAGAGGACAGCTTCACAGAGACTGATTTCAAGATTTATGTAAAAAAAAAAAAAGCCCCCAACAATTCATCCACACTGAAAATGACCAGAGTAAGCAAAATTAGAACCCAAGTATAATGAGACAAACACCACTTATTATGATGAGTGTATGAGGAAGGTCAAATGAAGGAATGTTTCTGGTCTTTGCAATGTTTCACTGGGAACATGGGACACTCAGCTGTTAGATATTGGAGCCCAGCAAATAAGTACCTGGTAAGACTGGAATCACGACCCACATGGTAACAACCAAGGCTGGTGAAGCGCAGTGACTAACTCCAGACAAGGACTGCGAGATTCTGATTGTGGAAATTAAAAGTTGTTATGAATATAAGCCTTGATTATTACCTGTCCAGAAGTCTGTCTGCTGTTCATTACTGGGAAAGATACTTGGCCAGGAATGGAAAAATGTGCTTGAAATGTATATTCCCTGAGACTGCATACATTTTGGGAACATAAAACAACCAGTGCTGTGCTGGATCACCCTGCTCTGTAATTTTTCCTCCCAGGCTTTCTTTAGTCAAATTTCTTTCTTGTATATGTCTAATATCTAGTGCAATGAAGCTCAGGAGTCATTTTGCTCTTTTCAGCTTTAGTAGTCTCTTGGAGACCCCAGAGAAAGTCTGAGAGGAACAGTCAGCTGCACACACTCTTGAATCTGGATGGTTTATTATTTGTTGTTCTGACAAAACTATGAGAAAACCTCCCCAAGACAGATGCCTATGTTTCATCTCTCCTACCCACCTGGCATCAGACATACGTAAAATGTTTTGGGAAGGAGGGAAAAATCAGGCTTAAAAAGATCTGAGCTCCTTAAAAATTTGGCTCAATATGCAGTACAAAGTGGCTGTTTGCTGCATACCAAGTTCTCACACTCTTTTTCTTCAAACTTCAGACATACAAGGAATTGGTTGCATGGCTTACTAGAAAATGTGGTATGGATAAATATATTTGTAATTTGATTTGTCTGGCTGTATATAGTAAGTACTGTAATAATATAGCATTATCCTCTATTATATAGCATGCTCTCAGCTGCACTCAGGGAGATCCACCCTGGGTGGAGAGCATGGAGCTTGGCTGAACATGGTGGTTTTAAAAAAATGAAGTAACACATGCTTGGGACCTAAAGTTTATCAGTAACTTGAAGTCACAAAACTAAATACCTCTTAACCACTCAACGAATGAAGTTGTCTGGAGTACATTTTTGGACCAGAATGGATTTCTACTGGAACAGGATTAACTCTTGGAGATTTTTGTGCTCTGTTTAGGGTTAGGAGTTAATTAGATGCCATCATTGTAAAACTTTCTCTTGTATGTTATTTTGCCTAAGCTTTCTTTTCAGAATATTTTTATAAACCTGGTGGCAGTGGAAAGATGTTGTTATTTTTATCCAGAAAAAGAAATAACCTTGTCACTGTACTGACTCTTCTTCCTCCTCTCTGGGAGCAGTCCAGAAATAATACATCATGGGATGAACTATATGTTATGCACTGGTATCTGCTTTTACTGAAACTCAAAGCAGCGCGGTATCTTCTGATTGGTAAAACGAGAACTTAGAAGATAAATTTGTAAGTGAACAAGAGCAGGGAAGTTTTTTTCCTCTGGGATCAGCCATTAGCAGATTTGCTTTACTTCTTTGGAAACTTTCATGCCATATTTGCGAGGAAGTTCTGAAGTGAAGCAAACTAAACTAGTTGGGGTAGACTGTCCAAATCTCCAGTTCAAATAAAGCCAGCACTGGTCTAAATTTGCCACAGTGTCAATATGCCATGTCAGACATAAAGAGCATGTACCTATTAAACAAAGGAAACAAGCTTCTTTAGTCTTATTTAAACAAATCTAGATTTTGTGCATTTTGTATTCATTCTTCCCTTATGAAAACTATGTGCAGGTCTTGGCATACCAACAAAATCCATCTAAGTTAGTTTTTGTAGACTTGCTTGTGTTTGGTTTTGTTGTATTTATTTTTTTGTTGATTTGTTTGGGGTTTTTTCCATATATGACAGGAACATTCTAGCCTGGAGAAGTATTATATATGAACTGTGCGAGGGAACTGCAAGTGGTCAGAGAAAATCCTGGTCTCATGGCAGACCCTAAGTGGAAGGGTGGGAGCAGATTGCAGATATTTTGGTGACTCCTATGCTCTGGTATGAGTTCATAGTGGCAAGAAAACTATCCTTGCTTTCACTGTACTTCTTCTTTTGTAATTTATAATTATGCAATCAACAACCACAAATCTGTATTGGCTGTTGGAGGGAAAAGTTCTGCTCATTGCTTTTGGAAATTTAGAGTGAAGTAGTAGTTTGTGGTGTAGCTTTTTCCATGGGAAAGCAAAGAAAGAAATCTTCCTCTTCCAGTCCAAACCGGTATTCTGTGTCGTTTCTTTGCTGAGATGATAACACATTCTGTTTATCAGAATGCCTTCCTGAGAAGTGAAGTGGTGACCTGACAATGCATATGCACTATACTACTAAAATTTTATACATCTTAGATTTCTTTGGGTTTTAATGTTGATGGAGTACTTTTTAAACGGGGTTTTATATTGGACTTCAAAACTATAAACAGATGAGAATTCCTGTGGCAAAAAGTGCTGAAAGTTAAGGAATTCCCTGTTCCAATTTTCTGGTAAAGATAGAAAAATTAAACCAGATTTGATATACATAATTTTTCCTCAAAGTAATAAACAAATTGCAAATTTGTTGGTAATGAAAACAAAATGAAAATAACAGAACTCCTGTTTCTCTGGTAAGGCATAAGTTTGCAATTAAAGGGTTTTTTTCTGCTTATTTTTCTCCCTTTTAATTTGACCACTTTATGATGAAGAACTAGAGCCAAACTGAGTGTAGGCTTGTGTAATGAGGGAATAAGATCTGATCATGCTACTCAGGAAATGCTTGTCCACAGTAGGACTCCAGTATAAACTGAGTGGAAAGATGATTTAGTAGTAGTAATTAAAAGTCACACAGGTAAGCAGAGTTCATGGAGTCCTGCCTGAAATTGCTTTGGGAACATGCATTTTTAAATCATTAATATAACTAGCCCATTCCAGTGTTTTCTCAGGTTCTCCAGTTCAAATCCTAAGAAGTTTTATGTTTTCGTCTACTCAAATTTTATAACTTTGTATTATACTTTTCATTTTACCTTCTTCCCCACAGGCTTTTCCTTTCACTTCCTTTCCTCCTATTTTAATCTACTGCAGGTAAAAAATGCAAATGACAAGAAGTGTAAACTGTCAGTGACGTCCTGGTATAAATGGCAAGACGTCCTATTGACTTCAGTGGGTGTTACATTTGCTCATTCCAGGACAAAATTTATTTTATAAGTTAAGAAAACTGGGGCAGGGGGGAAGAATTCTGGCATTACTACTTTCCTTCTTACCATGCTTTTGTTTTGTTCACTTTTGACATTACATTTCAAGTTTTTTCCTGTATGTTGTAAATCAATAAATCTAAGCCCCTGCATTTGGAGAGCTAAATTCTCCAGATAGGAAACAACTTGTGTTTTTCCAAAGCCCAGTCAACAAAACTCACCTAAAAAACCCATAAAACCCCTTTTCAAGGGTATCAGGTTTTCTCTTTTTACATCCCAAATGTTTTGAAAAGAACTCCACAAGAGTAGAAACAAATAAGGTAACATAATTTAGGAAGTGGAAATGGTCTGAAAAAAACTTTTTCCTTCATAATGTGCAAATGAAGCCAACTATGTCCATAAACTCTTTCCTTTATTTCCTCAAACCTTCCTTTATCCTTCTTTTGTGAAGATAAGGGGACAGAAGAAGATGTGTCATGCTGACCGTTGAGGAGGCTGCTTCAAAAAGCCAAAGCAGTCTTATGTGGGGAAAAACTTTAAAGAATAAGCATGAATTCTCATCACATGAGTGATGCAATGTACCCTACATTAACCTTACCTGAACCCTGAGGATCTGAAAAATTAAGCAGAAAGCCACAATTGCTTTCCCTAAACTCACTGATATCTATCATCACCAAGTGAATGAAGAAAAGGATGTTTTCTTGTTCAAAGGTAAAAGAAAAAAATGATATTTTAACCAAAAGAATTCAGGACTTAGTAAATATAATTCAATTTCTTTCATAATCAAGCCATTATCTTTTAAAAGTAAATCTTTCATTGATAATTATAAAATACTGTCTGAATCACGGGATTTTCAGCATCAATTTGTTGTGTAAATTAATTCAGTCTGTGAATAAGTAATTATTTCTAATTTCAATTAAGGTGCTAAATCCTTGATAAATGTATAACTAAAGGCCCAGCAGACTGTTAACAGCACTCAGTCAATAGCTATCTAACACATGGGCTCATTTGGCTTTGAATTGCAAAGGTAGAGGAGAACAGCAAATTTGCACACATGTACAAACTGAAGGCAGGGTTGATAAAGTCTGTTCTGTGGAAATGTAACACTTCCATTTTACACCAATAGGCACCGAATGACAAAGGTAATTAAAGCCTTGAAATATATACAGCAGGTTGAGGGAGGTGATTCTCTCCTTGTACTCTGCTCTGGTAGACCCCACCTAGAGCACTGTGTACAATGCTGGGACTCCCAGCACAAGAAAGACATTGACCCGTTGGAACAAGTCTAGAGAAGAGCCACTAAGTTGATCAAAGGGCTGGAACTCACTCCTATGAAGACAGGCTGAGAGAGCTGGGGTTGTTCATCTTGGTGAAGAGAAGTCCCTGGGCAGACTTTATAGCAGCCTTCCAGTACCTAAAGGGGACCTACAAAAAAGCCTGAAGAGGAACTTTTTACAAGGACATGTAGAGATGGGATAGGTGGAATGGCCTTAAGCTGAGGGAGGGTCTGTTTAGGTAAGGTATTAGGAAGAAATTCTTTACCGTGAGGGTGTAGAGACACCGGAATGGGTTGCCCAGAGGGTTTGTGGACTCCCCATACCTGGAGATGTTCAAGACCAGGCTGGATGGAGCTTTGAGCAACCTGATCTTTTGGAAGTTACCCTACCCATGGCAAGGGGGTTTGAACTAGCTGATCTTTAGAGTCCCTTCTAACCCTAACCATTCTATGATTCTGTGGTTAAGAAATGTGGTGGTACTACCAGACCAGATCACTCCTTTCCATTTCCTTCGCTACAAATCTTTCTATCCCTCTTCTTCTTGTACATTCAAACTGATAAGTGACTCCTGAATGGAAGATGCCTACAAGAATTCTTTGCAAAAATGAGGAGACTCTCTTGCTTTTTTCCTTTTGATTATGACTGGTAATTATGCTTCAGTCACACTTCAAAGCAAAACTTGTACAGTAAAAGAGGTGAAGATTTTCCTTGGTGCCTTCCCCCATCTCCCTCCACTAGAAGTAGCTGTTTTTAAAAATTCAAGAATCACAGAACTGCCTAAAACAAAAAGTTGTAGTACTGCTGGAATTTGCAAATGAGGAAGTTCACATACATGAGCTAGAATATGAGGGAGAATATCTCCTAGCAGACCAGTTGATTTTTTTTTGGTCTCCCAACAGGCTTTGCTTTATGTGGAAAACTGAAAAGAAATGACAAACTGAATGCTTCTTTTAGAAGAATAAACCTAGATGGTAAAAATATTAGTCATGTAGTGATGGAGCCAGAGAGTTTCCCTAATTAAAAAACAACGCTGCCTTTCTCAATGAGGCATTAATTTAGACTTAGCTATTTACTCTGATGGGAAATGGTGACATTTGGGTTTTAAGAAGAGGCTTAGAAAAAGGAAGAGGCTCTAGGAAGGAAACAGGAGGATCAGCTCAAGCTCAAATCTGTTAGTCAGCCTGTACCTCTGCTAGAGGAAGCGGATGAGGGCAAAAGCCATGAGTGCACTTTGGGACTCCCAAAGTCCCCTCTTTCCAGCTACCCCAATTCTCTGCAGGATTTTGCCACTAGCAGTGAGAAAGAGGGATTACAGGCATACCTGTACCCAGCTGGGTTTATCAGAGCAGCTGTAGTTCTTCAGCAGTGCGGAGGTAAAGCTGGACCTCTGCCTGTCTGGCCACCAGCAAACAACAGCAGGGGGTAGTCTGAGCGGGCTTTCACTTTTCCTGGGGCTGCAAACCTCCCTGGGGCAATGAATACTTCAAAGAAAATGAACATAAAGGTTTATTTTTGTCTTTCACTAAGCTAGGCTTTAGCAGACCCTAAAAATGGGACCTTTTGGTTCAGAAATTGTTAGAAAAGATCTTTTTGTGGGAACTGTCATTATCTATCTTTCATCACATTTTAAACTTCTGTTATTAAATCATGATAAACCCCACAAAGTCTGATTTACTTTATTTTCACTACTGAAGAAATTTCACTTTTAATTTAGAACAGAGTCTGTTGACAATTAAGTATTTGGTTCAAATTTCCACAGAGATTTCCTCCTCTATCAGCAAGATATAGTTTTTCAGGAAATCACCGTTAAGTAAAAGTAGGGATACCATCCAACATACACCCGTCTTTCATGAGATACTCCTTTACTATGTTCTTTTCTATGGAATTGTCTCACTCCTTCCATTTGTCTTTTCTCTGCCTATAATCCATGTCATTTTAGCTTTCTTTTTAGATAGAGACATAATAACAGACTCAGATTTATCCCGTTGCTGCTTGTATTACTGAAAAACATGCTATGACCAAAAGTAGTGCTCTTTCCGTACCATACAGTGGTCTAACTACCTGGGACAAATTCCAGAGCTATACTTTCCTGTTTTGTGGGCAGAAATCTAAATGAGGCATAACGAAAGCCAGCTGCAGAATGTATCACCTTGTATCAGGACTCAAGTTTGCCCATTGTGCTTAGTTCCTTGAAAGCCAACCCAAAGCAAACCTAACAACTTCCCTCCTTCCTAATTTTGGAGAACAGTGCCTCAGGGTACAGCTGGTGTGCTTGTGTGATGCCTCATTTATTTGGGCTGCTCTTCCCTTTGTGCAATGCTCTAGCAGAAGTCTTTTTGCAGATAGGTATAGCTGTTGCTATGCTGCGCTAATACCTGCAGCTGCTATACTTCTCTGCCCTACACTGACACGGTACATTTCACAAAACAAACATGTTAACTACAGATTCAGTCAGGGAAAAATGTATCTAATTAAGAAAGAAAGATCTTAAGCAAAGTTGTATCAGTGGTGGTGTTGGGGGTATGATATGAAAGGCCTGAATGAGTATTTTTGAAATGTGTGTAGGTGCTGAAATTATGTGTTTTACTTGTGGTGTGGCAATACAGGTCCCTGGCAGCAGTATGTACTGGTATCAATCACTGGAGCTACTTGCTTGATCTTTTAGACAATGACATTGAAATCAAAGGCTGAATAAGAAATAGAACTGGTCACATTTTCCAACCTGAAAAATAACTGATGGTTCACATTTTTAGATGGAAAAATCCTACTTATTTTATTTGATATGCTTTCTTCCAGCCCAGTTTTTTTCTATACTTTTTAATTTTTTGAATCTCCACAGCAGCTGGGGAACTATTTACACTGGACACTACAACACCCTCAAGTTTGCTCAGCCAGCTCCATCAAACAACATGAAGGCAGAGAGGACTATCAGTTCTTCTGGTTTCCTTCAAGTCCCATTGGAAATATTCATTGTAAATAACAGCTTTGTATAGGAATACTGACTGTAACTGTGGTAACATGGGAAACTGTAGCCACAGTTGCCAGGGTATTATGGACAAGGATGCACTGCTCTTACAGGCTTTTCATGAAGGACAATAAGACAGGATATTTCATAAAATAGTTAACTGTCCCTCAGCCATGCTGATAAGCTGTTTGGATTTTCTTTCGAAGGTCTCCTTTAGCTTTTTCTGTCTGAGAGTGATCCTACATGCTTACACTAACAGAAAATAAGTAAAGGAAATATTTGCTACACAGTACTTCAGAATATGATCAGGTAAAGCTAGGTTTCCAACACTTCTGAAAGTTTTTATAAAACAAAAAAACCCCAGCACTCTTGGTCTTCAGAATATCCAGAGGCAGAGTTCCATTTGAGTACACAGCTACTCTCCTCACTGTTTGTGTCAAGTTTTACTTCAGGTAGGAACCAGAATGCATTGGAGAAAGAAGGTCCACACAGATCTTGTACTGACATCTAAAATGGTCTGTAGAATTGTGAGTATTTTACAACTGCATGATGCAGACATACCTCAGGAGCCACCCTGGACTGTGTGACTCAGAAGACCTTCAGAGGTTGGGCTGCTATAGAGCTATAGACCTAAGGAAGGTCTTCCACTTTTGCTTTATTGTTAGCTTAGAAAGGAGACAATTTATAGGTGTTAATAAACTTGCAAGTTCATTTCACTGAGCATTCTAAGGGCAAGGATTATGCAAGAGAGAACCCCTCCTTTCTAAAACTACTGTGTGAAGTAAAACATTTTCAAAGACTAATAAAAATTTGCATTTAGTTCATTGTTCAAAACATCTCTCAGAACCTTTTTAGGCAGAATATGCTTAAGAATAACAGATTAAAGGAAGCAGAGCAATATTGCACTAGGTGGAATAATCCATAAATAAGAAGACCAGATGAAATTAATGTGGAGTCATTCCCATAAAAGACAAAAACCTCTATGAGATGAGAAAGTCCTTGGAACGCTCCCAGACTATCAGGTAACTTATTCTCATTTTATAAGGCTTTGGCTTTGTGAGGATGTGACTAAGTTGCAGATTTAAGATAGTCTTTCACTAACTGGTCAGGAGTGATAGCAATTCTTATTAGCAAGAAAATAATCACAACAAATCTCACAAATTTGTGGCTTAGTGGAAGCACCAGGATTTCTGTGGTGCATCCTCTTTTCAGCCTTTCATCTCTTTTTTCTGCCAATAGGCAATTAAAAAGGGAGCATTTCATAGGTTTAGGATATACCTTTAACAGCAGGATTTCAGTAGTTTCATTGTAGTTTGTTCTCCTTTTATTGACAGTAGTACAGGAAGCAGGGAGAACATCTAATCAATGTACCTATTACCTATTTTCAGCTAAGTAGTTTCTTTTGTTTTCTCTCTAATGGTATAATTTACCCTTTTAAACTCTGTGCAATCAACTCTCAGACAGTCAGCTGTGGTGTGCTAGTCTGTGGACCGGGTTTGCATGGCAAGGTTTAGGTAGCAGAGGGGCTACAGGGGTGGCTTCTGTGAGAAGCTGCCAGAAGCTTCCTTCATGTCTGAGAAGACCTGCTGCTGGCCAAGACTGAGCCAGTCAGCAACAGTGACAGTGCCTCTGCGATAATGTCCTTAAGTAGGGGAAAAAAACCTAGCTGCACAGCAGCAGTCAGAGGAGAGGTGTGAGAGCACACGAAAGAAACAGTTCTGCAAAGTCCAAGGTCAGTGAAGAAGGAGGGGGGGGAGGTGCTTCAGACAGTGGAGAAGAGATTCCCCTGCAGCCTATGGTGAAGCCAGTGGTGGGGCAGGATATCCCTCTGCAGCCCATGGAGGTCCATGCTGGAGCAAAGATTCTCATGTAAGCCATGGAGGACTCCATGATGGAGCAGATGGATGCCCAAAGGAGGCTGTGACCCTCTGGGAAGACTTCACTGAGGTGGCACTTGGCAGGACCTGTGCGCCTAGGGAGAGAAGAGCCCATGCGGGAGCAACTTTGCTGGCAGGACCTGTGACCCCATGTGAGACACCCACTGGAGCAGCCTGTTCCTGAAGGACTGGGCCCCATGGAAGGGACCTACACTGGAGCTGTTCATGAAGAACTACAGCCCATGCTGGAGAAGTTGGAGGACTGACTTCTGTGAGGGAGACCCCGTATCAGAGAAGCGTTAACTATGTGTTAGGGGAGGGGAAGAATGAGAGGAGTCCTCTCTCTGAGGAGGAAGAAGTGGCAGAGGCAATGTGCGATGAACTGACTTCAGACTCCATTCCCTGTCCTGAGTCGCTGGAGGGGAATAGGTATTGAAAATCAGGAATGAATTGAACCTATTGAGAAGGGAAGGGCTAAGGGAAGGTGTTTTAAGATTTAATTTTCATTTTTCTCATTACATATCCTCTCAAAGTAAAAAATTGAATGAATTACCCAAGTCTACTTTTCCCGTGACTGTTATTGCTGAGTGATCTCTCCCTGTCCCTATCTTGACCCACAGACTGTTCATTGTATTTGTCTCTCCCCTGTGCAGGTGAGGAGGGAGTGATAGAGAAGCTTTGATGGGCACTGGAGACCAGACCAGACCAGACCAGACCAGCGAAACCACCAAACCACTGGTCTGTTTCCCATTTTTAGGAAGAACTCTCAATCAAACTGTTTGTATTTTTTAACTTTTTCTCATTTAAATATTTCCTTAAATGCCCCTTTTATCATGATACCTGGAAATCACTTTCTTTGTCAGCAGATGATGACTATTATTGATTTTAATATCAACAAACATCTGAATTTAACAAATGCATCTCTCTTTCATCAGGTTGTCTAATCACAGTCTGCAGCTGTGGCCTGCAGCTGTGAGTGTTTCTGACTTACTTGCAAAGTAGGAAATAAAAAATATTTATGTGGGAACTATGGGATTCTGCCCAGAAACTATCATACAAATAACTTATCTATGAAGAACTCTTTAAAGGACTGTCTACTCTGTGGCTGATTTTGTCCCATTTCTTCCCATGGTGCTTGAACTTCCCAATACTAGGATGAAACTGGTCTATTTAAACAAGGTTGTAGCACAGAATCTTTGGGAAAAAAAGATCTGGATTTTTTTCCTGTATATTACTTCCACCTATCCACTTAGATTAAATGAAATCAGCTTCTTGTAAATGGACACACTACCACTGTGCTTTACAAGCTACTAGCCTATAAATTTTGTGTTCCATTTGCAAAAGGGAAATGAATTGTTTTCATATCAGTTAGAATAATTATTTTTTGTATTAGAAACTAATGCCATCTGTGTTTTTTGCATGTTAAATATTGTATATTCCTCATTCAATCTTGATGGATTTTATTCCCACCAAGGTACTTTTGAGCAATGAGTACCAAATGTTTTATGGTGGAGGGAAAATACAGTATGACTTGACTACTCCACAGACAGACCATTTATAATGAAATGAAAACATATTATGTAAAGCTAAAAGCATTTGCTTTATTAATTAATCTGAATGCTCTTCCCTCAGTGTATCAGCTGCTCTGTTTGAGAAAGTAGCCTACTAAATCATACTGGATTACATGCTTATATCAATTTTTAATTACATTTGGAGGAAACATGATAACAGCAAAAAGAAAAACAGAATATCTTGATTTTGTGAGTTAGTCAGCTCTTGGCCACATCATCTAGAATTGGTTTGATTTGGAAAGAATCAGGGCTGTGAGATACAATAAAGAAAGAACATCATTATTCTCTTTAATCCTGCCTAAATTTGTCACGTTTAGTATTAAGGAATGCAGGAATCAAGGTTCAAAGAGAAAGCACTAAACATGAATTAAAGGAATTAAAGGAATTTGTGAATAGCCTGTGAGATTAAAAAAAAGGACAGAGATATGAATGATGGTCACATACAATTTTTCATTCACCTTTTTATTGACTCCAATTATTTTTCCTTTAAATTAAGACAGCTTGCTTCTTTCAATTGCCAAACTCTTTGCCCAGTATGCTGAAGCCTCTGCATCCCTTCATTATTAGTGGATCAAATTGATAATGTAGAGTATGGCACACGTAATCTTAAATCAGAGACATGGAACTAGCTGTAAATGAAGCTTAGGGGAATGTCTAAATTGGTAGACAAGTCTGTCATACTCCATTTTGGGAGCTGTTCTTATTATTTAAGTGTAGATCCCAGTTTCTCTTTGAAACTGTCAGAAAAATTATCACAATGAAAATGTAAACCAGAGAGAGTTTGGAGACAAATTTGTCTCCTTTTACGAAGAGGTTGGGAAATGGTACAAAATGGTTTTTTACTTTGACTACTATAGTTTCTAATCTGCATCTTAATCCATTTTTCTATGCTAGAAATAAATTAGTCAACTACTCTTTTATGAGCACAACATCAAGTCCAGATTCATCATAAGTTTTTAATATGTCCTATCCTACATCTTTGGATAAGGATGAATTTTCAGATGATCTTAGAATGCCTAATTCAGCTGGGGAGACAGAGGAGCAACTCCACTGTTTATTTTTTTTCTCCTGCTGGAGATTTCCCATTAAAGGGATGGAAGCTTGCCTTCATTTCAAAGCCACATACCCAGGAATAACACCAAAGAAATTTTTGGAGTAGCTGTGACAGAAGATGTGGCACACTAGACAGACTAAAAATAGAATAGTCTCTCAGACATTCATAATGACAAAACAACCAGACTTAACACTGGCACCTCTAGGCAATTGTCTGACTACATACAACAGTGTTAAACATATACATGCATATATAACAAAGAATTACTTCTACTATTCTTTGTTTTGTTTTGGTTTGTTTTAGTTTGGTTTGGTTTTTTTTTTAACTGTCACAGGTCACAGTTAATTAGAAGCAGATTTCATCCTTCTTAGGAAACAGTGGTATCAGCAACAATCCTTTTTATTACCCCACCAGTGTACCTCTGAAATTTGACGGTAATGATGACAAAGTCCCTAGCAGTATGAACTAGCAGTGTAATCTACCTTGTCCAAATGCACAAAGGAGGAATGGAAGGGCTATCCTGACAAAGACAAGTAGATTTCCATTTCCTCACCCATTCAACCTGCTGTGTGCCTCCAGTAACTATCCAAAATGACCTCAGTTAATTTTTGGTGTGGCTATGGCTCCCCTATTAGGGACAATTGTCCATGAGAAGCCTGCTTCAGACCACCTTTTCTTTCCATATGAACTGCCAAAGAGGTGCCAGGCAGTAGTGAGTTCCAGTGACTGACAGCCTAAGCCAGGTTTGAATGTAGATATTAGGAACAAAAGACCTATATCCAAACTATTGATTGCCCTAGGAAAATGTGATTTCTATCATCATGATCATCATCATCGTCGTCGTCATCATCCTCATTGCAAAACACACAAGGTTTAATTTTGTGGGTAAAGGGAAAGTGGGTGGTAGGCCCTAATCTCAGACAATTAAATATGCCTCAAAGTCAAGTCTTGGGTCTCTGTCCTTCCGTTTCCTTTGTTTTTAAAAGTGTATTAAACAAAGTTCCCTTTAATTTGTACTCCTCTTGCCCTGTACATTGACATTAAGACCCAGGGGCTGACTATGGTAGTCTTCTCTGTTGTATGTCCCTCTGTGGAAAGGAGATGTCCTCCCTGGCCTGCTTGTGGACTGAGGCACTGTGCACCAGCTTTGGCTGACGCAATCCTTTTGATCCCCTCACTACCTGGTTCTTAGAGGAGATTGGTGAGGGATTCCTTACAGTGGAAGCAGAGTATACGACTGTACAGTACACCAAATCAGCATTTGCTATAAACTAGAAAGGCTAGAGAGAAGCAAGATTGTGTCAGCTCTTATGCGTCACCAGAACAGGGCACAGATCCTCATGCTGTTCCTTGATGCCAAGAAATCAGGATTTTCTTCTTTCTCCTTTGTTTTCTCCTCTGATTTTTCAAAGTCAGTCCTTCCAGGCTCCTAGGTACTATGACGACCTTTCCCACCCCCTCAAGGTCAGTCATGTCCAGGACAAACAGCTGACTCTTGTTTCACTTGTTCTCCTTGCTCTGGTCTTCCAATCCCTGAAAATAGCACGTTATTATTGAGGTGGGTTGACAAGCAAGTAATCCATTCTTTGCTACAGGTCAGTTTTTTTCTTGGTTGCTCACCTGGCAACTCTCTGGCCCACAGTGCTGTATGGACAGTGCTGTCTCACACTGATTATACAGAGGACATTTCAGCAGTGATGTACTGCAAAATCCTTCGAAGTCTTAATATGTAAAGGGACTTAAACTGTACTCTTGTGTAGAAGGATGTACTGTACTACACAATACAGTGATGTGAAGAGATCCTCATGTTCATGACAAATCAGGTAGACTTGAAACTGGAAGCAGTGAAGATGCAAAATGCAGGTAAGATCACACCTTGTTTTTGGCATTGACAGCAAACAGACTTCACAGCCTGTCTCTTTCATTAATTTGGAGAGGCAGTAGGTTTTTGGAAGATCTGTGTGCTGAATTACATGCTTCCATTCTAGAAAGGAGATGCCACAAGAGATATAGTTTGCTAAGGTGCCACAGTGAGTAGTCTGAATATTGCTTTCTGGGAGTCAGCCTAGAAACCTGTCACATTAACTGGACCTCTGTAATAAAGAATATTTGCTCTTTCCCATATCTGGAAAGATAATGTTTCCCAGAATGTCATGGTTTTCAAAGGCCTCATTAGACGATTCTCTAGTACTATCGAATTTTTCTATACAGGTAACTGGATGGTTACACACACGGGACTTTCTAATAGTAAGGCCTTGCCTAATTTCTTTGAGATTGCTATGAGATTTTGAACAAAGCCATTCCTATTTTGTTCATGCTGTCTTTCATAATTCTAGCCTTATAAAATTAGCAATATATATCGCTGTTTTAAGACCTGCATTTGTATCTTTCATGCATCCCTGTATGCCCCTTGAAGCTGTGCTGCAACAGTGACTGTTGTTTTCTGGTTTCTGTCATTCCTATCTCACCCCTTTTTGTTCTGTACCTGATGTTCAAGTTCTTCTGTTTTCATTGTCTAGAGTCATTACCTTGTTATATAAATGTACTGTTTGTTCCTGAGAACAGGATTACATTTAGATATCTGGGCTGAGAGGGGTCTTCTGTGTTTCCTCTGTTCCCAAATGAGAGAAATAGGCAAATCCAGAGGTGGATTTGTCCTATCTGTTTCAGGTACTTAATTCAAGATGAGATGAATAATCTGCTCAATGCATTTTATTTTTTACTGTGACTATAAGGGGAGGTAGATGATTAGAGTAGAACAGATGCACAAATATAACATAACTAATGTTAGGTGAGATGAACCTGGACCCTAGACCAACCTCATTGTCCAAGTTCCCTCAATAGTTAGTACATAAAAAATTAGCACACCCAACTGATACTTGTTACCTTGTATATTTAGATGTCATGAATTTCTGTTTGGAGTGCCTCTAGAAATTAGGGAAGAAGCCTAGCCTTACCTAAATTAACTTCTGATAGCTAAAGCGGGAGGTATGCATGTTACTCAAACTGTGACACCATGCAAATACTATTGTTATTAATAGTAATATTTTCTTTCTCCTTGGAAAATACACTTAACACACTGCTACTCTTTCATCAGCTATGACAATTTTGTGAATCTAATTTCCCACTGCTTATGGGCTAAAGCTAACCACAGAAATTATATAAACATGTCCCAGAATCTTTCCCATGTCACTGCAAATAAATATAATTTTTCTTTATTTGTCCCATCTGAATTCTATAGAAATTGTGTGTACACAGGAAGTCACATACAAAACCACATTTCTCTTTTCACCAGCCACAAAGGTGATGTTAATTTTTGTCTTCATTCTCTTAGTATCTTATGTTTAAAAGGTGCAACACATTATCGGAAATAAAAAAGAGAAAAGGAGAGTATGTATTAAGAATAGAAAGTGAACTTACAATTCTTATGGATAAAAATGAACAACCCAAATATGATGAATGACTTTTAAAGTGGAGTCTGGAAAATAAAAAGTTCTGCTCTCAGTTAACCATGGTTAATTGGGCACAGTGGGTCACTGGGGAAAGACAAGTGTGTTATTTTTCTGAATAGAGAACAGTGAATCTCATTGAGACTTCAGTTTTGTGAGACAACTGTCATAATCTGTTTAGAGTGAGTGTTTGACCTACACAATAATTTGAAAAAAAATTGCAAGTTCGTCACTAAGAAATTGAACAGGCACCTGTTATTTTCACAATGCTCCTTATTTAAACTTTTATTACCAACAAGGAGGTGAAGCTAGATATCACTGGCTGTTACCTCAGTTTAATCTGAGAACTGTTCTGCCCTCAAAATACTGCTATTCAATAGTCACTGTAGAGAGTCAATGTTTTTGAAAACAAGACACATATCATCACTTATGTCATTCAATTTTAAGAGTTCACATTCAAGCTTATTGAATTATAAGACCCCAATTTGTGCAGTAATACAATTGCAAGATGTTGGTTCACTACAGGTCTTATGCTTTATGTAACAGTTTTATCACATAAGAAATGTTATGCATACAACATGTCCTTTGTTCCTTCATAATCAAAACATTTACAGTTCTAATTAGTGCAGTCCCACCATGCAACCAGAATCAACTATTTGCTGAAATCAAGACACTGGAAGACACCTATGGAACTGAATGAGAATTGTATCACAGAAACAGCTATGCAGATTTTTGATGTGTTTTTCAAGTTTCACTTAACAGAAACAATTCAGACTTAGTTTATCAGCTGTCAAATGAATTAATGATAACAATTTTCCTTGGGTAAAAGAGAAAACAAATGAAAATGGCGTTGCAGAAGGATTGGTAGTATCCAAATGTCTGTAAAGGTCTGGAGAGGTTTTCAAACTTGTACGAAATCTTCACCTACCTTAGAAGTGTACTTTCTTGCTCAGTGAGCAGCTGCAAATTTTATAGATTTTCAATCAATGTATTAATCTCTCTAGGTCATGCTAAGTTTCTCAAACATAAAAGAAATTCTAGTAATTAGTTCTGACCTTAAATGGTTTTCATGCAAGTGAAAATAGAGTAATTTCTCATAGTCTTCATGGTGGAACCAGAAGGGAGATGACTGATGAGCGAGCTTGACTTGGCAAACCATCTAAGCAAGGACACGTTATCCATTCAGTTAGTGGGTATTAATGAAGAACAGCATGGCTATGAAAGTAGGGCATCAACCCTAACGTTGGTTTAATAGATACATCACCATCATGGCAAGCAGCAAACATGGGTAAACAGAGAGGGAATGAGTTGAGTGGGAACTTGAGTAAGAAAATGAAAAAATTGAAATTAAACTCAGCAGTGAAGTGTGAGTCAAAGGATCTTCATTTATTATCTATGCCCTTCTACTTAAAAATGTCATTATTTGAAGGAAAGGTTGAATGCTTTGTCCCATGTGCTTGGTATGATGAAATGGGGTATGTGTCACAAAGAAAGTGTACTTTTTTCATTAATTGAGTAAAACTATGAGCTCTCTCTTGAATTATTTATTAGTCTAATGAAATGGATTAAACATTTATTGGAGAGTACATATCTATTAAGTCTATTTTTCTCTGTTATTATTAAATCCGTCTCTACATAGGCAATGTAACATTTCTTTTGTTCAACTGTGGGATTAAAATTTTATTGAAACAAGGGTTCTCTGAGTTCTTTATGTGCTTTGGACCTGTTAGTGAGACTGTGCATTGAGAAGTGATGAACACTGAAATCCGTGGCAAACCTCAGCCAATGTACCTATACAGTCTACTGGGACATTTTGTGCAAGTCTCAGATATACCTTCCAAATCTCCCCTAATGAACCTTAAAATGTTCCTAATCCACTGCCTGTGGGCTTGAGTTTCTCACTGTGCGATGAGCTTCATGCTGGGTCGCACTCTGAGGACACATCTGCTGATGGAATGCATGTTGGTTGTGTGATAGGAGGGTGCTGCTGGCTGAGCAGGTTCACTCCATTACCTGCCAAATAGCACTTTAAGTCCTCTTATGGGTGAAGGGAAGGATTTCTTCCTTGCTTCTCTGTTTCTTCATTAAGGGAGTGCTTTGATAAGTCCACTGTTACTATCACCTGCCTCTCATATGGATGCTGATGAGCTCCAGAGTGAGAACGAGGACCATTGCTGTAAGAAGCTCTACTGAGACCCATTCTGTCTCTACATATGAGCACTAGTATTTTTCTTATGTTTTATGTTTTTCTTCCGTGATTTGGGTTTCACACAGTGGTAAATAATTTCTTTGACTTCACTTCCTCCCTTCTGCTCCCCCAGCATTGTGGGATGTACCACCTGAAAGTCATCTGTAGAAGCTAAGCAGCTTCCTACACTGGAGTGCTGTTCAAAATTCTTTCTCTTTTTTTCTGTTTTGGTTTGAACAAACCCTGAACCAAAATCCTCTTTGCTAAGCCTAAGTATAACCTTTCCCCATTTTCCTGGTATTACTGGAAAACTGAAAAGCTGTCATACCTTTGAAATGATGCATCATGATGAAGTGCTAAACCAGAGTTGCAATTTACTCTAGCCTGTAAACTTCTGACAGATGCCAAGAAGAGGCAGGGAGCCCTATTTGACTAAACTGGAAAAAATTCCACAAGGAAAGCAAGTCTACCTCTCATTTTATTTATCATTTCCATAAACTTGTCCACCTCTTCAGTCAACATCATAAATAACAAGGGTAAACAGTAAATGTCTATAGAAGATTGGCAGTGGCTTCCCATGCTTTTAAAGGGCTGTCCCTGTCTCAGTCAGGGCTGCAGTGCACTGCAGGTGCTGGAAAAAGGAGGCCGTGTTGCAGACATAGCAGTGAGATTTCAGTCACTGAATATCAGAGGCTACTTCTGCTTAGCACAATGGGACAACTCAGCCAACCTTATCAGACTCACAGACAGCTGATTAATACAGTCCACAGTCTACATTCTAAATACTAGATTCAAGAAATCTCTTCAGATTTTTGGTGTCAAACTAAGTTTTTAACTGTAAGCAATCATCCAATGACTTTGCAAGATACAAAGTAGTAGAATCATAGCTCTAATTCTGTGCATCCCAAAATGCTAGTTCTGGTCTTAGAACTCAAAATTCAAATTTGAAGAAGTAGAGCTCCTAATCAGTGTCTGAAACACTTTCTAGGGAGTCTCTTAATAGACAATAGAGCTCAGCTGGCATTTTGAGGGTGGAGGTTGTCAGTCTCATTTAGACATCAGTAGGATGAGATTATCTGCTTTCTATTGGTCCACTAGTGCAAAAAGGACAGAAAAGCGTTACGTGTTTGGGTGCTGAGTATCAAACTGGTTCTCATCCTTTGCCAATGTGACATTTACAAGGTCCTGGCAAAAGCATGTGGCAGAAGAAAAATTTTAATGAGACTCCTTTACTGTCACCCTAAAAAATGGACAATTCTTCAAAATCTCTGTTAATTCCCACTTTTAAAAAATAGTCATCAAACTTTGTAACACATTAAAGTTTCACTGATGATTTCTACTCCAGAATTTGCCTTGAGCCGCAAAAATCAGAGGCATACTCCAGATAAGAATCAGTGCTTTTTGACAGAGTTGTGTGTGGGCGGAGAATGTTTAAACACCACTTGTCCATGCTAAACCTGATTCAAATCAAAGCCACAGGAACATGATACTGTGTGATACATTAATAATGAGATGAATGATGAAAGAGACATATCAGCCCAGAGGAAAAAAAATAGTTCTACTTTTTTTTTCTTTTTTTCTTCTGCACCTGAATGAACAATTTCACTCTGAAAGAAATATGCACAGTACTTCCAGAAATGACATTTGACTGCTGCAGACTCAGAGGAAGGTGTGTACACTTTAAGACACATGGGTAATTAACACTTCATTTTGTTATCTTTACCAGTGATAATGGTAATGATAAAAAATAATAATAAAATAATAAAAAATAATTGATGAGTAAATGTTAATTTCCTTCATGTCCTTTTTAAATTTTATGATTTAAAAAAACTACTGAAAAAGGGGTTTACTATGAACATTCTGAAGAGAAAACCTAGACATTCAGGATTTTAACAATTAGTACTGCCATCCTACTATCAAACTTCAGTGTTTTCCACTGATTTGGTACCTGATTCCTCAGGTGTGTAAGTTGTCAGAATGAGATAATTGGATTCTAGTTGTGAATAGAGTCCAACACAGCAAAAACTTTATGGCATGAAATTGGTCCAGAATTGATCTACTCTCACTTTTATGTGATAAACATAACCTGCTGAAACAAGATAAGGATGGTAATGACTTGGAAATGCTGCACATCGACTATGTTGAAGATTGGTTTATTCTCACAAGAAACAGCACCACGTTGCCTGCAATGCTTAGTTATGGATCTGCTGTAGCTGTTGAGGTGAGTGTGTAGTAATTCTTACAGTCTGGTAAAGAAGCAGACTGAACTGTCAAATGAATAATTGGTTCTCTTTCTAAGCAAATCTTTTTCCATTTTTTGGTAGTGAGAGAATGCTGCTGTTGCTGTTGACTCTGCTCTATAGTGAGAGAGCAGTCTTCCTTTTCAGACCATTGGTATTTGCTTGCAGCTGAAATCTGTTTGGAGCCCCGTTCTGGAAATGAAGCCTGGGAGAGATGAGCTTGCAAGTTGCTGTCACCTGGAAGAAAACTATGGTCTGACAGTTTCACTGGGGCACAAATGTATCACTGCATTTTACCAGGGATTTGTTTCTTTTCTTCAGAACCAGGTAGGAGCTGGCCTATGGGAGGTCCTTAGAAGCATTTGAACCTACATGATGGACTATCCACCATGAGGGACTAATCTTTCTTCACCCTGTTGTGAAATAGAAAACTTTCTGAAATGCCAACTGTGGATGTTAGCAACTTTCTATTGTACCTCTGCAGTGTTTTTTACTAGCCACACAGGACTGTGCTAAAATTCAAAAATTTTGATGGTTTCTTGAATTTGGCTTCAAACCTGGACATATGACTTCCAAAATTTGCCCTCTTAAAATTATATCCCACTAAAATAAACTCTAAAATTTTTAACTCATGTAATTTTTGCAAAATGGGCACTTCATAGTAGATATGTCACACCATGTACTTTCCCATGTTTATTTTTTGTGGTATGCAATAAGGGCTGCTTGTTCATCCTTTATTTATTCTTATAGTTGAAACAAAAATAATTGGAGGGAAGAAAACTGAAGGGGAGGTGGTGCTTCCTTCTCTGCATTCCCTATAATGGAAACATCTACAATTCTAAAAGGTGATGCAGAAATCCAATTTTTAAAGTCAGTACTCTACTTTTTCTATTGAGAAGAGTTGAGGTGATATGAGGTACTCACTTATCATTAAAGAATGACTGGTTCTGTTTTCCATTACATCTGTTGTTCACAAAATCACAGAAATGCTGAGATTGGAAAGGTCTTCTTGAGATCATGTAATCTACTATCCTGCTAAATCAGGGTCAGATAAACTAGGTTGGTCAGGATTGTGTCTTGTTGGGTTTTGGCTATCTCCAGAGACAGAGACTCCACACCCTCTCTGGGCAACCCGTTCCAGTGTTTGACCACCCTCACTGTAAAATACAGTGGATTTGTGTGTTCACATGGAATTTCCAAAGTTATCAGTAGAGCTGCCTTCCAGCCAATTGTCCCCCTGCATGTGCTAGTGCCTCCTCCCCAGATGCAGGGCTTCATATATCCCTTCCTTGAACTTCATGAGATTCCTTTTTGTCCAGTTCTCCAGCCTGTTGAGATCCATTATATTTCCCCCATTTACTAAAAGCCCCTAGAAAGCTGTATGCAATCTGTATTGCAATTCACAACTAAAAAAATTTTCTTCTCCAATTGCAAAGATATTTTCATTTAAAGTAAAAATCAATCAAAATCCACCTGCTTTTTTAAAATATGGGAATGTATGCCCCTATTAAAAGTACATACCATAAACTGAAATTTTTTTTTTGTATAAATAAATTGTAATGGGGAGGAATTGAAACCCAAAACTCAGGACCTTCATGTAGCTGGGTCTTTTTAGTTCACAGGCAAATCTAGATAATGTCTTTCAAAAATATTGTTATGACCCCTGTGTTTCTGCTATCCAAATAGAAGAATTTACTACCTGTCACCTACTGGCTTTGTCATGACTTCATGTGACTGAGAAACTGAACCACAGAGCTGTTGGAAAGGTCATAGTACTACAAATATTAGAAGTGAGGTGGCAGATACTGCATCCAAAACGCACTCCACTGAAAAGTCTCTGTTTTGTTTCAACAATGATTTATTTATCTGTTTGCTTTTGTGAGATGATGCTGACTAGAGAGATACAGAGGGAGTGAGAGTACTGGTGGCAGGGGAAGTGAGAGCAATAACTCAACCTCTCTGCATTCTTCTCCATAGCAGCTGGGACTTTAATTGCCCTCTTATCCCTCAGGCTTGAGATGCTGGGGATGTCTTCCTTTCATTCCTCTTCCCCAACCCCCCCTCTTTTTTAGGAGACAACATTGGTCCCAAATGGACATTTTCCAAAGCTTCACAGATTGATCCCTTGCTTCAGCTTTGGACATGTGCTGCCAGGACTCATGTGTACAGAGCTGAACATAAAGCAAGATGAGGGGTAAATAAGAGCTGTGGAAAATGTGTTGTAACCTGTGATACTGAAGCAAGAAGGCAGAAAAAAACGATAGCTGATGGTCTGCTAAAGCTATGTTTATTTACCGAGTTTCTCTGTGCTTGGATCTGACAATATGTAAACGTTCCACCTGATTTCTAGTAACTGGCCAATCCTATGGCAGATTGTGCAGGCAAGTCTTGAAAAGACATGGGAAGAAAGTGAATGAGGAACAAAGATTACCACATCAATGAAGTCTGAGGGCTGACAAATTCATAGCAGTGATGGAGGTACTGGTTACCTTGCCAGTCTGAAACAGAACTGTATTCACTCAAACTGTCTCCCAACAGATATTTGACTAGTATTTTCTTAAAACTACAAAAAGGTGAGAGATTTTTAGCACTTCCGCTAACAAAACCTTGCCATGCAAATCCAATGTAAACATAAACATCCCTTGTAGCCATTATTACCTAATTTTTACACAAGCATTCAACTTTGGTGCTTAGTCTTCTTTCACTTGCTTTCATTGTACACCTTTCAGAGGGCATATGTCATATTCAGAGAGTCAGGGCACTTTGGATTCCACTCTTATTGAAAACAATACATGCAAGGCCTCCCAAGTTGCTTTGATGTGCACATTTTATATGTTAATTGTGCCAAAACCTTCTGTTTCAGCAGCTAACTGAAAAGATTTCTTAGTAGCGAATTTATAGTGGACTCCTCTAGGACACTACTTCATCTGCACAGCCAGTTTCACAACACATTACTTACACATGTTCTTTGAGCTTGACTTACAACAAGCTGTACTCTGTAGTAATTAGCCAATCTTTCCCCAAGTTATTTATATGTCACACGGGATGATGTCCCGCCTTTACTACAGTAGAGTTATAGCTTATCCTAGCCTGGCATCCTGGCTAATTATCCTGTCAAGAAAGGATCAGGTTGGTCCAACTTGTTCTTCAAATATCCATTTTGGCCATTTCATTATCTTGTCACTCTCTTGGAGCTTTCAAAGGATTTCTAGCACATGTCCCATTGCCCAAGCTAGGCACACTGCTCTTATTACCCTGCAGTTTTCTTTTTCCCATAAGAGTACATATTCCACTGATTCGTCTTTAGTGTTTTGGATTTCATTTGCCGTTCGTGACTTCACAGTGGCATCAAACAGTTTCACAATTACTTCATATTGTTCTCTAAGTTTTAAGTACTTCAGGGTAAATTGTATCAAGTCATACTAGTTTATCTAAATAGCTCTTGTGTCCCTTTTCTTTCTTTGTTTTCATTTCTGTACCAGGTCAGTTACCTTACACATATGATCAGAAGCATTCTTTTCTTTATGTGTGTGTGTGTAAGGAATGAACCAAACAAGATATGGAATATTTTGATTTTATCAATGGCGCCTGACTGTTTCTTCCCGTTTGTTTCAGCATCTGTTTTTTGTTTTTAAATGACCATGCAACTGTTTTGCAATGAATATTAAATGTGTCAAACTGTGGAATAGTCAGAACATCAGTTCTGGTATACATACCTTTTGTGCACTGGGCCCATCCTCTGCTTTTGAACTCCAGTGTTTTTTTTTCTCCTACTACCTAGTATAATACACTCCTTTTTGCTCTCTGTGGTGACATCACTGTTTTTCAAGCTGAGGAAACAACCTGAGGCTAGGAAAACCATATGAGAGCATAATAAAGATCACTGTGCACCTTGAAGTACATACTGACTTTGTTATTGCTCCTGGTATGACAAAATCAATAACATTAACAGTACTATAAATCTCTACTTCACTTGAGAATGCTTTTAAATTTGCTGACCTGGTTGTTTATGGTTCTTTGTCCTCCCACAGAGGGACACTTCAAAGGATTCTTGAGCTTGCCTTTGACATCTCCCCCTCCTAGTTAAGGCTCCTTCTTATGTCCTTCACTATGTGTTTTTTATGCTCTGCAGGAGCCTCAGCCTATGGACATGTATTTTTGTCACTGGAATGCCCTAATGAAGTGTTCTGAGCAATGGAAATTATCATACATGTGACATCAGTCCAGTTCATACAAACAGACTATGGATGTTTTTTGGGACTTCAACTGAAGACAAACACAGAGAGAAGATGTTTGCCTTTAAGAGGCTTTTCAATAACTAGTATCTGCCAGAAATCTGACTCATTCATCACTGAATACTATGATCAGTTCAACTTATGGGAATTTTTGACAAAGAATGAGCTACACTCTCAGATTTTTATGGTTTTCTTTTGGTGTATGGGGGAAAGGGAATTAATTTTTTCCGTTTTTTTTTGTCTCCAACAGAAGACCTACACAAGAAGTAATTAGTGGTTTCTGTGTTGAATGGGTAACATAAAAAAACAGTATCTCTTCCAGTGTTTAAAAAAAAAAAAAAACGAGAAAGAAAAAATAAGATCAAAAGCTAAGAAAAAAATGACCCAAGCAAAGTACAGCAAAATTACTCAGCCAAGTGTGTTCTATATTCAGGTTTATAACAACCATTCCCAAATCTTCGTTCGCGAAGCCCAGCCATGAAAAACAACCATAGTATTCAGAAAGCTGTGTTACCTAAAAGACTGTGGAGAAAAAAACTCCAGACCAATTTAGTGTAGGAGATAAGATTAAGAGAGAAGGTGCTTTAATGAGTCCGTAGGCCTAGAGGGATACATACCACACGTGCCCTCAGACAGTGGTTCTATGACTTTATAATAAGGCCCATCCAATCCCAATTCTGTCCACCCTCAGTTCTGCCCTCCAACATGACCCTTCGGGAGTTGGGTCTGGGGGAGTTTGAGACCCCTTCTTCCTCATCTTCATCTTCTTCAAAGCACGTGCAGTCCTTAGAGTTCCTCCAAAGTTCTGGGCTTGAAGGTCGCTATGTCTGTGTGATATCTTCTGGTCCAGGCCTTAAAGTGTTTTTCTACAATTCTACCTTGAAAAGAAAACTAAACACACTAATGGAATTTTGAGGGATTGATATGAGACGGGGTAGTAGGGTTGGGTATGTGTAAATATTATGCTACAGGGTAAGGGATATAATGCAGCTACATTAAAATCTACATTCACTACACATCTATTTCTAAAATCTATAAATATTTAAAAATCAAAAAAGCTCTGAGGCATCAGCTGAATTGTGGAGCAATGACAAGGATCAGTGTATAAAGACATCATTCTCCCTCAGCCTAGAGATCATGGCCCTTTCTCTGCTGCTGACACAGGTGAACTGTGTACAGGCAGGCAGTGGGGAGCGTAGGTGCTATGGCAGATATCAGCCATGGTGGGGCTCTGGCACATGAGGCAGTGGTGCTCATTCCCTAGCTCATGGTCTGCTGTCCAGCCAGAAGCCCACTTTGTCACCAGTGAAATCCTTCCTTACCTTCAGTTCTGCTGCTCCATTAAACATTCATGAAAAACCCCAGCTTCCTAGTGAGTATCCATTAGCCACCAATGCTGATGTTAATGAGCAAACTGCGAATGCACCAAAGAGCAAACTGAAATGAGTCACAAAATACACTTAGGATGTGCTTCCTGTCAGTATTGGTGCGTCATTGGTAAAATACTGGTTCCTTAACAACAGGAGTATAAAGAACAGGAATACAGCTGATTGAAAAAAGGCATTTTTTTTAAAGGAGTTCCATTAAAAAGATTAACTAATTTATGAGCAAATGAATCATATCTGCAAATTAGCCCTTTATTTGTCATCCGAAATTGTTTTCTATTACATTAAAGCAGTTTTAAATTAAAATGTAGCATTAAATTAAATTAAGGCCTGCTAGAGAAACAAGATGTGTTTCAAAACAGACATAATTTAATTACAGTTAGCCTGTGTAAATAAGAGTAAATAATTAAGTTGTGATAGTAAACTGTGTTGTCTTGCATTCTTTGTTCAATTTAAGACATATTAGGGCCTAGAAGTACAGTGGGTTTTTGTCTTTATTAATTCCTTTCAGTTTTACACCTGTCTGAATATTTAATGTGAAGCAGATGGTTGTTAAAAACATATTGATATACATCATTTGGCCAGATGGGAGGAAATTCTTGCTGCATTGCACAGGATGACAGCTGGCACTGATCACAATTTCAGGTGACAAGTCAATCCTCAAAAACTGACCAGAAAAGGAGCATAATCTTGGTTCATCCCAGCTTCTCTCCTGTCGTCCACACAAGGGAAGGGACATGTGCATTTACAGTAAGGTGCTGGCCACTGCCTCTGTAAGAGTGGTATGACTACAGCTCTGTGTGTGGGGACAGGCATCGTATTGCCTGTAGGAACTGCACTGTAGGCTTCAGACACCTGCTTTGTACAGGACTTCTGTCTGTGATGTTAGTGAAGTGCCATTGCTTAAAGCAGGAAAAAAACAGCTTGGAGTCGTTTCACAGGGCTGAGGTGAATCAACAGGCAGAAGAGGAAGTATGGGAAGACTGGAGGCAGTAAGGAAATCAAGCACGTAGTGGAGTCTGCAGATTGGTGCCAGTGGTGGTGGAGGCCTTTCTGGGTGCTCCTCTCTTTTCCTCCTCCATTAATAGGGTTAAAGACCCAACTCTGCCAGAGTGGCTACAACTGGGCAAATTCAGATTCTAATATCTATATATATAGAATTATCCAATACAAAGGAGCAACAGTTGCCTTAGAAGTGAGCTGTTACCCGCTGGCAATAAAGGTATGTACATGTGTAGTGGTTTGAACCTTGTTTTCCCCCAGAGGCTGAAAAAGCGGTAACCCCCAGGGGTGGAGACCCCTGGAAGTTTTGAGCTCTGTCCAATTAGCGCTCCTGCAGAAATGTAAACATATCACAAGCACCGGAAGAGAAGGAGTTGTAGTTTGGTTGGTAGAAGAAGTAGCCATTGTTGTAGTAGACCACGAGGAAGGGGGCTCGGAGCCCCTCGGGGCCTCCGGGGCCCCCCGCCCCAGCCCCAGTTGGGGGCTACAGGGACCTGGAACAGCATAAAGCTGGGCTAGGTACCTGTAGTTGTGAGCTGGGAGATGTTTTCTCCAAACTGGGCAGCGACCGGAGAAAAAGCAGCCAAGCTGGCACTGACCGGAGAAGTGGTGGCAGAGAGCCAGAAGAGATAAGACGGAGCAACAGAGACATACAGCACCGCAGAGAAGACTCCTGGAAGGAGAGTTGAGGAGAAGAGAGCCCGCAGCAGAACTTCAGAGTTCTGGGGGTAGGAACTGTACCAAACCCCCCAAACTCCTTGAAACCTCCTGAAAGGAGGAAGATGATGGACTCTTGCTTGAAAGAGCCTTGAAGTGCTACAGCATTTGCAGAGAGGAGCTGAGAAGCTCAGAGCGTCCTGGGAAGCTGGACCGGGACGGAGAAGGAATGCGGGGGGGTTGACCTTGGCCCCCCCTCGCTGCTGCTGCTAAGCTAGCAGCCTTGAGACAGAGCACAGAGCTCTGCAAAGGGGAATTTGAATCCCCTGAGGAAAGGGACTGCCACGAAGACCCCTGAGCTTCGTGGTATGACGTGGTGATGCGAGTTTGTCCCTGCTACGCAATCCATGGAAGAGAAAGACCCTCGTTTTGGAGACGACGGGCCAAGGGGGTTGGAGACCCCCTTGTGTGTATTGAACAGAGATCCAACTACAACAATCCAGTTACTGCTGCATGCATGAGATGAGGAGAACCTGCTGCCTTAGAAGAAGCTGCTGCCCTGAGAGACTGGAAGGGATCTGTCCTTCTTTCCCTCCTGGACTTTTATTTGGAGGGGAGAGGAGATCTGATCCATTGTAAATACTATATGTCATGGTAGAGATAGTTGTGATCGTGTGTATAATGTGTTATAGTATTTATTTGTACAGTCATTGTAATATATTCCCTTTCCCCCATTCTGAGTCTGGTTGTGTTTTGCCTGGAAAAACCCATCTCACATTAGGTTGAGATGTGGGAGGGGGGATGGAGCTAGAGAATTGGATTTTGGGGCTATCTCAAACCATGACAACATGGAATATGAAAATCTAGAGATCGAGGAGCTAAAGACTTAGAGAAAAGCCCTGAAGAAAAACATGCTTGATTTTCTGAGATTTTACGGTGTTCGTTGTGACTAGACTCATAATAATCCAGTTTAGTTCCCCCTGAAGTCCATGGAAAGACTCCAGCTGAGCGCAGAGGGTGTTAAAATTTGTGTACAATAAGAATGTTACTTACAGTTGGTTGAAAAGCTACTATGGAAATCTCCACTTTGACCATTCTTTGATATAAACATCTTCACTTTTGAAGAACTTTCATAAAAATATTTGTTTGAATGTTTATGAAATTAAGCTTATGAGCAAGCATTGGCTAATCTGAAAATCAAATTTGCTTCATGAGCAAAATAAATTATTTCTGGGCAGAAATGGAAGTAGTCTATTTATTAAAAAAGGGTTTTTAGGCCATCTGTCAGGAAACTCAAACTACACAGTCTGCTCAGTTCTCAACAGATGTAAATCTGTGAAGCTCTGTGGATTTTCAGTGACCAAAAGCACAGTTCAGGTGGAAGTGAAAAAATTACAGTTTATTCGCAACTGATAAGTTGAAATTTGATCACAGAAATATTTGCCCAAAAACATATTCCAAAACAGCTAGAAAAAAGCCCAGAAACATTTAGAAATTAATGAGATTAAATCCACTACATTTTCCAACTATGTATTTAATTTATCATTATTAAATCTGTCTTGCTGCAATAACCCAGGTTAGTTTCCCTGGAAGACTTTTTTTCTGCTTCTGCCCCTTGAAGATGTATACCACACAGCAAAGTAACCCAATTACATGTACAATCTTGCTAAATACAAACTCTCCTATCAAAGGGTGGTGGTAATGAGTTCTCTTAACAGTGGTCATGCTGGAAGAAATCATAATCTCTTCATTAAGTGGTCTGGGGTAGGCAGTAATGCTGAGTTTACAAAGGACTTCTGCTTTTGAACAGTGCTCTTTAACATTCTTTATTCCTACTAAGGTGTACAGAAAAGAGGAGAAAATCAAGATTGAAATATTTGAGGACATTTTTATGTACCTTAGAAAGGATGTGCTTGCAGAGAGTTAAGTTGCGGCTTTCAGCATGGGGATAAACACAGAGAATTACGAAGCCTGAAGCTTCTGAATCTTGTGGAAGACAGTGAGCAAATCTCTGGGCTGAAGTTTTACACTGAATCTCATGAAACAAATCCAGTCTTAGCACCATTGTCTATAACACACCTCAACCTGGCATGTTTGAAACACAGCTCTGAGTTTCATTGCTGATCTCTATTCTCATTTTGAAAAAATGGGGTCAATTTTGTCAGCCAAAAATGGTGCACAATGAAACTTCCAATGCTTTGCCTGAATTTTGATGGTCCTCTCTGTTACCAGTATCAGCTCTGGGGTCATAACAGAATCTAAACTCAGCAAAAATGCAGAGCTTTTTCTTACATGAATCCCTGCGTGTCCAGGGGGGGACAGCATGTTTGCAATACCTGGATCAAAAAAACTTAAAGGGGTCACTCTGTATGAATTCTCAGTGCATTTGTTGCTTGTTTGCTAATTAGTCTTATATTTGATGCTCATTCAAATTTGTACATTCCAGAATCTTAATCTTTGCTTCAAACTGGGCTATAAAATGGCTGCAGAAAGGGATAAACTGTAGAAATGACTGGAGGTGGGAGAGAGAAAAAGGACATGATCTAAATTTCTAATGCCTCATAATTACCAAAGTATAACAAAAGTTTATTCCATTATTATTTTTCCAGCTGCCTCTTCCCAGTCTTTGGTTCTGGCCTTACAGACTGTGGCGATGTTGGTGGCAATGGGAGATGGCTGACAAACTCCATCTTCAGTAAATCACCTTCCAGTCAACATTTGTTTTTTCTGCCTGGATCCCCTGAGCTGGGTCAGCTCAGGTCATAGAGAAGAGGGAGTCTGGCTGGATGTGTGAGCTGTTGATGTGCTACTGCTTTCTTTGGGCCTGAATTTGTAGCCACTCCCTCTTGAGAATTCCTCTTGAAGGCAGTGGTAATTCCAAACTTGAGCAGCTGCAAAACCAAGCTCTAAATCAATTCTACATGTCTCCTTGTCAATATAGTGCTACTGCTTATTACAGCATTGACAGAGAGGCTTATGTATCCATGGCACTTATGTTTAGGTAATGGGAAAAAGGAAAAAAATGATTACTAGTGCAGACTAGTAGATGCTGGGGAGCTGGGGGAAGAAATACCTGCTAATTTTTCAGCTTTTTTGTTTCCAGAAACTCTCAGTACCAGATTTAATGGAATATATGAATCTTCTGGAATATATCTGGAAGATATAAATCTTCACAGATCCTTGACAGCTATAAGCAGTTGGGAAAGGATTTCTGACTTTTTTTTCCCCCATCAGGTCTTTCATGTAAAATAAAACAGTGGATAGTGGAAATCAAGAACTGAATCCTTCTAAGAAGGAACCTGAATGGATCAGAAAGAAGGAACTTGCAGAAGCCTTTGACAAAGCAGCTGGTGCTAGAAGCAAGTACCTCCTAGTGGAGAAAAGTTGGAAAAAACTCAACTTGAGTCATATACATCAAGTTTCAACCTCGATTTGCACTTCTACACTTTTAAAATGTTACTGTCAGAGCTCTGTCACCATCAGTCTTTTCCTTTTAAGGATGTTCAAGACAGTGGAGTTCAAGGGAAAACTTTACTGAAATAATCTCTCTTTTTGCTGGCATTGCATTTCTTTCATTTAAGAAGCAAACAAGATGTACATAACTCAGTCTCCTAGTAGAACACCTCTAGCACAGTTCTCTGGCTTCCAAGGGGCTTAATTACAATATTAGATTACAAAGATACAGGAATTCAGATCCCGAATATATTAAATCCTTCCTCTAGACTAAGGTTTAAAGATATGACTCAGAGATGCTGGTGATGAGTCTGTTTGTTTTGAATCAAGGGCCTATGCTTTTCTCCTGTAGGTAGATAATGTCACTCTTCCTTCAGAAAATCCAAGCAGGTGTGGCTCTTTTCTTTTAGTTGTGGCAATACGGAGGGGAATGTCAAGACCTGGATTAGTCAGATAACGGGATGAGTAGTAGAGGCATCAGCAGCACAGGTCTCAGCTTTGCACTCAGTGCTTTCCTGCATTTCCAGGTGTGTCCTCTCCTCCACAGAAGTGAAGGAGGTAGAGGGGGGTTAATTCTCACAGGGCCGTGGGTGACTCAGGAGGGGAGAGTGAGCCATATAGGCAACAGAGGTGGGGTGCATGCATTGAGTTACTGTGATTTCTCAACCAACACACATATGCAAGTGTGAAACGGTGTCTTTGTTTGCTGTTGTTTCCTTGGATCAAAGGATTCATGTCCATGTCTCCCAGAAGAGAAATTTCTATTCTCTGAAAACTTGGATCCAAACTAGATGTGAACTCTCTGTCTGTAATTACATTTAATAGGTTTCACCGATACACATTTTCTGACTAATGAACTTTAGTTCATTCAAGGATGCCTTTGCTGAAAGCAAATCACATTCTGCCATGACTGAGAGAGGGAAAAAAAAGAGAAAGAAACAAGGCTAATGCAGTATTAATAAACCTAATATTAAGCAACGGGTTCTGTTCCAACAGCTCTAAGCATTCAGACATGTACATTTTTAATCAACTGCTGATTCTTATTGAAAAATGTATGAATACAACTTTCAAGAGAGGATTACACAACAAGTTTCAACTTGTTTCATTAATTACTTTTTTTTTTTTTTCCAAAGGAACAGCAGGAAATTGCTGGCAGGAACCTTGGTGAATTGTGTCCATGGGCCATTAAGAATGGATTAAATTTACTTTTATAACTGCATTGATTCAAGACTTTTTATTTTTTTCTTTTCTGAGGCAAGTTGATTTGGAAATGTTATTCAGAATTGTTCTTTTCCTGCAGTGAAAGTGCTAAGAAGAAAGAACACATTATTGGATTTTGTTGTTCTTTAATACTGAAAATGACAAAGGGAAACAAAACTGAGAAAAGCTAAGTCCATCTATTATATGCCATTGGGCACAACACCTCTAGTTATGGTTTTGTCTAGTAATGAATGAATTCTACTATCCCTTGCTTTGATCATTATTATTAGCTTTTAATTAAAAGACGGTGGTCAAAATGAACTATGTGACCAGATTATAGTGTCCTACAGCGGGAGTTCTGCTGAGGTATTTAGAGAAAACAAATGTTGCCTGCATTATTCTACCTCATTTCAAAAATGTGGAAAATATTTTCCACTTGCAGTACTAGTTGCATTAAGATTTCTGTTACCATATTCAAGACAAAATCACGAGTCAGTTTGCATGTCTCCTTGAAGGGATTAACGGAGTAGCGTCTCCATTCATATGCTTAAGAAACTAATGCAGATCTACCATCGTATCATGGTTTTCCTCAGTTTTCTAATTTTTAGTTGGAATGCATGATATAGTTTGGAAGTGAAACAGTACAGTTTAAGTTTTTGCCCAACAATTAATTTAATTACTGACTTGAATCCAAACCTTTTATCTAAAATCATACATAGTAGCACTAACTATTATCTTGATGATGTTCCAAAGCATTGAAGCATGCAAGCATGAATCTGGTATTAAATACGTGCATTGTCTTTTGTATAGAAGGGATTATTTGCATGATTAAAACTGAGTTTATGCCTAAATCTGTTGCAGGATGACAGCTAGTCCCGGGGATATTTCTGAGTTACTCTATTTGCTCAGGGTTGTATCTGAAAGCATACTCTAATGCAAATGAAGTAATTTTCCAAATTTCAAAGTTGTTAGTGGGATCCTGCAGCCTAGAACAGGGTGTATGGTTGTGTCTACTGGAGCAACTAAATTACTATCATTCTTATATATTCAAAGTTCAGGATAAATCCTTTGGAAAGACATATAGTCCACTACTGGTCCTTTTTAGTGGTAGGAATAATTTTGGTTCATATTAGAAATTGTTTTGGCAGAGAGCAATGTGATATAACTGCAAAATGTGACAATAATTTGCAGTTTGAAGAATGCACGACATTAACTGAAATAATAATCAAGATTGCAGTAGTAGTAGTACTGTGGAAATATAAAATACAGTAAATTTATTTTGTGGAAATGATTATGTAGTCCAGTGGATATTTAATTTTTAAGACAGAAGACAAAAGACAATTGAATTGTAGTTTTCCATTTTAGTATTTTAATGATCTTGGCACAATTCTTAAGACAGATGAAAAAATTATTCATCAAATACACAATAATATTCACTAGAAATATTACATTAGAAAGGCATTGAGGGTGAAAATTACATTCACATGCATAATTTTGAAGAAAGCAATGTAACAAACTGTACTGTTGAATAAATAATTCTGCAAGGTGAAAAGGTTTTGTTTAAAAATGAGAGCTGCAATAAATTTAACCTGTTTGTTTCCAGTCTTTTCTGAATGAAGATTTACATATTCTTCTTTACTGTTATGTCCTGAATTTCTGAGGCCCGTGGAACATATGGTCATAAGGGCTGCCAGCTTGGATCAAACCAGAGATCAATCTAGCATGAAATATTGCTCCATCAGGGAAAGAGAATGAAATCTGGGACAAGACTAAATAACTGCTGCCTCAGAATTCTTTCCATTCCTTTTGTTCCTCTTTTCTTTTACTACACAATAATTTCAGTGAACCATCACTGGGTCAGGTGTGACCATGAGAAATAATGAATCATCATTCCCCAGTCACCCCTCATTATCCCCTTCATGACTGTATATAGCATTACTCTCCTCCTCTACCCCAAGTAGAGAAGTAGCTTTTCCAATCTGAGTGCTAATCTATGTTATGTCTCTTTGAAAAGGAGAGTTGTTTTATGATTCAGATAATTTTCAGCACCATTTCTTTAATCTTTCGTTTGTGTTAGACCCCTCTCAAAAAGAGATGATTACAGAAGCATGCATGACTCAGAAGT